>NC_058131.1:284412223-284433415 GCF_016433145.1 Gracilinanus agilis
CTCTTCTACCCCACCCAAATTCAATCTGTTACTAAGTTCTGTCAAATCTACCTTTGCAACCTCTCCCATCTAAAGCATCTCATATACTCTAGCCATCACCTCCTGCCTGTTGCAGTAGGCTTCTGATTGGTCTCCCTGCCACAAGTCTTTCCCACTTAGCTGTCAGACTGAGCTTCTTCTTTTTTAGCTAATTTTTATTTTTAAATATTTTCCATGTTTACATGATTCATTTTCTTTCCCTTCCCTTTTCCCTCTCCCCTCCCAGAGCTGACAAGCAATTCCACTGGTTGTACAACTGTTATCACTTGACACCTATTTCCATAATTATTCATTTTTGCTATAGAGCAATCTTTTAAAGTCTAAACTCCAAATCACATCCCTGTATATATATATATATATATATATATATATATGTGTGTGTGTGTGTGTTTGTGATAAGTGATGTCATTTGTTTTGCTTTTGCATTTCTACCCCCAAAGTTCTTTCTCTTAATGTGGATAGCATTCTTTCCCATAAGTCAGACTGAGCTTCTTAAAGCACAGATTTGATCATGTCAGAATCCTATTCAATAAACACCATTGGATTTTGGGATCAAATTTTAAACCTTCAGTTTGGCCTTAAAGGGTTTTCATACCCCGGCCCTTTTCTACCTTACTCCCTTCCACATATTCTACAGACCAATGGGACTGGATGCCTTAGCACTGTTTGCCCACACCACTCCATTGCCCAACTTTGGGCATTTTTACTGGCTGTCTCCCATACCTGGAATTCTCTCCTTTCTCCTGTCTATCTTCTAGCTTACTTTAAGTCTCAGGTAAAATCCTCCCTTTTGTAAAAAAAAAACTTTTCCCCATCTCTCAATCTTTATGACTTCCCTTTGAGATTAGCTTCAATTTATCCTGTATGTATCTGATTTGTATTTAATTATTTGAATGTTGTTTCCCCATTAGACTTTGAGATTCTTGAGAGCAGGGACTCTTCATATTCCCAGTGATTAACACCATATTTGGTACATAGCATAGGCTTAATAAGTTTGTAACTTAAACTGTATACAGTGGGGGCAGCTGGGTAATTCAATGGATTGAGAGTCAGGCCTAGAGATGGGAGGTCCTGGGTTCAAATCTGGCCTTAGACACTTCCTAGCTGTGTGACCCTGGGCAAGTCACTTAACTCTCATTGCCTAACCCTTACCACTCTTCCGTCTTGGAGACAATACACAGTATTGACTCCAAGATGGAAGGTAAGGGTTTACTAAAATAAATAATTGAATGAATGAATAAATTGAATACAGGACTTTCAAACATTTTTTTAAATTAAAAAAATTTATTTACAGGTATCTCAGCTCCTCCCTCCCCTCCCTGCCTCATAGAAGGCATCATCCAGCAAACAGATATGTATGTAGAGATTATATCTTTCCTATTTCCATTTTTCAGTTCATTCTCTGGAAGTGACATTCACAAGTTATTTTCAATTATTAAATCTGCATGAACAACTGTGAAAACTTGGCTCCTCTCAGCAATGTAATGATGTGGGACAATCCTGAAAGACCTATGATGGGAATGCTTTCCACCTCCAGAGAAAGAATTGGTGGAGTCACCTTTCACATCAGTGTATTTAGGGGTTTATTTGATGATTTTGGTTATGTATGAGTGTGTTTTCACAACAATGACCATATACAGAAATGTTTTACATGATAATAAAAATAAAAATTTAAAAAGTATTAAATCTATACCTGATATTCTCATTTTGCTGTTCATTGCCATGTAAGTCTTTACAAGTTTTTTTTTTAATTAGCCTGCTCATAGTTTTTTATGGTGCAGTAATATTCCACTGCAATTATATACCACAATTTATTTATCCATTCCCCAATCGATGAGCATCTCCTCGGATTCCAGTTTTTTGCCACCACAAGAAGAGAAGCTATAAATATTTTGGGGTTTATAGATTCTTTTCCCTTTTCCCTGATCAGACATTTTTGATGAAACAAGAGCCTGAAGTAGGAACTTTGAAATACAAATACCAGTCAAGAAAAATTAATTTATTTGAGCAATTAGAAGGGTTTGTGATGACGTAGTGCTAGCATTCTAATTAGTAAAAGAAATAAATGTCCATCTAGAATTTTAATGTCTTTGAAGAAAATTGAGAGAGGTAAAGAAGAAAAATAAAAAACCCGAGGTGGATTGATTTTATTCTTTTTTCATTCAGACATTTTATTTTCCTAATAACATGTAATAATTTTCAACATATGTTTTCCAAAATTTTAAGATCCAAATTGCTTCCCTTCTTCTCTTCCTTCCTCCATCCCAGAAATGGTAAGCAATTTGATCTGGTTTATACATGTATTATTATACAAAACACACTTCCATATTAATCATTGTTGTAAGAGAATACTCATATAAAAACAAAACCCTAAAATAAAACTGTAAATGAACTAATGTGGAAGATAGTCTAGTTTGTTCTGCAACTGACTCCAGCAGTTCTCTTTCTGGATGGATGGATGTCATTCTTTGTCATAAGTCCTTCAAAATTGTTCCAGATAATTGCATTGCTGAGAGTAGCTAAGTCTTTCACAGATGATCATTATACAATAATTGCTGTTACTGTGTACAATGTTCTTCCAGTTCTGCTTATATGATTGGTTTTATTCTTAATTCTCAAGAGAAGGGAGGGGAAAATGAATACACAAGTGTGAGAAAGAGAAAGAAGGTGATGAAACTTGCTATTTCTCATAACTGAAGTGTGGGAGAAGAATATACAAATATGAAGAAAGAGAAAGGGCAGGGGAAGCAAAGATCAGATGGACCTGAAATGGAACAAATTTCTGAAATGGATAAAAGAGGATTGAATATAGACACGCAGACAATTTGCTGTAGAAATACATCAAAATCAACAGGCAAACAAGGAGGGGCGAGGAGGGGTGGTTAAAAGAAAGTTAAGAGAAAGAAAAAGAGAAAAAAAAAGAAAAGAAAAAGAAAAAAGAAATAGTTGCAAGCAAAACACACTTCTTGATTCTGAAGAGAGAATCAAGGGTGAAAAAAGAAAAGCAAAGAACTAGAAGAAGGTGCCCATCAACTGGAGAATTGTGTACAAACTGTGGTATATGAATGAAATGAAATAGTGTTGCTTTCTAAGAAATGAAAGGTAATTTCAGACAAACCTGGGAAGTCTTATATGAACTGATGCAGAGTGATGTGAGCAGAACCAGAAGAACATTTCCAGAGGACCCATGATAATAAACAATATTATCCATCTCCAGAGAGAGAACTGGTGAATTCTCAGTGCACATTGAAGCACACTTTTTTTACTCTCCTTATTTTTCTTGTTTTGTGTGTGTGTGTGTGTATATGTGTGTGTGTGTGTGTATTTTCTTTTGCAACATGGATAATATGGAAATATGTTTTCCATGACTTCACATGTGTAATTGATGTCATATTTCTTGTCTTAAAGGTTGAGGAAAAGGCAGGAGGGAGGGAGAATTTGAAACTCAGATTTTAAAAAATGAATATTAAAAAAATTTTAATGCAATTGGGAAATATTTAACAAAATAGATAAAAAATATTTTTAAACATTTTAAGATAAAGAAAATGCAATTGCAGAGAAGCCAGGCTTGTATGAACTGATGCAATGAATTTATACAGTGAATAAAGTGAGCAGAACTGGGAGAACAATTTATATAAATACAACAAAATTGTTTTTTAAAATAAAATTTTATTGATCTTTTGTTACTGAATGATTTAATTTTCTACACAAATCTCTCCCTTCCCTTTCCTGAGAATCACCCCTTATAAGAAAGATTTTTTTACTCTTTTTTAGATCTATTTTATTTTCAGTTCCAGATTCATTCCCTCAATCCTCCTTACCCATTGAGAAGGAAAGAAAAACAAACCCCATTACAAATCTGTATAATTATTCAAAACAAATTCCCACATTAGCCATATCCATAAAGGAAGAAAAAAAAAAGAAAATATCCTTCAATCTGTATTGAATCCATAAGCTATCTGGAGGTGGATAGCATATTTCATCATGAGTTCTTTGAATTCTTGCTTGGGGTGTTTTGGGGGTGGAGCCAAGATGGCAAAGTAGAGCAGAGAAGTTCAAGGTCTCCAATCAATATTAAAAGAATGCCACAAAATGAATACAGGAGTGAAAGAACCAACAAGAAGACAGAGAGATTCAACTTTCAAGAAAAAGAAAGACTTAAAAGGTAGGCAGAGAACATCTGGGTCACTAGGGTGAGAGGGGAGCACAATCAGCAAGACTATAGCAAGGAGTGAAGAGCAAACCAAAAGCAAGCCAAATACCCCCACCCCATATCTGCTGTTTCAGCTTCAGAACCTGAGTCCAAGCCAACATTCAGATCCTGAGATCCTGCCAGGGCAAATAGAGGTCCAAGCCAACCCATATCCCTTGAGGTTTCAAACCTGTGGTGAAGTCTGGAATCCCAACCCAGGGCAGTCTGTGCTGAAGTGGGCTGATCTGTGTGGGCTCAGAGGAAGCCAGGAGGAGAGCTAGTTTGGGCCTATGATGAGGACATTGATTCCAGCTGGGAGTAGTTGGTTCACCTAAGGAGGGGTTCAGATCTTTTTGCCAGGGGCTCAGGATGGAGCTCAGGACAGGGCAATCAACTGTGTGCCTGATTGGATCAAGTACACAGTGAGACCAAAAACTTGTGCCTAAGCCTAAGCTAGAATTTGAGCAGCCCCTGTCCTGATCAAGTTCAGATTGAGATCAAAAGCTTACACCCAAACCTGAGGCAAGTCCTTAAACTATCAGCATCTCAAAGGATAATTGAATCAGCAGAGGGAGGAGGTCCTGAGATCTCCCAGTCCTTGGGCCATCATACCTTCTTAGAAGGACTAAAACTGACAGAAATCCAGAAAATAAGCTAAGGACAGTATCAAGGAAGGACTGAAGTTTAAAAAGGTGCCCTAACCTCCCAGAGAACAGAGCCTAACTACAAAAAGGTAAAACAAACAAACAAACAACAAAAAAAGCACCTAGTTCTAAAGACATTTTGTGGAGACAAAGAGCAAGATACAGACACAGAAGGGGGCAATGAAAGCAAAGCAAACACATGCAAAGTCCAAAAGAAAAATACAAATTGGACACAGATTCTGGAAGAGCTCAAAAAAGACTTCAAAAACCAATTAAGAGAGGCAGAGGAAAAGTGGGGAAGAAAAACAAAAGCAATGCAAGAAGAAATGGGTCAATAGAAAAATGAGAACCAAAAACAGAGAAAAATTAGACCATAAAAGTCAGAATTTAACAACTAGAAACTAATGATTTTATGAGAAATCAAGAAAAATAAAGCAGAATCAAAGGAATGAAAAAAACACAGAGAAAAACATGAAATATCCTATTGAAGAAAACAACTGTAAGGGGTAAATTCAACTGACCTGGAAAATAGATCCCGGAGAGACCATTTGAGAATTATTAGATTACCTGAAAGCCATGATCAAGAAAAAAGCCTGGACATTATAATACAAGCAATTCTCGATGAATTAATGTTTGGTCAGTTGTACTGATCAGAGTCCCTAATTCTGTTAAAGTTTATTATCTTTACAATATTGTTATTTTTATAAATTGTTCTGGTTCAGTTTATTTCGATTTGTACCAGTTCATTCAATCCTTTCCAGGTTTTTCTGGAACCATCTCCTTCATCATTTCTTATAGCGCAATAGAATTCTAACACTTCCATAACTTATTTAGCCATTCCCCAAATGATATGCTTCCCCTCCATTTCTAGTTCTTTACTACCACAAAAAAAAGTTGCTATATTTATGTATATAAATCCTTCCCTTTGAGTATAACCTTAGTAAGAGTATTCCTGGGTTAAAGAGTATGTAACATTTAATAACTTTTTGGGCATAGTTTCAGATTGTTTTCTAGAACGTTAGACTAGCTTATAGCTCTGTTAAATCACAAGTTTTCTTTATCTCCTATAGCATGTATTATTTTCCATTTTTGTCACTTTAGCCAATATTGGTATCAATACCGTGTATTGGTTCCAAGGCAGAAGAGCAGTAAGGGTTAGGAAATGGAAGTTAAGTACAGGACCTCACAGTAGGAAGTGTCTGAGGCCAGATTTCAACCAGGACCTCCAGTCTCTAGGTCGGGCTCTCCATCTACTTAGCTACTCAGTTGCCCCCTTGGTTGTTTTAATTTACATGTTTCTACTTGCTCGCAATTTAAAGCATTTTGTATGTGCTATTGATAGCTTTGATTTCTTCTGCTGAAAATTGCCTATTTATATCCCTTGACCATTTTTCATTTGGAGAATGGCTCTTATTCTCATAAATTTGACAGTTTACTATATATCTTAGAAATAAGACCTTTATCAGAGAAACTTAATGCAAATATTCCCCTTCCCCCAATTTCCTGCTTCTCTTCTCATTTTAGTTGCACTGATTTTGTTAAACAAAAATAATTGTTAAATTACAATTTTTCAATCTAAACTTTTAAATTTTATTGTAATCAGAATAGTTTCTTTTACCTTCTACCTCTCTATCTCTTGTTTGGTCGTGAACTCTTCCCCTACTTTTAGATCTTGCAGTTAATTTGTTCTATGCTTCTCTCATTTACTTATGATGAAGGACAACAAAATTATAAAGAAAAATAACTTTGAAAGACTTAAAAAACTCTAATCAATGCAATTACCAACCATCTTAATTCTCGAAGACAAATGATGGAACATATTACCTACCTCTTGACCAAGAGGTGATGGACTCGAGATAGAGAAAGAGACACATTTTTGGACATTGCCAACATGAGTATTTGTGTTGCTTAAGTGTGCTGGTTAAAAGGTTGTTTTTTTCCTTTGCTGTATTAATTGGGTGGATGGGTTAATAATAACAATGCAAACAAAAGGCCATTGAAATTTTTTTAAATGCATAGAAAGAAGTTCAAAAAGAAGCACAGGCAATTGGTACTGTTTTAAAAGGAATGTAGAATTATATACTTTTAAAAACTATTAAAGGAAGAACTGTGGGAGTAGAAACACAGAAGAAAAACAAATGCTTGATCACATGGGTTGATGGGGATATGATTGGGGATGTAGACTCTAAACGATCACCCTAGCACAAATATCAATAATATGGAAATAAATCTTGATCAATGACACATGTTAAACCCAGTGGAATTGCGTGTCAGCTATGGGAGGGGGTTGAAGGGAAGGGAGGGAAAGAACATGAATCTTGTAACCATGGAAAACTATTCTTAATTAATTAATTTTTGCCAGATTAAAAAAAAAGATAAAAGAAATGCTCTTTTTTGGTGTTTGAGTTTATATGAATATGACTGTTAGCTAACTCCAGGCTGCAATATCAAACATCATCACAGAGAAGCAGCAGCTTTGTTCCCTTCCCCAAAGGAGTGTGTCCTAGCTACCCTTTTAGAAGACAGAATTATGTCCCAGAGATCTCCTCCAAGGTTTTTGACTCTTGGAGAGATGCAGTAAGTGGGGTAGAGAGTGGAGATCTCTGGATTTAGGTTACGTGAGCTGCCCTGGGCAGCTGTGATACAGATGATGCATATCAGATACTGGTCCTATTTATAAGATCTCTCATTCAGGACCTCTCTGGGCACTAACTCAGCCTGCCCCTTCCCACCCGTAAATTATAGAGCAGCATCTGACATATTGTGGATATGTAGGAGGTCTGTCGAGTCCTTCATGACTGAATCTGAGTCTCTCAGGCATTGCGGGGAGTCACCCACCACAGCTTATCTCAGAGGGGGCTCTTTTTGGCTAGCTATGGTGCCGGCCTTGGATCTGGGTTCCTCTCCTCCTTCTCTCTTGGTGTTTAAGTCTTTCCTCTGCAGAGCTGGTTGGATCAGAGCAGGAGGGCTTTTCCCCCTTAGACAGTCACACAACCACTTTTCAGAGGATTTGGGGCTCAGGCTGGGGTGTTCATGCTGCCTATTTCTGGATTAGCAAAAAAAAAAAAAATCCTGTGTTCCACTTTGCTACTGCCTTGATGTCTGACATTGGGCAAATGCCTTCCTTTCTCCTGGCCTCAATTTCCTTTCTCCATATAGCAAGGGGGTTGGACCAGTGGCTTCCAGGCTACCTTCCTGCTCCAGCATCCCAAGAGTCTCATTGGCCTTTCAGAAGCCAAAGGTATTGTATATGCCCAACACTATTAGATGGTGCCAGAGACCTTCCCTTGCCTCCTTTTCTCCCTCTTTGGCTGGATATACAAATGATATTTCCCCAAGTTTTAAAAAGCAACTGTGGGAAGGGCTGCTGAGCGAGGAAGTTTCTGAGCTGCTGCAATGATACCCACACAGCCTGTAACCTCCCCAAGGGCAAGGACTGCCTTATCTTGGGCCCTAGCTAAGCTAGAACTGTCTGCACAAATGGCTAGTTTGACGTATGAAAAGAGGCTAGTTTTGAACAATGACACATGTAAAACCCAGTGGAACTGCTTGTGGATTCCCCAGAAGAGGGGAAGGAGGAGAGAAGGGAAAGAACATGAATCATGTAATCATGGACAAATATTCTAAATTATTTATTTATTTGTTTTATTTTAAGAGAAAAGAATCTAAAATAAAGGATCAGGATACCTGAGTTCTAGTTCCAACTTTGCTACTGATTCACTAGGGGACCATGACTTCAATGCACCCCGAGTTCTTCATCTGTTAAAGGAAGTTAACCATCATTACTCTTCCTTTAGAACCAAACATCAGACACGTGACAAGGTAGAGGCAAAGTGTAAAGTGCGAACATTTATTTATTGCAAGGTCTGGGCTGGATCCTTCTGTCTTTCTTGGGATTGGGCCCTTTTAGGCACCTAACTTGTCCTCTGTCGGCAATGGCCTCCGGAAGGAGCTGAAGAAAGGAGGTGGAGAGGGTTTCCCAGGTGCTGGTAAAATCAGATACCTGAAAAGGGGCCATTCAGCCTTGCTACTGCTGATCCAGGGTTATGGTGTCCATTCGCCAATGTTCTATCCTGCTGCCCAGTGGTAGTGGGGAGCTTAGTTGCCAACCTCAGGCTCCTAGTCTTTGTTTCTTCTGTAGCCTCCTCAGCCTGGGAGATTTCCAAATCCCATTCCTTTCCTCAGCTCTCTCTTCAGAGGAAGAGGCATAGGGGACGGCGTGAGAGAGGGAAAGGGGATAGCTCTAAGCTCTAGCAAGTCAGCCCAGAATCCCAGGGTTTTGCCTCTCCTTACACTCATTGGGGAAGATCCTTGAGCATTGAGGCTAAAGTGGTGTGGGTGTATGGGTGTGACCTTAAGAGAGAGATTCTCTGGGCCTCCGTTCCCATCTACCTTCTGTCGAAAAGAGCAGGCGGCTGGCTAGCAGCTCGCTGGCCCTAGCACCTCGGTGGGGAGCAGGAGTGGTTCTGGGAAAGGGAAGTGGGGAATCACAGTGGCAATGGCCCTGGTCTTGACATAGGAAAGGAAACACCAAAAGGAACAGCAACGATCTCTCTCCCCTGGACCTAGGGAAGGAAGCCGTGATTTCTTCCAGCTGCTCCTGGCTCCTGGCTAGAGACCTTTGTGTTTCCTCTGCTTGTGGAGGCTCACTCATTGATCCACAGTCAACCCTGAGAGATGGGAGGGAGAGAGTAAGGAGAAACCAAAAGAAAAAGAGACAGAGACAAAGACAGAGAGAGAGATAGAGAGAGACAGAGAGAAAGACAGAGAGAGAGAGAATATAGAACCAGAGAGACAAAAACAGAGAAACAAAGACAGAGGAAGGTGAAACAAAGACAAGAAAAGGGTCACCTACATAACCTTGACGTCCTAGAAGGCAAGAGGGTCTTGGCCTGAGGACCGAAGGATGAAGATGCTCCCAAGGTCTTCTCTCTCCCTCCCTTCCTCCCTCCCTCCTTCTTCACGGGGCTTGCTTACCCCTCAGCTAGAGCTCATCGTGAGAAGTGGAATGGAAACTGTGTCCACTGCTGCCCACCCTGTCCAGCCTCGGGTCCCTAAGGGTCTTTCGAGAGCCACTCCAACCAGTGGCCCGAGTGTCATCATCCCAGATGGTGGACGTCTCTGTGTCGCTCAGCCACTGAGCATCCCCCGCATAGTGGGTGGGAAAAGCCAGCAGGGGCCTCACAGCAAAGGCCCTCAGGTCTCGTGGGGAGAAGTGCTCCTTGTAGTCTTCACTGCAGGGAAGAGGTGGCCGGGAAGCCTGGTGTGAGTGAGGCCCCTGGCCTGAACCCAGGAGGGAAAAGCCAACCAATTGGAGCTCGCAGAGCCCCAGGGCGAAGGGTATTCGCCCCATCTCCACCCCAGCCCCCAATCCCAAGCCTTACTTTGGGTGCCGGTCATACATGATGGGCAGGAACTCATCCACAGGAAGCATCTTGCCCAGAGGCTGGGCAGCCAGCAGTTTCCCAGCCCCACTTAGAGACAGAGCATAGGCCAGAGTCCAGTAGGAGTAGTTGGCCACCACGAGGTGGCGCACCCCTTCCACAGCCGGCTCCTCCTCCCAGGTAACTTGCTTGCGCCCCAGGTAACTAGAGGGAGAGAGAGAAGGCCTGAGAATCACAGAGCTCCCCCACCCACCCCAGCATCACCTCCCAGACTGGCTCAGTCTTGCCAGCTCCATCCAGGGCAAGCTCAGAGGCCTGCCTGGACAGAAAGGGCCCCGGCTCATTAAAGGGACTTGTTCCACGGGCCTAGGTAGTTTTCTGCTAGCATAGGTCCTAAGGGGGCCGCAGCACCCCTCCCCATCATTTACATCAGGTCCCACTGCAGCTGCTCCTGGGCCACCTCCTCCATCAGCCGCTCCAGTCGCCTCCTGAAGCCGGCCTCGAAGCGGACATCATCCTCAAACACCACAACCCTTTCCAGGCCCCGAGTGACCATCTGTAGGCACAGGGTAGGAGGGGATCCACCTTCAGCTCCCCCCAGTTTAACTTGCATCTTCATCACCTCTACATTCATTCCCCTAAAAGCACTGCCTTCAGGGTTCTGTGACTCCCCTATTCTATTTTTTTGTCTTAAAATTTCTTTTATTTAATTAATTAATTTAGAATATTTTTCCATGGTTATATGATTCATGTTCTTTCTCTCTCCTTCTCCCACCCCACCCCCATAGCCAATGAGCAGTTCCACTTGGTTTTACATCCGTGACTCCCCTATTCTTACTCCAGTAGACTAATTCAAATGCCACCTCCTCTAGGAAGCCTTCATCGATCCTCCCAGACAGGACACAATCTCTTCCTTCTCTGAAACCTTTAAAGCACTAATCCCATTTCTCCTAAACTTAGTGCATTCTCCCTAGTTTGTCCATTTCTTAGCTCTGCTACTAGATAATAAATTTCGCGAGGTGGGGACCCCACCTTAAGTCTTTTTTTGTGCTGTCTTCCATCCCTGGCATAGGGCCAGGCAGTTTTCTATTAGCATAGGCCCCAAGGGTTCGAAGTTTCATTAAGATGAGGTTCCTTCCCTCTAGAAACTGTAAGGATATGAAGTATCCCAAAAGTTTTAGTGTAGGGGCAGCTGGGTGACTCAGTGGATAGAGAGCCAGGCCTAGAGATGGAAAGTCCTGCATTCAAATTTGACCTTAGATACTTCCCAGCTGTGTGACCCTGGGCAAGTCACTTGACCCCCATTGCCCAGCCTTACTGTTCCTCTGCCTCCCATACTGATTCTAAGATGGAGTTTAAAAAAAAAAGAGGCTAAAGAAACTGAGGTTGCTACAGCTATTGGTGACTACAGAGAGAGCAATTTCTGTAAAGAAATGGGAACAGGGACATCCAGGTGTCTCAGTGGTTAGAGAATCAGGTCTAGAGATGGGAGGTCCTGGGTTCAAATATGACCCCAGACACTTCCTAGCTGTGTGACCCTGGGCAAGTTATTTAGCCCCTATTGCCTAGCCTCTACTGTTCTTCTGCCCTGGAACTAATATACAGCATTGATTCTAAGACAGAAAGTCGGGATTTTAAAAAGAAATAAAAAATAGGGTCAGAAGCCTGATTGCAAGGAATGGGGCTGGGTCAGTTAGGGAAGGCACAGAAACATTTCACAGGGACTACTTCTTTGAAAAGTGGCTGGGAAGGGGAGCTGGGATGGTCATTGGAGAGAGCAGAAGAGTCAAAGGATAGTTTTGGAGGAGCTAATCTGTGGACAGGGAGACAGAGAGATTGGAAAACCCATGAGAGGCTGGCTGGCTGGCTGCTGGGGCCAGAGCCTAGAGAAGGCCAGGGGGGAGGAAATATCAAAGGAAGTGAGAGAGATAGATGTCCGCCTTATGACTGGAGAAAAGGGCACTGCTTGTGTGTTCAGTCAACACTGGTAAAGTTGAAATGCACACTTCTCCCTGCCTTGATTTACCCAGGGCCTATATGCTCACCTCCTCCCAGATGGAGTAGTGGCTGAGGAAGCAGCCCACCTCGCCCTTGGTCAGCGTGCGGCCCGAGTAGGGGTCATAGTAGCCGGGGAGAAGGTCCACACCCAGGCTTTTGATGGTGCTGCTGTTGAGTGCACTGGAAGGAGATGTGGATGGGAACTGGCTTGGATTTCAAATCATACTCTCCCTATACACCCATCTGAGTCTTCACATCTGAAATAGATTTCCCCCCTCCCCTTTCATTAGGGATTCAGGGGTCACTTATGCCCCTTTTTCTGGATCCCCGTCAGGTCAGCTCAGGACCCAGGGGTCCTCACCTGCCATCCACAGCTTCCAGTACTTGCCCGGCGATCTCCATCTCCCACAGGGAGCTCAGCATTCGTTGTCGACGTTCAGGCCGACGGGCTAGACTGATGACAAAAACCTTAGAAAATAGAATTAGTAGGCATCATCTCTCTCTCTCTCATACATCTTCAATATCTCAAAATTAATTAACCCAAAACATTGCTAAGTGCTGGAAATACAAAAACAGGCAAAAGATAGTCCTTGCCCTCAAGAAGCTTACAATCTAATCTAATCTACATTGGTCTACAAACATACTCAAGAAGGCAGAATAGAGGGTTCAAGGAAGGAGATTCATCCAAGCCCCTCCCTCCATGATCTGGAACCTCCAGGACACATACCTCATCAAACCCCATTTTGTTGGGCCTTTTCGGGGGCAGGAACACATGGGCTGAAGGCTGCATAGGAGGGCCATCCACTGTCATAGAAAGATTTACCCCCAGAATCTGGTTATGAACTTAGCCTAGTTCCTTCTGGCTCTCAGCCTCTTCAACACCTTCTCCCCAATTCCATATACCATAGGATATTAAAGTTAAAAGGGATCTTAGCCATCATTTAATCCAACCCTGTTATTTTATAACTGGGGAAGTTAGCAGCAAAGTAGGGTCCTATCTGGGACCCAGGAAACTTAAGATCCAGGGAGGAAGAACTCCAAGGGAAAGTTAGGGACCCATCATCCTATCTTCCACTGCAGATAAAGTTCAGAATTGGGCAACAGCAAGTCTGGTCTCTGGTTTGGGTTCTGCCATGAAATTAGCTACATGGCCTTTGGAGCATCATTTCCTCTTGCCAGGGTCTCCCTTTCCACAGCTGTAAAATGAGGGGATGAGCATAAGCTCTAAGACTCTTCCAATTCTGACAGCCCTTGGTGCTTGCTAGGCCACTGAGTGACGCTGGCAGCGGGGCCCAGGGCTTTGGAGCTGTTGGAAGTAAAGGAGAACAGAGTTCGGAGGCCTTGGATTAGAAGGTCTGAGGTATTATGATAGAGCTACCAGTGGAGGGCCAGCTACCATGGACAAGTAATTTAAACCCTCTGAGTTTCAATTTCTTTATCTGTAAAATGGGGGGACTTAGAAATAATGACCCCTGAGATTCCCTTCTAAGGCTAAAACTACTATCCTATAATCCTGAGACCTATAACAAGGCCAAGAACACATGGAGACCGAAAAAGGGCTGCGACTAAAATCCAGGGAAGGTAAGAAGAGAGACAAAGCACGGATGTATGTGGAGGGAAAGAGATTGTCACTGAAGCCTTCTAAGGAAGAGAAGGTGCTGCCTGCCATGGCCCAACACGTACCCAGAGCCTCCAAAATCAGATGGATAAAGTTGATCTTCTCATCTTCCAGCCCCTGGTGTGATTTGACTGGAACATTCATATACCCAAAACGATGCTGGTTGCAAATGTGGGCTGAAACACCTGAAGGAATGAAGCAAAGTAAAGGGGAAGAGAAAGGATCTCAAAGCACCAAAGGTTTCTCTCTTCTTGAGCTCTACCCACCCTTTAATGAAGTCTCCTTCCCAGTGGCAACCTCTCTAGCAAAAAGAAAGGATCATCCCATCCTGGGCTGCTTCATCTGCTTTCCTCCCAGGGAAGATCTCAAACTTCTTTTATGACCCCACCTTTCTATAAATACATGGAATATATGTTTTTCAGTTGTTGTTGTTTTTTAAATCCTTACCTTTATCTTAGAATTGAAACTAAGTATTGGTTTCCAAGGCAGGAGAATGGTATTGGCTAGGTAATGGGGGTTAAGTGACTTTGCTCAGGGTCACATAGCTAGGAAGTATCTGAGGCCAAATTTGAACCCAGATCTCCTGTCTCCAGACCTGGCTCTCTGAATCTATGTGCTAACATGTTATGGTCTAAAGTCCCTTCTAGCTCTATATTTTAGGGCTCCTTCCAGCTCTCACACTTTAAGTTCCCTGTTCTCTTCCAGTTCTAATACGTTGTTCTAGGTCCTTTCTAGCTCTGATACTGTGTTCCAGGTTCTCTTCTAGATCTAAAATTCTGTAGGTCTGTAATTTCATGATTCCAAATCCAACTTGAGACCACTCACCCGCAGCCTGGCAAGAGTAGGCAAAGACAATAATGTCATCAAAGGGCCACGTATAGTTGGGATGAGGGGGATAGAAGGCCAGTTGGTCAACGCCCTCACCCTGAAGGGCCAGCAGAAAGGTGGAGTGTACCATGGGCACTCGGAAACAGCCTTGACGCTGCCGATTCTTGGTAGGGAAGTAATCTGCTGTACGCCGGTAATAGCCCTGAGGTGGGGCAAAAGAGACTACGACTATTGGAGAGTCACCAGGCCCCTATCTCCTCCAGCCCCCCAACCCCACTCCCACACACAATCCGATGCCAAACCTCCACACCAGCCACCCTTACCATTAGGGCTAGATATTTTCTAGGAAGAAGTTACTCCAGGCTCAATACCCAACTCCATTTAAATCAGGTTAAGACTTTGCTTGCTCCTTGAATCTCAAAACAGATTAGGTTCTAACCATCCAGGATCTCACCTGGGGGGTGATTCCACACCAGAAGTTGGAGTAGTAAGTCTGGGAGTCCAGCATAGGGGCCACCACTGGCAGACCCTCCCCAATCAGGAACTTCAAGGTTTGGTTGTTGGTTAGGATGTTGTCGGTGTCTGCAAACTGAGGGTGGATGATAAAGGATTAGTCACCGGCCACTCACAGATCAGTGCTCAATCCCTAGCAAGGGTCAGCTGAGGAGTGTCCCTACAAGTTACTCTGGGGTCCAGAGTCGATGCAGATCCTGATTTGGGGGAACCTATGGAGTGCCTGGATCCAGGATCTAGCCCAGCGGAGGTGAGGAGCCTCCCTGAAATTCTGTAGGCCAAAGAACCAGGAGAGGTGATGGTCTGAGACTCTTACCAGGATGTAGTCAGCCCCCCAAGCCCGGGCAAAGTCCAGGGCTTCTTGTTTTAGCTCCATGAGGAACTGGTGACGTTCCTTGGTCCACTGTTTGGGACTCTCTTCATCTGGGTACAACCTGTACCAAAGATCAGAGCAGGTCAAAGATCAGAAACCAGAACAGTGTTTCAGGGGAAAGGGTCTCACCTACCCTTTGGGGTAACTGGCCTGGGAGTCCAGAGAGCTGGGTTCTAAAATTCTAATTTTCCCAACCAACAACCAACTATGTATGACCTTGAGCAAGAGAGTTCCTTTCCTATCTCTTTAGTTTGAGACTGAGTTCTATTAAAATTCCAATATAAGAGACTTGCTTTACTCTATAGCAATCATTAGTAATTTAGAATAAATTAATTAATTGGAGCCTGTCATGTATGCCCTTTCATGCACTAGGTTTTGGGAAGGAGAGATAATTCATTCATCATATATTGCCTACTACATAAACAGTTTTGTGCTAAGGGCCTGTTAAGATAAAAAGTTAAGTAAGGGGGGAACTAGGTAGCTCAGTGGATAGAGAGTCAGGCCTGGAGATTATAATTTTCTGAGTTCAAAACTATAAATTTCTGAGTTCAAATCTGGCTTTAGACTCGTCCTAGCTGTGTGATCCTGGGCAAGTCACTTAACTCCAATTGCCTAGTCTTTGCCATTCTTCTAGCTCCATACTTAGTAGCAATTCTAAGTCTGAAAATGAGTTTAAAAAAAAAAAAAAGCACACAATCCCCAAATGTTTAAGACTAGCCCACTATCCAATACTACCAGCTTTATAGAATAAATTGAATACACTCAACACTATTGTCTCCTTAACAATTGCAGGCCCCAGGTAATATAAACAAGAAGAAACTTAGAATATCATACCTAGAAGAAGACTTGGAGATCATCAAACCAATCCATTTCAGAGGAAGAAAAAGGAGAAAGCTAGGACACTAACTAGAGAGAGGTAAGTAAACTAAATTTCATGGGGAAATGACTCAAGCTTCTTAGTGGACCACAAGCTTGACATAAGGAAACTTTTTTTACACAACGGAGCTAAATGGAGTTGGGGAAAGACCCAGAATTGAGGCTGGAAATGCCAAAACCAAACTTCACAACTTATATTTTTGTAAAAGCTGACACAGTTTATGGCCCAGCTGCTTCTATAGCTTAGCTTCTAGCTTAGAGAAGGCTAGATCCAGGAAGAGCCCTCAGAGCCTTTCTGTGAACTAGACATTTCTCTTACACTCCTCCCCTTGTCTCTACCTTACCTTTTCAATTTTATTCCATATTATTTTCTTCACACATGCTACATTTGCTGTTCCCTAGACTTGGCATTTTCCTCAGACTTGATATTCCATCCCCCTGCTCTGCACCTTCACACATGTTTGCTCCTCCTCCCTGGAACCCTTCTCACATCTGCCTCCTAGACTCCTGAGCTTTCTTCGTGTCTCAGCTCAGGTGAAGCCCCAACCCACAGGGCCATGCTGGACTGGGCCAATAAGTTCCTCAGTATAGTATAGGCCAGTGATGGTGAACCTTTTAGAGACCGAATGCTAGGCCCCGCCCCTACTTCATCCCCTAGACTGAGTGCTGTGTCTGTCTCTCCCAGAGACCATGTGCCCTCCCCTGCACTGAGTGCTGGGTGTGCCCCCCTTTATTCCACACAGGGGAGGGAGGAGGGGTGGGGGAAGTGAGGAATGTCCTCAGCAAGTATAGAGAGAGAGAGAGGAGTGGTCCTGAGCACTCTGCTCCCCTCCAGCTCTGTCACCTGTGAGCCACCCACCTTACCGCCTATGCGCTCTGATTGGCTGCTGAGTAAAGGGGCAGGCCATGTGAAAAATGTCGTCAAGCACAACAAGTGTAGAGACAGGGAAGGGAGCAGCCCCACCTGAGGCCTCTGCCTTTCTAGTAATGAAATCTGGGGGGTGGGGGGATGGAAAGTGAGGCTGAGTGCCTACAGCAGGGGTCAGCAAACTTTTTGGCTGTGAGAGCCATAAATGCCGCATTTTTAAAAAATGTAATTTCAAAAAAAAATGTAATTTCATGAGAGCTGTACAGTGCTCACAGTGCACACTCCTGTAACAGCACCTGAAAAAAAAATTGACTTTATGGCTCCTGCAGAAAGAGCCATATCTGGCCCTCAAAAGAGCCAGATATGGCTCGAGAGCCATACATTGCTGACCCCTGGCCTACAGAGAACTCTCTGTGTGCCATCTTTGGCACCTGTGCCATAAGTTTGCCATCACTGGAATAGTCCCTTTCTGGCTTTCCCAGTTGGGAGTGCTCCCCCATGACCTTGTCTTTCTCTCTCTGTCTATGTCTGTCTTGTCTCCCTGTGGCTCTTTCTTTCTGTTTGTCTGTCTCTGTCTCTCTGTCTAAATTATTTTGCTGTTTCTTATCTGATTACCAGTTGTATCTCCCAGTAAAATGTAAGCTCTGGGAGGGCAGGTGCCACAATTTCATTTTTGTCTGTGTATTCCTATCCTAGCACAGTGTTTATATACAGTATGTGCTAAATGCGTGTTGAATTCAATTGATTTGAATGAACCCATGATCCCACCTTGGTTCTCCTTCAGGGCGCCATACCACTTCAGCATATTCCTTGCCCACAGCAGCCAGCCACTCCTGAAGTATCTCTGTTGTGTTGTCTACATTATGGTCGGTGGCACACCTGCAGTCAGAACAATAATGAGGACGGGGCAACTCTAAATCATCTGTGACCTGGGCACTGGTGTAGAGTTGGCTCAGTAGGGGAGACTGAACAGTGACCGAGGTCCTCATCTGGGGTCTGAACCCCACATTCTGTCCCAGACCTGTCCAGTTACATCCCCACCCTGAACTCTAAGGGCAAGGTCAGTATCCTCCAAAGAGTCCTAACTAAGGCAAGGTCACAGGCACTTTGCCCAAGAGCACAGGCCAAGCTTTCAATCCTTCAACAGCATTGCAAAAATCCAGCTTACTGCCCCCTAATAAAGTAATTAGTGACCATGAAAAGTTGAGGATTAACTGATGGAAAGTAAAGTAAGCATAAGGGAAGACAATATATGTGATGTATGCAGAAAGAACACCAGTCAGAACTGAATGCTACAAAATGATAACATCCATGTTTTGCCATGAAGGAAAGATAGCAAAAGGTACCTTTTTCCCTGGTTTGCAGAGGTAGCAGGGCTGTGGAGGTGGAATGCTATATAGAACATCAAGTTTTCGTGATATTTCGGTTGGCTTTGTTGGACTTTTTTTCTTTTTTGTTACATGGGTTAGCTTTCTGGGAGGAAGGATATATAGTTTCCTAAAAGTTTAATAACTTGGAGAAGCTATGCTGGTTATTGTAGGTGACAAACATAAAACACATTAGGAAACCACCAGATGCTGACTTGCCCCTCTAAAGGCACCCTTAAACTAGCTCCTCCCTGATTTGGTCCTAACTCCATCCCCAGAGTGGCCTCTGCAGCAACCCCTTCATGATGCCTCCAGAGCCTCTGCCTCCTCTCTTTAATCCCTTCCCTTGAAAGTCAGTTTTAGGCTGTTTATCCTGGGCACAAAAATTGCAAGTTATGGTTCTGAGGTCAGGCCTTCTGAGCTAACAAAATTGCTTGTGTAGGGGGAGGAGGACGTACATACAGAGAATCCTCATTTTGCAAATGAGGAAACTGAGCCCCAATGAGAATTGGTTGATGGAGAAATAGTTCAAGTTGACCTCATGCTCAGTGAAAGATTGCCAAGAGTTCAAGGAGTGGGAGTTAGGGAGCTGGGAAGCAGGGGAGAGACTCTTAAACTGTGAGACTGAGGCTGAGCTCTGATCAGGACCCTGCCCTTGATTTAGTGGTAACCTTCAACAAATTACTCTCCCAGTCACAGACTCCAGATCTATAACACGGGGAGTACGACCACTCCCATTGATCTCCTGTCACAAACTCACTGTGAAGGAGGACTAAGTCGTTCTAAGCAATTAACAATAGATGCACCATGTTAAGTCAAGGGTGCCATTAGGAATAGGGGAGAAGGGAGCAAATCTAAACAGAATCTCCAGTTTTAAATGTTCCTGGCCCTTTAAAGAACTAAGAGATGAGAGCACACAACGTGTCATTCTCAGCTAGGGGTGGGGACCAACTCCTAGTCTCCAAAATTGTGGGAATTGTGGGAGACCTCATTTGGTCACCAGCCCACACCACCCCTCACTAGCCAAGGGCTGAAGGTTAAAGGGGGGGGAGTCAGTCACTCCACCCAGGACAATCCAGCTCTCTCTCCCTAACAAGTCTGGTCCCCTTATTGGTTTCCAGAGATGAAGGAGGCCTTCTGGGCTCCAGGGTGTGTCCTCCGCTACCCTTTTTAGCCTGCTTCAGGGTCCAGGATAGAAAACACCCTATGGGGGAGCCTGAGAAACTGACAGGTCCCAAGTGGGATACCCTTAACCCTTTCATTTCCTTCTTTTTACTCAGGTCTTTGAGATGAGGGCAGGAATTCCCCTGTCACCCCCCAAAGGGAAAGGTGTATGAGAAGAGAAGAGCTTCTGATTTGATAAGCTCCCAGACTCTAAGAGATCTTGTGGAAATGGGGTGGAATTCTCCATGAGAGAAGGGACGAGTCTCAGAGGGAAAGGAATGGGGTCCTATTAGGGCTGAAGATGCCAGCCACTTGAGATTATCCCCTGGCTTCAGAGTAACCCCTTTCTCCTCCACAAGCCTAACCAAGTCCAGCTGGGGAAGGACAAGACACTGAACAAGCAGCCAGCTGTACACACTCCTCTCCACCAGATCAAACCACAGGTCCTGAGAGAGCAAATAAGGTTGGGATGAGAAGAAGAGAATGGAGATACTTGTTAGGGAAAAGAGGCTAGAGCTTGGAGCCAGGAGGGTGGATGGAAGGACATAAAGGAAGGGGTAATAGGTAAGTAGGGAAAGCCAGGGAAAGTGAGAAAGAAAAGAAAGGGGTGAGGCTGAAGGAGAAAATTCCCAGATTTTTGGGAAAAGCCAAGAAGATGGGGGGAGGGGGGGACCCAAAGGCCAACCCTCAGCTCAGGCCCAGGGTCTAGGGGCCCAGTCCCTATTGGGGTGGGAAAAGGGAAATGGTGGGGAGCCCTCGAGTCTGAGGAATCTCCGGGACAGGGGATTGGGCGCAGAGAGGTGGTCCTTCTCCCTCTCCCGCCATGGGCAGTATCCTGGCAAAACAGACTGTGGGGGAGAGCGAAAGGAGGGTTCCAGTGAGCTGGGGGCAGGGAGGCTCCCTGAGGTCTCTCACCAGAGGGCAAGGCGGGCCCGAGGGTAGTCCAGACGCTCCAGAGCCCCAAGATAGTGCGGGAGGGAGTATCCGGCGTTTCGAGCCAGCACGGCGATGACCACGGCTGGGAGCGGGGGCTCAGGGGTCCCCCGGGCCGGGCTACCTCCGAGTAGCAGGAGCAGCAGGAGGAGGAAAGAAGAGGGCGGCGGGGACATGGCAAAGCGGGCAAGGGAGCAGCGTCGGCCCCCAGGGCTCGGAGAGCCGAGCCAGGCTGGGGGCTGACTCAAGCTCCAAGAAAGGGGGGGAACCAAGGCTAGAAGAAAGGGGGAGGCTGGGGGCGGGGCCCGGGGAGGAGCGACGGGAGGGGAGGGGCTAGCCCTGGGGCTGGGGAGACGGGTCTAGAGGGTACGGGTTCTGCAGCCCCTCCCACTTCC
>NC_058131.1:284437461-284495688 GCF_016433145.1 Gracilinanus agilis
CAAACCACAGGTCCTGAGAGAGCAAATAAGGTTGGGATGAGAAGAAGAGAATGGAGATACTTGTTAGGGAAAAGAGGCTAGAGCTTGGAGCCAGGAGGGTGGATGGAAGGACATAAAGGAAGGGGTAATAGGTAAGTAGGGAAAGCCAGGGAAAGTGAGAAAGAAAAGAAAGGGGTGAGGCTGAAGGAGAAAATTCCCAGATTTTTGGGAAAAGCCAAGAAGATGGGGGGAGGGGGGGACCCAAAGGCCAACCCTCAGCTCAGGCCCAGGGTCTAGGGGCCCAGTCCCTATTGGGGTGGGAAAAGGGAAATGGTGGGGAGCCCTCGAGTCTGAGGAATCTCCGGGACAGGGGATTGGGCGCAGAGAGGTGGTCCTTCTCCCTCTCCCGCCATGGGCAGTATCCTGGCAAAACAGACTGTGGGGGAGAGCGAAAGGAGGGTTCCAGTGAGCTGGGGGCAGGGAGGCTCCCTGAGGTCTCTCACCAGAGGGCAAGGCGGGCCCGAGGGTAGTCCAGACGCTCCAGAGCCCCAAGATAGTGCGGGAGGGAGTATCCGGCGTTTCGAGCCAGCACGGCGATGACCACGGCTGGGAGCGGGGGCTCAGGGGTCCCCCGGGCCGGGCTACCTCCGAGTAGCAGGAGCAGCAGGAGGAGGAAAGAAGAGGGCGGCGGGGACATGGCAAAGCGGGCAAGGGAGCAGCGTCGGCCCCCAGGGCTCGGAGAGCCGAGCCAGGCTGGGGGCTGACTCAAGCTCCAAGAAAGGGGGGGAACCAAGGCTAGAAGAAAGGGGGAGGCTGGGGGCGGGGCCCGGGGAGGAGCGACGGGAGGGGAGGGGCTAGCCCTGGGGCTGGGGAGACGGGTCTAGAGGGTACGGGTTCTGCAGCCCCTCCCACTTCCAAATCTGGGGATCTCCAGGAGACCATCTCCGGCCCTCCAATGGATCCGAACTTCCCAGAGAACCCCAGGCTCCAGGGAACTCATGTTCCCGCCGGGGAGGGAGCTCGAAAGGCCCCGCCCCCCGGCTTTGACCTTGGGGCGTGGCAGAGCGGGTCTGAGGGCCGTGGCTCCCAGAGCCACCCCGCCAGACCCCTCCTCCTCCGCCCCACCTTCTCCAGCCTCCCGGCTGCAGACGCTGGGTCTGGCCGGGACTGAACATCAGCTTCTGGCGGGGACCCAGGACGTGTTCTGTTGGGGAGGGGAGGTGTGGGGCGGGGGCTGGGGGATCCTCGGGCATAGAGTCTTAGAGTCCTAGGACCAGAGAATGTCAGAACTGGCAGTCGGGGAGAACCTCAGAGCGCAGCTAGCTCAACCCCTCTCATTTTACAGATGGAGAAACTGAGTTCAATTTAGTTC
Organism: Gracilinanus agilis; assembly: GCF_016433145.1. Taxonomy (NCBI): domain Eukaryota; kingdom Metazoa; phylum Chordata; class Mammalia; order Didelphimorphia; family Didelphidae; genus Gracilinanus; species Gracilinanus agilis. Next base: position 284,438,813 of record NC_058131.1, read on the forward strand.
TGACCCCACGGAGAAGGGAAGTACCAGCTGCTATTCCTTCTGAGGAAGAGCGAGGGGACGCGGAGATCCTGGAGCAAACTTTGCCAGGATTCCCCAGCACCCCTCTTACTCAGCCCCCCTCCGCGCCATCTCCTGGCTAAAGACTGAAAAGGCAGGAAATGAGAGAGTGGAATTTGGCTACTCCAGGGTTCCCCAGGTTCTCCTTCTCCAGTAATGAGGTGGAGGGGAGCAGGAAACGCGGCTTGCCCTTGGAGTAGACGGGGGCTTCCCCCACCACTCTGAGGCTTTGCATTTGCTGTAGGGTCTAGGAAAGAGTGGGGCAGTGCTGGAGATGGCAGGGGAAGGAGTCTGGAGTGAGAGGAAGGGAGTCGAGGAGTGGCAAGTGTTATTCTGACCTTTTTTATTCTTTCGATCTTTCTCCATCAGTCTGTAGTGCTGAGATGGGAGGGAGATGTCCAGGGGACTAACTGTCCTCTCTTTTTCACGGTGGCTCTTCTGAGACACAGGTCAGCATCTCCAGCAAGGACGAGGACATATAGACCTTGATGTCCCACCAGGACTTCAAACTGCAAAAGTTAAAACCAAAGTCTTTATCTTTTCCCCAAACTTGCTCTTCCTTACTTCACTCCTGATCTCCTATAGATGTCACTCTGGAGTTACTTTTCATTCTTTCCTCTTCTTTAGCTCTCATACATTGCTCAGGTCCTGTCAGTTCTGGTCTCTACCCTTTCTTCTCTCTCTTTCTTGCTGCCACCAGATCCAGATGGTCCTTGTTACCACCAGCCTGGGTTACTGAAATAGTTTGTGAGGCATTATAAGGGGAAGAAGGAGGGAGGGAAGTCTTAGATTTAAATCTGCCTAAGACACTTGCTAGTAGTTGCACACCTTGGGGCAAATCACTAGAACTCTCTTCCTCCTCTGTAAAATTAAGAGCTTGCACTCAATGACCTTTAAGTTCCTTTCAAACTTTAAATCTATTGTTCTTCTAACAGGTTATCCTGCTTCTATTCTCTCTTTCCCCGCCCTCATGACAGAATAATCTTTCTTATGTATGGATCTGATTATGTCATTTTTCTACTAGTTGTCAGTACCTCCCAAGGAAAATCCAAAGTTTTGAGGGGGTTTTGGCTTTGTATTAAAAACTCTCCAGCCTATTTTTATAATAATGCCATTATAATTATAATTATTTAGCATAATATTCTATAGTCTTTATTATGTATAATTAATCATATATCAATATAATATATTATGATAGCTAAAATTTATACATCCCTGTCCATATATTATCTCATTTGATCCTAGAACAACCCTGTGAGGTGAATGCTTTTATTCCATCCCTTTTTATACTTAAGGAAACTGAAGTCCAGAGAAATAAAGTGGCTTTTGAAGAATCCTATAGCTAGCAGATGACTCAGGTAGGATTTGAACTCCAGACCTCCCAACTCCAAGTCCAGCACTCTATTCACTGTGCCTAACTGCATCTAGCAGGCTATATAGGCAGGCATGGCTCATATTCTTCTTGTCTGCTTCCTCTTTGCTCTAACCCAACTGAACAGTGTTTTGTCTCTGTTTCTTATGACTCTGTGGAATAACCATTGATTTTTAAAAGCTCAGCTGAAACCACAACTCCGCCAGGGAACCTTCTTTAATAGATGGACTCAGTTGGTAGCAATTTTCCTCCTTTATTAACAAGAAAATCACAGGTTCAGTCACTATCACTATCAAATGCATTTATCATGTATTATTGTGTGTTCTGGTCATCTGTGTTTTATAGCCCCACTTGGATTAAACTTAGAAAGCAAAGACTGGGTTTATTTAAGCTTTGGATCTTCCCCCAGACTTCACAAAGTGCTTCGTACACTGTAGACATTAAACAAATATTGATTGATTGATGTCACCTTTATCATCATTATCATCGACATAAGCTGCATAGACAGTGGGCCTCATATTCAGACTCCTGCTTCTTTAGAGTGGGCCTGAATCCAAGTATGTCTATGGTGATCAATCTTCTCACACTCATTCTGTTCATAAAACTGCTACCCTGGTTCAGGATATCATAATTTCTTCCCTGATTAGTACAACAATTGAATTGCCGTCCTCCGGTCTCTCGTCTCTACAACATATTTTCCACATAGATACAAAATAAGTCTAACCATATAATTCTCCTGTTCCATAATCTGCAATGGCTCCCTATTACTTCTAGAACAAAATACAAACTCCCCAGCTGGCATTTAAAGTCCTTTATAATCTGACTCCAGTTTACACCTTTCTAGACTTATTTTCCATTAACCTCCCTTTACACCCTTAATTGCAGCTACATTGGGATGTGATGTTCACCAGTCTTGGCAGTCTCTTCTACCTTTATTCCTTTGAACATGCCTGGAATGCCTGCCTTTTTTCTTGGTCCCTTTAGTTGTCAGGGTTTTCTCCTTCCTTAAATAATAGTCAATATCTCTTTTTTTTTTTAATAACATGTTTTATTTCATTATAGTACTTAAGCTACCTGAGGGCAAGGTATCAGTTTGCTTTTATATTCCCAGTACTTAGCTTATTTTGTTACTGTTCAGGCATTTTAGTCATTTCTGACTCTTTGTGACCCCTTTTGGGGTTTTCTTGGCAAAAATATGGAGTGGTTTGCCATTTCCTTCTCTAGCTCATTTTACAGATGAAGAAATTGAGGCAAACAAGATTAGGTGACTTACCCAGGATCACACAGCCAGTAAGTGTCTGAGGCCAGATTTGAACTCAAGAAGATGAATCCTCCTGATTCCAAGCCTAGTGCTATATCCAGTGTGTCACCTGGTGCCCCTGTGCCTTTGAATATTATTTGAATTGGATTGAAATGAATTGGTTCCTTAGCATCAGCTTCAGAGTGGTTCACTGAAAAGAATCCTGAACTGGGGGTTAGGAAACCTTGGTTCTTCTAGCCCTGGCTCTATCCTAGACTCATTGCATATGACTTTGGGCATTAAGTGTGCTACCTCACACTGACATAGCACGTATTTCAAACATGGTGTTGTTCAGTTGTTTTTCAGTCATGTCTGACTCTTGGTGACCCCTTTTGAGGTTTTCTTGGCAGAGATACTGGAGTCATTTGCCATTTCCTTCTCCAGCTCTTTTGACAGATCAGGAAACTGAGGCAAATAGGGCTAAGTGACTTCCACAAGGGTCACACAGCTTGTAAATGTCTGAGGCCAGATTTGAACTCAGAAAGATGATTCTTTCTGACTCCAGACCTGGCTGTCTGAATGTACAAATGGATTTTCAGATGGGTAGTACAAGTCTTATTAACTTCATTTCACAGATGAAGAAACTCACCCAAGGTGACATCAAGTAGAAGAGCTAGAATTTGAACTCAAGATTTTCAGAGCTCAAGACCAGGGTTCTTTGCACTATGATAGCCAGGTCCCCCTTCTATCAGCCTCAATTTTCTTATCTGTAAAAACAAACAAACAAATAAACAAACAAACAAACAAACAAATAAATAAATAAATGAAGGAATGAAGGAATGAATGAATGAATAGATAAACAAATAAACAAACAAATAAATAAATAAATGAATGAATGAATGAATGAATAAATAACTAAATAAATAAATAAATAAATGGGTTGGATTAAATGCTATCCAAATTTTCTGTCTCATTATCTTCTCCCTCGACCTTCTTCCAAACTTCCCTACTTCTACTGGGGCCACAACTATCCTTCCAACCACTTGGGGTGGAAACCTTGGAATCATCTTTAACTTTTTTCTCCCTCCCCACCTAATCCACTGTCAAGTCTTGTCAGTTCTATCTCTTCAATATAGCTTGAGTGTGTCTCTTTCACAGCCACTTCCCCTACTTCAGGCCCTCACTAGCTCTCACCTGCAATGGTTTTTCCAGTCCGCCTGCCTGTCTCCAGTCTCTTCCCTTTCCAGTGCATTTTCCACACTGTTGCCAAAGGATCTTCTTAAAATCACGTTGCTCTCCTGCTCAAGAAACGTCAAAAGGATCTATTACCCATATAAACTCTTCTGTTTTGCTTTTATAGCGTTTCATAATCTTTTTTAAATATTGGTCCTCTTTCGATATTTGTAGTTCCAGACAAACAGGCCTACTTGTCCCCTATACAAGATCCTATCACTTACCTCCACCACTTTGGCTGTGCTGATTCACATTCCTGGAATGCTGTCTCTCTTCATTTTCTGCCTCATAGGATCCCTAGCTCCCATCAAGGCTCGGACTTCTAACCAAAGTCCTTCCTGCTTTCCTCAATTGTTAAATCCCTAATTTTATATTTATTCTGTACATGTTTTGTATTTATCTTCGTACCCATTTGCCCCACTAGAATATAATTGACTCCTCCAGAACAAGGTCACTTTTCACTTTTGCTTCTGTTTTCCTAGTTAAGTCTCTGGTACACAGTAATAAAGTATTTAATAAATGCTTGTTAGATTTACTGGAATTGAATTTCCTGCTCTAATAGTCAATAATTTTCATTGATTTCACAATCAATATTATTGTTCTCTTAAAGGAAAACAGGAGGCCAGATGCTACTTAAGGCATTGGATCATGGTATTTAAAACTAGAAAGGCACCTTAGACATTATCTACTTATCTACTCCTTATTGTAAGATGAAGAAATCCATCTTCTTCTTTTTTTTTTTTTTAAACCCTTACCTTCCTTGGAGTCAATATTGTGTATTGTCTCCAAGGCAGAAGAGTGGTAAGGGCTAGGTAAGTGACTTGCCCAGGGTCATACAGCTGGGAAGTGTATAAGGCCAGATTTGAACCCAGGACCTCTTGTCTCTAGGCCTGGCTCTAAATCCACTGAGCTATCCAGCTGCCCCCAGAAATCCATCCTCTAAAGTCCAGTGAAGTCAAATGACTTAATTAAGATCACAGTGGTAACAAGTATCAGAGGTCTCATTTGAACCCATATCTCTGGTTCCAAATCCAGTGCTTTTAGTTTTACTACCCTATCCTGCATTAACAATTCAAGGAAATTCCTAGCTGTGTGACTCTGGGTAAGTCATTTAGCCCCAGTTGCTTAGCCTTTACCCCTCTTCTGCCTTGGAACTGATAGTGTCAATTCTAAGAAAGAAGGTAAATTTCTTTTTTTTAATTCAAGAAAGAATGTCTTAAAAATCTTTAAATATCTTGTTCTAGATTTTCCACCTTAGGAGGGATCCAGGATGTGAAAACTTCCGCCACAGGAGAGGAGCCTTTCCCTAGGAGGCCTGACTTCTGAGCAGTGTGGGAAGGTTCAGACCACTGCTACTCTCCACCTTCCAGAAAAAAGCATCCTCCTTGTCTTCTTTTTTCTATTTCAAGGAATACAGCATCCAGATTCTCCTTCATGAGATTGGGGGGAACATGGTGCAGGAAGGAGGGAGGGAGGTTCAGTCAAGGCCACTGGCTGATGGAGAACAGAGAAGAAGGAGACAGAGTACGCTGGGTAAAAGTCCCATCCTCCAAGTCCCTCCTCCCCTACACCATCCGGCTCCAGGTACCTCTTTCCCTCGACTTTCTTTTTTTCTGTCTTTGAAATCAGTTCTAAGACTGAAAAGTGTTATATTTATTGTTATGCATTTATATATAATATTATATTGGGTTGGGTTTATTAAGATTAATTAATTAATTAGGTTAATTGAGGGGAGTTTACTCGTAAGGAGCCAGTCATCCTGTACACCCTGAAAAGCCATTTTGAACTATACCCAGAAAATAACTAAACTGGGCATCACCTTTCATTTCACTTGGCAATATCACTGTTAGGCCCTTACTCCTAAAGAAATCAAAGAAAGAGAACAGGGAAATATGTACAAAAAATTGATAGCAATTCTTTTTTGTGGTTAGCAAAGATTTGGGAACTGAAAGGCCTCCTCTTGTTGTGGAACAACTAAACAAAATGCAGTAAATGAATGTAATGGAATATGATCATAACATAAAAAATGAGGAAATGGACAATTTTAGAGAAAATTAGGAATATTTAATGAACTGATTCAGAGGGATGTGAAAAGAACTATGGAGACAATTCATGTGATGATAATGGCACCATCAAAATGAAAAAGCCTGACAACTTTGGAAGACTTTAGAACTCAGATCAATGCAATGATAAACCAGAAAACCGAAAGAATGAAGTGCTCCATTGCCTCCTGGCGATGAACTTAAAATTCAGAAAGAGACATTATTTTTAGACATGGCTAATATGGGAATTGGTTTTACCAGACCATGTAGCTGTGGATTGAGGACTTTATTTTTCAGGTTTTAAAAATATTTATTTTGTTTGCTTGTTTGGGATGAGATAAAGGTGACTATTGGGAGTAACAAATTAATTTTTAATGGTTATTAATTGAAAAAATAAAAATAATAAACTATTAAAAATAAACTGAGGCTCTAGATGAGAAAAAATAAAATGCCTATAGAATTATAGAACTAGAAAGAATCTTGGAGCCCAGTCATCTAGTCCAAGCTCTTCGTTAAACAAACAGGGAAACTAAAATCCAGAGAAGGAATGTCTTGCTTAAGGTCACACACAACAACCACTCACAATTAATGTGAAAGCCAGGACTAAAACTCAGGTCTACAGGCACCTCCATCCAATAACCTGTGATTATGTAGGATCTTGTCCATACATCAGATGGAGGAAATCAGTGAATGTCTACCATCAACACATCAATAGAATTTGGTTTATCCAATTATTGATCTTTCACTTCTAACCTGGGTTGTGACCTGAGTAGAGTGGAAGAGGCGTAGCATGGGGTGCTAATGGAGGAAGAAGAAATGAGGTGCTTGGGACTAGAACTACAAAGAGAAAGAGGGACTACAAAGGGACTGGAGTCAACAAAGGTGAGGGAGCCTAGAACTAACAGGAACAGGAATGGATTTTGCCATGTGCCCATGTGTCTTATATCTTGCTTAAGAGCTGGGCCACTGGTACTGAGCTAAAATATTGGGAGAGCCTGAGCCTTCATTCCCTCTTTCCTAAGGATTCTTCTTCTAAATAGGGGCAGCTAGGTGGCTCAGTGGATGGAGCACCAGGCCTGGAGTTAGGAAGCCTCATCTTCATGAGTTCATCTCTGGCCTCAGACTCTTTCTAGATGTGTGACCCTGGACAAGTCACTTAATTCTCATTCCCTAGTCCTTGCTGCATTTCTGTCTTAGAATTGACACTGAGATAGAAAATAAAGGGTTTGGAAAGGAAGAAAGAAAGAAAGAAAGAAAGAAAGAAAGAAAGAAAGAAAGAAAGAAAGAAAGAAAGAAAGAAAGAAAGAAAGAAAGAAAGAAAGAAAGAAAGAAAGAAAGAAAGAAAGAAAGAAAGAAAAGAATAAGTGGAGGGAATTTGAGCAAGGTGGTGAAAGTATGGGTTGTATTTGGGGAACAGATAATTTAGTTCAACTCTTTTGTTTTATAAATGAGGAAACTGACACCAAAAGGCTAAATTATCTTGCCCAGAATCACATAGGTAATGAAGGATTTGCACTCAAGCTCTCTGACTATAAGCTCCATTTACTTTTCACTGGATCATGATTTTTAATCATGACCAATTCAAAGAATCACAGAATGTGAGAGTTAGAAGAAACCATATATTCTAAACCACTAAGGGAACCCTCCTTTATAACATACCCCCAAAATGCTGTCTTAGCTTCTGTTTCAAACCCTCCAGGAAGGGGAAAGCCACTACTTTGAAAGGCTGCTCATTTCCCTTTTTTAAACCGTTACCTTCCATCTTAGAATCAATACTATGTATTGGTCCCAAGGCAGAAGAGCAGTAAGGGCTAGGCAATGGGGGTTAAGAGACTTGCCCAGGGTCACACAGCTAGGCAGTATCTGAGGTCAGATTTGAACCTAAGACTTCCCATCTCTAGGCCTGACTCTCAATCCACTGAGCCACCCAGCTGAACACTCTATTTGTTATTTAGTTTATCCTGTCAAACCCAAATTTACCTCCTTGCAATTTCCACCTTTTACTACCTATTCTACCTTTTGGCGATAATCAGGACAAATTTGGCAATGTTATGATTAGAGTCAGGAAGAGCTAAGTTCAAATCCTTCCTGGGATACATATTAGCTGTGTGACCCTGACAACTCTGTCTGCCTCAGTTTCCTATCTTTAAAATGAAATTAGTCTCAATGACCCAAAGGTCCTTTCCAGTTCTAAATCCATAATCCTATGAAGTTTAGTCCATTTTCCATGTGACAGCCCTTGAAATATTTAGAGGCAATTCTGTGCTCTCTGAATTTTTTCTTATTCAGGCTAAACATGCCCAGTTCCTGCAAATGACATGGAGTCAAGGGCTCCTTACCATCCTAGTTGCCCTCCTCTGGAGGGTCTCCAGTCTGAAACCATGGCACCAAAGGCGATGCTCCAGATGAGACCTGAAGAGGCCAGAGGACAGTGAGACTATTACATCTCTGTCCCTGGAAGGGAAGCTTCTCTTAATGCAGCCCAAGATCACATTAGCTCTTTTGGAAGCCACATCACCCTGATGATTCACATAGAGCATTAAAGCCAGAAGATCTCCTCCACCCCCACCCCCCACGTAGAACAACTGCTATCTATCCATGCCTCTCCCATGGCTCTATATTTGTGAAGTTGATTCTTGGACCCATATGCAAGACTTTTACATTGATCCTTATTGGATTTCACCTTATTAGAGACATAGGATCACAGATGTAGAATAGGAAGGGATCTTAGAGATCATTTAGTTCAACTCTTTCATTTTATAAATGAGGAAACTGACACCAGAAAGGTTAAATTTTCTTGTCCCCAAATCACACAGATAATGAAGAATTTACACTTAGGCCTTCTAACTATAAGTTCCATTTACTTTTCACTGGATCATGATTTTTAATTCAGCAAATATTCATTAAGTATCAACTCTGTGTAAGGTATAGTTTTGGGTACTGGGCTATGAACACAAAAAAGAAATGAATAGTCTCTGTAAGAAGCTACATTCTACCACTTTGGCTTTAGTCCTTATTGTCTTCTTTTCACTTAGGATTATTCATTGGCTCAATAAACACGAACTGAAAACCTACTGATCCATGTACATGTGGAGTGGGGTACTAATTACTTAAGACCAACAAGATTTTGATAGAGTTTCATTTTGCATCATGTGCAAGTGCTTTCATTGGCTCAGAATGCCTGATATTGACCAAATGAAACTGGTTCCGACTCGTTTACTTAATTTAATTGTATGCCAATTAAGTGCTGAATTTCATGCCATACACAAGTGTTTTGCTGCTCTCTTTTATTGTGTTTTTAATTTTGTAGTTTAAGATATATGTATATACATATACATTACTTAAATGAAACATACAAAAGTTGTAGATCTTAAATGAGCACACTTTAGTTTCTGTTCCAAATATTAATAATAGCATTTTTATAGAGTACCTATGTGCCAGGTACTGTACTAAGCTCTACAAATATTATCTCTCTTCATCCTTAAAACAATCCCTGGGAGGTAGATGCTATTATTATCCTCATTTTACAGTCGTGGAAACTGAAGCAAAAGGAGTTAAGTGACTTGGCCAGAATCACCTAGCCTATAGAAGTCTGAGGCAGGATTTGAACTCAGATCTTCCTGACTCTAGGTCCAGCACTCTATCTACTGTACCACCTAGTAACCTAAAACCTGAGGATTTATTTCAAGGATCATTAGAGCTCAGAGAAAACAGGTTCAATCACACCCAAGTGTAAGAGAGAGGGCTATTGAAAATGAAAAACAATGTCAAAAACAGACAAATTATAGCTACAAAACAATCTATTTAATTGTTAGAAAATAAGCAGATTTTTACAAGGACTTGGCAGCTTGAGAGACTGTTATTAATATTTTTATAGTAATTATCATTTTCCTGAAATTGGAAAAATAGTGAGACGACTAGTAAAATATAGCTCCTACTTGTTGATATGAAGAAAAAACACTAATTGGGGGCAAGATGATATGAAGACGAGGGCACTCAAGATAAAAAAAAAGGTAATTTTTACTGCTGAAACTCACTTTTTCATTCGAGACTATGCCAAAACTCTTGTCAGAAGAAGTTCAGGTGAGATTTTATAATCAGGGCATCTTCATCATATTAAGTGGAGTACCCAAAAAATGTTTGGGGGATTTTTTTTTACTTTTTCAGATGGCCTGTAAATCTTGTCTCTCTTGGGGGAATGGTGAACTCTGATGAATATCAAACCTCATTGAAAATCCATGGGGCAGTGGGGCAGCTGGGTAGCTCAGTGGATTGAGAGCCAGGCCTAGAGACAGGAGGTCCTAGGTTCAAATCTGGCCTCAGACACTTCCCAGCCGTGTGACCCTGGGCAAGTCACTTGACCCCCATTGCCTACCCTTACCAATCTTCCACCTATAAGTCAATACACAGAAGTTAAGGATTTAAAATTAAAAAAAAAAAAAAAGAAAGAAAGAAAGAAAAAGAAAATCTATGGGGCAGGTAAGTGGCACAGTGGATAGACCACCAGGCCTGGAATTGGGTTCAAATCTGATCTCAGATACTTTCTAGTTGTGTGCCCCTGGCTAAGTCACTTAAACTCTTATTGCCTAGCCTTTACTGCTCTTCTGCCTTGGAACTAATACACGGTATTGATTCTAAGACAGAAGGTAAAGGTTTTTTAAAAATGTGGCCTCAAACACTTCTTAGCTATGTAACTCTGGGCAAGTTACTTAATTCCTGTTTGCCTGAAAAAGAAAGGAAGAAAAAAAAAGAAAATCTATGGGCTATGATTAAGACTAGCCTTAGAAAAAATGGATATTCTTCAAAGGTATGCTTAATCATCCAATGGTTTCATGATGAAGAACTAAAGATTATGTGTCAAAATCTTGGGACTGCAATGCCAGATTTCATGAAACAAGTAATTACAGTAAAAAGAGAGGTTGAATATTAAAACATCTTATTTTAAGATGTAAAAATTTGTAACAGTTGCTATACAGTATGTCAATAAATGTAATTATTTTACTTTCGTCCCAGTTCATTGATAGAGTGGAGCCAAGATGGTGCTTAGTGGCATTGAAAGCTAAAACTGCTCCGACAATCCTTCCAAACCAGTTAATTGGTACATTACTATATTTCTGTTGCTCAGTAGAATATGAGTGTCTTAAGGACAGGGACTATTTGGCTTCTGTCTGTCCCCTCAGCACCTATGAAAATGCTCTGCAGATAGTAAGTTCTTAGTAAATATGTGCTACCTGGGACTTTCCAACAACCTCCTTGTGAGACAGGTACTAGGGGAATAGCTTCCTTTTAAAGATGAGAAAAATGGGGCTCAGATCTGTAGTGAGTTGTCCATGATCACACAACTCATAGGTGTCAAGCATATTAGAGATGGAGGAGATCTTATTCTCAACTAGCTTGACACCTTTGTTTTTCAGTTGAGGATAATCATATGGGACACCAGTGGCCAAACTGGAGTTAAAATCCCAACTCGGCCATCCATCTCTAAATCTGTTTACCCCATGATCCTTTTGAGAGACATAACCCTATTACCTTAATACCAAGCTAAATGGGGCAGCTGGTAGGGAGCCAGGCCTAAAAAGGCAAGGTCCTGGGTTCAAATGTGGCCTCAGACACTTCCTAGCTGTATGGAGCCAGGCAAGTCACTCATTCCCAATTGTCTCACCCTTCCTGTTCTTCTGCCTTGGAACCAATACACAGTATGAATTCTAAGATGGAAGATAAGGGTTCAAAAAAAAAAAAAAAGGAATTGGTTTTTCAGTTTCTCATCTGCCCAGTCCTTTCAAGGGTGTTGGCCAAGGCTATATGGCAACTCTTGGGCAAAATATTCAGGTTAACTGAGGCAAAGCTAGAACCTTGGACTCCCAAAGGGAAGACAGAGTTAACTGTGTAATGGCAAAATTGGAGAACATGTTCTAGAAACATACCATTTGGTCATTCACACAAATCTAGCAAACTATTTAGTAAAGTGTTCCTTGTTCCAGAGACTAAAGGGATAAAGCAGCCTCCTTTGTGATCAGTGGTACTATTTGCATAGAAATCAATTTTAAAACAATGCTTTTTCTTGAGAAAGTTAAACGTAGCCACAGCTGGACTGCTTAGGATCTAAGCCAATTTAGCAAAACAAACCTTCAGCCCAAGGTTGCAAAGGTAAACATAATTCTGCTGAGGTCCAATCCACATTCATTTCAAATCAATGGGATTTGAGTCGGTTAGATTTGACCCAGAAGATCCAGAGTCTACTTTTTTCAGAGGATCACAGATTTAGAACCAGAAAGGACCACAGAAGCTATTTCATTTGACCTTATTTCATGAGCAGCTAGGTGGAACAAGTGGATAGTGTCGGGGCTACAGTCAGGAAGACTCATTTTCTTGAGTTCAAATCTGGCCTCAGACACTTCCTATCTGTATGACCCTGGGCAGATCACTTAACCTTGTTTGCCTTAGTTTCCTCATCTGTAAAATGAATTGGAAGAAGAAATGACAAACCATTTCAGTATCTTTGCCAAGATAATTCCAAATAGAGAGTAGGACACAACTGAAATGATTGAACGATAGAGTAAGCAGCCAAAATTTCCTAGCCTAAGTCCATCTCTCTTAGAGACCCTCAAGCCCAGGCCTGCCACATTGGGCAGGTCTAGCCTTGGAAATTAACTGTGTCCCCTCCCTCCCACCTGATTTTGGGAAGCCAAGAACCCATGACCCATTTCTCTTTGGCTTATTGCCTCCATCCCTGGAAAACATGTCCAATCCAGGCAGATGCTATTTCCACAGAGTCCAGGAGGTGGTGTTAGTGTCCACAACTTGACCAGGACACTCTGCTCCTTTCATTCCGCCCTGCTGCTCCCTGGGAGTTCATCAGCAGAAGCCACCAGGGATAAATAGGGTAGTTTGTCTAACACTCAGATCTCGGGCCTCTAGAAAGCCCCCTAATCTGGACTCATTTTCCACAGCTACAAGTCAGGGGACATGGGTCTGTTTTTCCCTGTGACCCAGGTTGATGCCACCTTTTTCAAGGTGGGAGAAGAGGGGAAGAGAGTCTGGGTATGGCCCAGGATGCTAGCCAAGATTTTTTATTTTGTTCTGTTCTGTTCTCTTGGTGTTTGTTTTTGTGAAGCCTGAAAGGAAGAGATAGAGCATGAGGCAAGCAAGATGGGGGAGCAGACCGAGAAAGGCCCATAGTGGGGGTGATCAAGCTGTGGAGGCTAGAGTTTTGGGGGTACCTGATGGAAAGCCCATTTTAATAATTGAACACACACAAAGGATCCCTGGCTTGGTGGCTAGGGTGGGGGTGAGTGGTGGGCACTTGTCTTAGATCTGCTTGCTACAGTCAATCAAATATATCTTCATTTTACCCTGAAACTAGATGTCTGGAGGAGGGAAGGTGGCATCACCTTCACCTCTGCTTTGTTGCCTATCAAACACTAGGATTTTGCCATGGGATAGAAACATTCCCATCTAGGGGTGCCAGGTATGCCAGACGTGGGGTTCACCTTTTTAGCGAATCCAGGGAAAAAAAAAAAAAAGAAAAGCAAGCCCAAGTTAGGGGTCTCTCTAGAGAGAGGGGCAAGGACGAAGAAAATATAGTCTTACCAGGCAGTTGTCTCTTCCTCCCTCCTTCTCTGTTATCCTCTTCTTCCCTCCCCAGGGCCTTTCTGATGGGCTCGATCTCCTCCAATTTCCTCTCAGACAAGGGGCCCCAGGATCTGCCTGAGTATCAGTGTTAGGTTCCCTCTCATCCCCAGAAGCTTGAGCCCATGCGTCCCAGCCAGTTCTGAGTGAGTTCTGGGATCAAAGGATGGCAGCTAGAATCCTGATCTGTTCTGCCCTGGGAGGACCCAAGGCAGGGTGGAGGCAGAGCCCACTAACTCCCATCTCCTCCCCTGCCTAAAGGGATACCAACACCCTGAAATCTCAGCCAGATGCATTCCACCACCAGAGCCTGGAACAACTGGGCACCTGTTCCAGAACTCTCTTTGCCCCCAAATCTCCTGCCCCCAGTCCTGTCTCCCCTCATCATTTAGGGACCCTCACAACAGGGTCCCTATCTCTGAAGCGGAGGTTGTGCTTCTGTCCTCTGGAGGCTGGGACTCAGCCAGCTATTTTCTCTGGGAAGCCAGCTGGTTTGCCCATTAGGAAGCAGCCCTGGCCAGTCCTCCTGTGCTGGACTCTGCTAAAGTCATTCTCTCCCTGCTGCGGCGTGGCAGCCCCATTCGGTGCCCAGCCCAGTAGCAGTGTTAACTCCTCCGGTTCCAGGGTCCCTACCCGCCACCCTACACCACTCTACCTCAGTCTGCAGGGTCTGTGCCCACATTCTGTGCTAGCCCCTCCAAAGGGAGCCGCTCCCTGTCTCTGCCCCCCCAGGCCCTGGGCACCAAGGATCACAAGGGCACCACCCCAGGCCTCTAGCTAGGGCCCTCTTCTCTGTCAGAGAGATTGTCCTCGGGTGACCCCATCATTCAGCAGTAGGCATCGCTGAGAGCCATCAGGTAGGGGTGAGGTGTCTTTCTTTTTCTCCCCAAACCTTCCTGGCAGAGCAAAGAGACCATCCCAGCTGGCACTATTAGGGTCTTTTGGGGGGGGGAGGACAAGATGGGGAAACTATCCCGGGTCCTCAAGGAGACAGAGATGTTGGGTTACAAGTCACCACACCACACGGCCCTGAGCTAGAGCTGGAGAAATGCCCAGGTGACCAAGGGGGGCTCAGGTCATCCAGGTCCAGGGAGCAGAGCCAGCGGCTGGGAGAGATCCAGCACCAGAGAGGACATCCCTCTCCTCTGGGTCAAGCCAGGCCATCCCTAAGCGAGGAAGCCGCTTCCCTAGGGAAGACAAGGCCCAGGAGCCCCGGGACTCTCCCCAGGCAGGGAAAGGTCCAAGGACACAGACCCTTAGACCCAACCTAAGGGCACCTGCCCCAAGGGGGCCGCTGGGAAACACTGCCAAGGAAGGAGATGGACCTCCGAGGCCTGAGGCGCTGCCCACAGAGGAGCCGCTGGTCCCCCACGGAAGTCTGAGCTCAGGGGTCCCGTTCACTGTCCCCACACGGCCTGAGTGCCCTGTCTGGCCCCCAGGCTCCTTGGGGAGGCCGGGCGAGGGCCAGGCCTGCGAGCCCAGCTCTGGGTGGGATCGCAGGGTCTCTGGACGACCCCACAGGAGGCAGTGATCCGTGTTCTTTCTCCTCTGAGCTGCCCTCTGCCTCCCCCTCCCCCTCCCATGGGTCAGTCTCTCAACCTAGACAGCTGGAACTGGGCAACACAAAGGGCCTGAGGGCAGGACAATAACCTTCTGTCCATTCCCAGATGCTGGCCTGCAGGCCCGGTCCAAGCTGGGGGCCGGAGCCCCGGAGGGGCCGTGCCAGGCCCCCCGCGGGCAGCAGACAATGTTGGCAGTGATGGAGGGGAGGCATTTCAAAGGGTTTTGTTCCCCGGCTGACCCCCGCCCCCCACCCCAGCCAGGGGTGAGGCCCCGGCCCCACCTCCAGCCACCCAGAGCTGCCGAGGAGCGGCCGGGAACCGGGAACTGGCCACATTCTTGACCCCGGGGGAAAAGTTTAGAAACTGGGAGCCGAGCGGAACAATAACAGTGTCATGGAGCAGATTTAGGAGTAACTCTTACCATCACAAAGCAGGAGACAAAGGGGAAGGGGGCCGGGTGGGGGAGAGGGAGGGAGGCCTGGAGAACTCGGGAGCTGCCGCCCCCTCCCCTCCCCAGGGCCCAGGGCGATGCCCGAGCCTGCTGGATGGAGAGGAGAGGAGGAAGGCAAAGACTAAAGAGATGGGGTGGGGGGGGTCCTACAGATGGAAGGAGCCAGATATTCGGACTATGATCTGAACCCTTATGCCTCACTGCCGGGAAAGGCAGATTAGACTCCTGAGGAGGAATAGGGGACTGTAGCCAGCTAGGGGGCCTGGCTCTGGGGAAAAGCAGCACCCGGCTAGTCTCCCCAGGGCCTGAAAGGGACCGGAACCCACGCTTTATTGCCCCAGGAGAGAAAGTCCGTTTCCTGGCACCTTCGAAACAAAAATAGTCATTCTTAGCCTTCTGGGAGCCGAGACGGAGGGATGGAGGACAAGATGGCCTCTCAAGGCCCTTGGCATCCAGAGACATCTCTGACCCCGTGAGGGCACCCAGTTATCCCAACGCCATTTCTACTCCAACACCGTTAGATGGGGGCTCTCTCCTCAGGCCGGCAGATGAGGTTGGGACCTGCATAGGGAGGCCCTGGGCCGGGCTAGGATCCTAGTAGACCAAAGACTCTAACGCCCTCGAGCCATTCACCCCAGACTGAAGAATTCAACTCCCAAATGACCTGCCCTGAGGCCTAGATAGGGCTAAACTAGGGATATTGTGTGGGGTGAGGATTGATGGTCTCAGTCTCCCAGGAGGGACTGGGCTTTAACTACAAGGAGAGAGATTAAGATTGGAAGTCACCAGGAAGAGGCCAGGTAGGTGGCTCTGTGGACTGAGAGCCTGGCCTAGAGACGGGAGGTCTTGGGTTCAAATATGACCTCAGATACTTCCTAGCTGTGTGATCCTGAGCATGTCACTTAACCTCCATTCCCTAGCTCTTACTGCTCTTCTACCATGGAACCAATACACAGTATTAATTCTAAGATGGAAGGTGAAGGTTTTTAAAAAAAAAAAAGTCACCAGAATGTACCCGTCTGGGAAGTTGGTGATTTCTAGGAAAATCAAGGAAGTCTAGACAATTCTCTTTTCTAGAGATATGTAAGGAAGGGGAATGATTTAAAATTAGTTTAAGAGAAGAGATATAGAATCTGCTACTATGTTCCCAAGATTACTTAACTGACTCAGTGTTACCACTGCTAGACCTCCAAAGAGATCAAAGAAAGAGGAAAAGGATCCATATGTACAAAAATACTTATAGTAACTCTGTGGTGGCAAAGAATTGGAAACTAAGGAGGTGCCCCCTTACTGGGGAATGACTGAACAAATTATGATATATAAATATAATGGAATACTATTGTGTTATAAGAAATAAGGAAGAGGATGGTGTCAGAGAAACCTGGAAAGATTTGTAAAATGGACATAGAGTGGAGGAGAACCAGGAGAATATTTATCAGTAACAACATTATAAAAACAACAAAAAAAAAACCTTTGAAAGACTTAAGAACTCAAATCAACACAATGACCAATCATAACTCCATGATGAAACTCATGCCACTCCTGACAAAGTCATGATGGACTCAGGGTACAGAGTAAGAGGTACATATTTTTGAGTAGATGGCCAATGTAAGAATTGTTTTACTTAATTATACATGTTTGTTACAAGGTTTTTCTGTTTCATTTTTCTTTTTTCTCAAAAAGGGGAGAAGGAGGTTGGAGGGAAAGATTTTTGTTTAATAAAATAAGATTTAAGTTTTTTTAAATTTAAAAGGAAAATTATCAACATAGTAAAGCTATATTAATAATAAGAAAAACAAAAATGATTATACTAACATGTACAGAAAAGGCTTTTGATAAAATATAACACTTATTTCTGGTTTAAGAACAACAACAGTAGAAAACATAGATAGGAATAGACTTTCCTTAGGGGAAAAAAGATACAAGGGCAGGATAACTTCTTAGTCTCCCTCTCTTGATTCTATAGAAATATGATCAAGAAGTAGGAAGGACTAGGGGCAGCGAGATAGCACAGTGGCTAGATTGCTAGGCCCAGAGTAGGAAGGATTTGGGTTCAAATCTGACCTCAGATATTTCCTAGCTGTGTTACTTTGGATAAATCATCTAACCCCAACTGCCCACCCCTTATCAATCTTAGAATTGATTAAAAAAGGGGGGGAGGAATAATAAAGACCAAGAATCTCTCTCTTCTCTCTGTCCTCCTACCCATCTCCCAACCCACACCAGTGTGAGTTCCTGACACCTCTCAAAAGAGAAATTAGAAGCTGGGAGATAGCTCCTACCTACCAACAATTTAAGTTCCATGCCTTGGGGTAGGCATTATGAAATTATTATCAGAAAGACCTGAGTTCAAATCTCCCTTCAGGCACTTACTAACTTGCTGTAATCCCTGTAAAATGGGGACAATAACAATAATACCTCCCTCCCAAGGTTGTTGTGAGGCTAAAATGAGATAATATTTGTAAACTCTAAAATGTTATCTAAAAGCTAGCTATTAGTATTATTTATTCCTTATCAGAGGAAAATCGAGATTAATTTGGGGAAAAGTTCACAAAGAATCTGCCTGGAGAAGGAACAGCAGCACAGAACTAGTGGTGAAAAGAGCTAGATTGAGAACCTGCTCAGCCCCTGACTCACTATGTGGCATTAATCTTTCTGGGCCTCAGTTTCCTTATTTGTAAAATGTGGGGGTTGGACTACATAATCTTTAAGGTCCTTTCTACAGAACTGGGTCATTCATCTGGAGCTGGAACAGACGGCAGAGGCCATTTAGCGCCTCCCCCCCCCCATTTTAGGGAAGAGGGAACTGAGCTGGAGGGAAGTTTGGTTAATGACAATGGTTACCCACCCCCACTTCAAAATCAGTGCCCTTTCCACCATGCTTAGCTGCTTCCCTTAGTTTTAACTTTTTGTGGTTTCATGCTTTGGAGTCACAAAGATGACAGAAATACTAAGATTCCTGGTTCCAGGCCTCCAGATTTCTGCCTCTCTTTCTCCCTAGATTTCACCTCCGTGCTTCCCCTCATCCGGCTTTTCCCTCCTTCCTCACTACCTACATGCTTGTGGTTTTGACTAGAGCCCCTTGCTACCTGTCTGATAAAGGCCACCCAGACAGAGAGATGAAGAGATTCGAAGACCCAGGCTTACTGCAAGAAGGAGGGATGAATGACAAGTGGTACAGGACGCTGAGAAATGGAGGGATGGGGAGACTCTGAAACAGGAGAGGGAAAGAGCAATCTTTCCAACATCTCCAGTATCTGGGATAATAGCCTCTAGATGTAATGGAGCTCATTGTCAAGTCCTGAGCCATCTTGCCAGTCAATTCTGCCTTTATTTTCCCTTCCTCACTCTCCTAGGGTTCCATCTACCTGCCCCTTGAATCCAGAAGTCACCCACACAAGCATATTTCCTTTTCCCCTGTGAACCCTGGCCACAGCTTTCCCCCACATTAACCTCCCACCTCCCCTGTGAGAACAGCCACTCACCCCAGGACAGGGATGCTCTAAGGGCTGGCTCCAGGGTCTCTTCAGCTGGGGGTTGGTAAGGGAATAAGGGGATCTTCACTGCCACAGACTGATTTCCCTGCCTGATTCCTGTCAGCCTGGGCTGCCACCTGGCCCCAGACTGTATTTGTTCTTCCTGAGGTTTTTTCCTGGCAGCTGCTGGACAGGAAAGAGCTGGAAGGGGGGGGGGAGGAGGAGGGCAAATCTAGGGGGCGGTGGTTTCTGTAGCTCAAGACCTGGCTCCAACCCTCTCCCCCCACCAGGAGGGAATGAGATTGGAGGGGCACCCACCTGGCCAGCCTCCACCCCAGCTGTCTCTCAGGAGAGAGGAAGGAGGGAGGGAGACAGAAAAGATGGGAGAAAAGAGAGGAAGGGAGGGTGTGGGGAGGGAACACCAGAGCTGAATCCAGTCTGCTTCCCCAGACCAAGGTGTTTGCCTTTCCTTACTGCACACTGACTCCATTCAAAGCCTTTGGATCCCTGGTCAGAATGAGTGTGCCAAGGCAATAGGGAGAGCAATCACTGCCTCCTTCTCTCTCCCTTGTCTCTTTCCATTCCCCTCTACTAATCTGAGGGTTTAGAACTTTTTATAAGAGACAGAGGCAGAGGAAGAGAAAGGGGAAAGGGGAAGGGAGAGAGAAGGGGGCAGGGGGAAGGGAGAGAGAAAGGGAAGGAAGGAGGGAGGGATAGAGAGAGAGAGAATGAGGGAGGGGGAGAGAGACAGAGAGAGGGAGAAAGGGAGAGAGAGGGAGGGAGAGAAAGGAAGAAAGAGAGAGGAAAGGAGGGAGGAAGGAAGGGTGGGAGAGAGAAAGAGAAGAATAGAGGGAGAAAGGGGGAAAGAGAGAGGGAGGGAAAAGGAGGGTGGGAGGCAGAGAGGGAGGGAGAGAGAGAGAGAGAGGAAGGGAGGTAGAGAGAAAGGGAGGAAAGGAGGGAAGGAACAAAAAAGAAGGAAGAGAAAGAGAAGCAAAGAGGTAGAAGGAAAGAGGATTGAGGGAGGAGACAAAATAGTTTTAGTAAAAAAGAGGAGTAGAAAAGCAAAAGAGAAATGTGGTTGTAGAGATAGTGAATCAGTAGCAGAAGGGGGATACTGAAAAATAGGGAACTAGACAAATGTGGAGAGCGGGAGAACCAAAGAAATTCAAGTTAAGGACTTCGTGTTGACAAATAGATCAAGGCCAAGAACCTCAATTGAAAGTGTAAGAGGGCCTGAGAGATGAAACATTGGAGTCTGAAAGAGGAGCCTTAGCAGCTGCAGTGAGCTGGGGAGCATTCCAGTCCCTGACTTCCTTAAACCTAGTCTTAGGGCTGACCCATCCCTCATACCCAGCACCAAAACTGGGGACCTGCAGCAGCCGGTGAGGGGAGGGGGTCAGGGGCAGAGAAAAGGGCAGTGGGAGTGGGTTAGGTGAAAAGTTCCCTGAAGCCAGAGAGGCACCGATTGGGGCCAGGGGTTCCCATCTCTGGGGGTCCTGCCCTCTACTCGGCCTGGCTGTCAGGTTGGTGTATAAAGGGGGTGGAAAGGTCAGCTACGGCCTTTCAGGCCTGTGGGAAAAACCCGGCCAATCTCCCTAATCCATATTTATTGGTGTGAGACACGAGGGGGATGCCCCCCTCTTCAGGCTGGTCCAGGTTAGCCCTAAGACAGGCCCCATGTCACCCAAATCCTCTTATTTGCTTCTGGATTGGCTACTTGGGGTCCTCCCCCTTCCCTCCTCCCTACTCCCTCTCCCCCCCAAAGCCACCCCCCCTCCAATTGGGGTTGCCAGGCAACCATGGAAGAGTAGCCGAGATATTTTCTTTATTACAAGCGGCAGCAAGAAAGCAGCATGGCCCCAGGGAACTGGGATGGGGATGGGGGGAAGGGCTGGGGGGGGCAAGTATCCCCTTCTCTGGGGGGAGACCCAGTGGCTTCATCAGCTCTGGTTCCTGCAGAGGGAGGAGTAGAAGGGTGGGTAGGGGCTGAGCAAGGAGGAGAGATGTGAAGGAGGAGGAGGAGGGAGAAATGGAGACTGACTAGTCTAGAGGATATTAAGTATAATATCTGGTGGGTGTATGTTCACTATTAGTCAGGAGATGTTATGGGCTAGAAGAGCCAACCATTTCAAAATCAGTTCAGAGGGCAAGATATCCAGGCACTTTATCACATCTCCAGGGAATTTCTAACCCCTAAATACAGAAATGGATTTATAGAATGGACCCTAGGGATTATGTAACCCATTCCACTTATTTTACTATTGAGGAAATTGAGAGCTAGTTAGGGAAAGTGACACATCCAGGTTTACCCAGTAGTTAATGGAAGACCCGAACAGCAGAGCAAAAATAAATCCTGACTCCTCCTCTTAATCCAGGGCTCTTTCCATCACACTAGGTTCCTTGGTCAATAGGATTCTACTTCCGTGTCCCTTAACATCAGGTTCATCTGAACTATAATATTCAAAAGAGGAAAAGAATACAGTAAAATTCGTATTATCCAAGAAACTTGGAGAATTTTATGAGCAGGACCGACTCCAAAGTTCCTTTGGCTTCCTTCCAGAATGCCAGATCCTGCTTCCCTGCCTTAGTGAGCACAGTTAAGTGACATAATTAGATCCTGGTCTTCAGTCAGGCACTCCAGGTCATCTTCCAAACAACAGTTTACACCGTGAAGTACTGGAGGCCTTACCTGTTTGGTGGCAGAGGGAACAACCTATATATGAAGACCACAGGAAGTCTCTCCTACCCTACAAAGTATCCCTCCCTAGGTCTCTTATTCCTCAAATTCTTCACCTTTTTGATTTAAGACTTCTATTCCTTCGAAGATGTAAAATCTTTTGGGGCAAGAAAGCTAACTTCTGCGGGAAAGGAATAAGTCTTTATTAAGTGTTTACTGTGTACCACACACATATTTTCTCATTTTGATCCTCACAGCAGCTCTGTGGGGTAGGTGACATTATGATCTCCATTTTCAGTGCTTATCAGTCATTTCTATTCCAGCGGGGATGAATTTTGGGGAGACTTTTAAGTAGATCAGCTTTTAGAAGAGAACAGAAAAGGCTGGGATGGATGTGTGGGTGGAGTCAGAGGGGAGAAAAAGATAACAAAAAAGGGAGAGCATCTGAGATGAACTTCATAAACTTTTCTGTCTTTGGGCTGCTGAGCGCTGACCACAGGGCATCTCCTAAGAGTTATTATTTTGAGAAAAGTACAGACTTCAGCCCAATTCCTTATCATTTACCTCTTCTACCTCTCTCTAGCTCCAACCCAGTTCCCCTTTAAGGGGAAGCTAGGAAAAGAATTCCATCACTTGGCAGTGTCAGGAGACAGCATGTCTAATCCTGAATCTGTGTGCCGCTAAATCCTAAATGTAATATTAGGTTAAATCATTTGACTACTCTAGAGGAAACAAGCATTTAGTAAGTGTCTATCTCCTCAGGCACCATGCTAAGTGCTTTACAAATAAGCTCTCTTCTGATAAGGAAACTGAAGCAGGCAGAGGTTATGTGACTTGCACAGGGTCACACAGTTCTGATTTTTGAACTCAGGTCGTCCTGACTCCAGGTTGTTAACACTGTGCCACCAAGCTGCCTAAATTTTCCTTATTTACAAAACTAGGGAGATGGCCCTTTAAGCTCTAGATTCTAAGTTCTAGCATCTGATGTTCTAAGGTCACTTTTAGCTTTTGAATTCTCTGTTTCCAGGGACATCCTGAGTAGTTAAGCTTAGCTTAAGGTTTTATTGTAATCCATATTAGGCCAATACCTTGACTTTCCTCACCAAAAATTCTAAATAATGTTATTTTATTTATCTCTGGGATAGGAACTACAGTCCATTAGCACCAAAGCACTGAAATTGCCCTGAAGAAGATCCAGAAATTTAGACTCCTCTAATTAGGGCTCCAGAGTTGGATTCTAGAGTGTAGAGCTTATTAGTAGAACTTGAGACAATTATCTCCTCAAATCACCTCTTCCTTTAGGAGGGAAGTTGACGCAATAAAGCGGAGGAAACTGCCAAGAGAGGATGGAGAGGACAGGAAGGGAAATCAGAAGAGAGAGGTAGTGGGAAGGCTCCCGGAGGCCAGGGATTCTATCTCACTCCAGGTAGTCTAGGTACTCTAATCCTTCTACCAGGGGCCACTTGGTATGGATTCTATGACCTCAGGCCCCATTCTCTCCCCTTGCAGGGAGTGGGGCTTAAAGAGTTTACAGACTCCAGGATGAGAAAGATTAGAAACCATTGTGGAATCCTCTCTGTGGTTCCCTTTCTAGGTTCCCCTTCCAAATCCTGCCATTTCTGCCCTAGCCCCCCTCAGATCTTCCACGAGCCCACCTAGATCTCCCTCAGATCCTAGCACGACAGGGCAGACCTCGGAATCCAGGGAGCAATAGAAGGGCCCTAGCCTTGTCTCTGCCTGGGCCCTACCAGAGCTCTGGTAGGGGCCTCTAGCTCATGGGCATCAGTCTTCAGGTACTATCCTTTAGTCTGAGGCTGGTCCTGGGGCTGCTTGTCACCTGTGGCAACAGTTCCACATACCCTCTCCCCCCAAAAAACTTTTATCTTTTCTTCCCATGTAGGAGAACACTAGCCTTATCTAGGCCCTACATAAAGCCCAGGGAATTTCCCTTTAGAGATATTGCCCCACTGTGCCAGACCTCTATTCAACAGCCCCTAGTAGAGGTGGTGAGTGCCTCAAGATGCTTATGGTAGGGACCAAGGGACCTCAAACTCAGGCTCCAAAACTGGGGAGGGCACTTAAGATTTACGTAAGGTTAGACTGGGGCTGGGGGGATCTGGGCTCTCAGACTGCTGTGGGTAGTTCAAGGGAAAAGAGTGTGATAGGAACCTGATGAGGGGGGACTTCCAGGGTTGGGGGTGGAGAAGAGTTCAGAGTTGTATCTTTAGGACTACTTAGGGTAACTTTAAGGGGGGACACCAAGGAGAGTGGTCTGGGAAGTAAGGGGGGGTGTCTGGGCCCTTGGTGGGGCCCTTGGGGAAGGGGAAAAGCAGTGCTAAGAATGGTAGGAGCCAAGGAGAGGGAGCCATAAGGTTGGGGGGAGGTGAGATGATGGGGTCCAAGGCACGGTGCTCAAGGGACTGGGGTTCGGAGTGTTGGCGGGGGGAGACCCGCGGGGAGGGGCGCGCTATGTCTTTAAGAGCTGCCTGACTGCAGGTTGCAGCTGTCGTGGTGGGGCTCTGGAGACAGCGGAGATTCATTACTCCACCGACACAATGACCATTGATCTCCCCGTGGTGTTATTCAAATCCAGTACCAATTGCAGCCCATCCCCATTCTTCGGCGGCCGCCGCAGCAAGGCCCGTATTGTTGGAGGGGACGACTAAAAGCCCGCCCCGAGGCCCCCGAGCCGCCAGAGGCGCCTGCTCCGGCTCAGCCCTGCGCCTCGCCCTGCGCGTCCGGGGGGACGGCGGGCGCCCCCCCCTCCCAGCCTGGCCCGGCCCGGCCCGGCCCAGCCCCGGCCACCCACCTACCCACCCCCACCCCCCCGCTCCTAGCCTGGATCTCCAGGGGAAGGAGTGACTCCGGCTGCAGGTGGCCCGGGGGGCCCCAGCTCCTCTAGCCGGCTCTCTCTCGCATTCCTCCACTCCTGGTCTCTCCAGGGGCAGGGAGACAGACAGACAGATAGACAGATAGCCAGCCAGAAGAGAGAGAGAGAGAGAGAGAGAGAGAGAGAGAGAGAGAGAGAGAGAGAGAGAGGAGAGACCCAGAGAGAGACCCCTGTCCCCAGCGCGGCCGAAGGGACAGCACCCGGGAAGCGGAAAGCTCAGGAGTCGGTGCGTGCCGGGGCTGCGGGGCTGGAGGAGGGGGGAGCCGCGGGCCGGGGGACCCAATAGTAGGGCAACACACCCCCCTCCCCGCCAGCAGGCGGACTAGGAGCTCCCGGCCGATTGTCGGGGTTCCTCGATGCTGGGGAAGGGGCAGTCGGAGATGCGCCTTCGATTCTTTCTGTTTGATGCTTTCCATCGACCCGGACGTGGGCGCCCGGCCAGGGAACGGGGACTGGGGAACCCAGAGTCCGGGGCCGGCCCAGTCTGGGGCGCCGCTGGCTGAGGGCAGCCGGAGTACTCGCTCCAGCCCCGCCCAGAGGAGCTTGGAGAACCAAAGCCGAGGTTCCCCGGAAAACTGGACCTTCTATCTGGATCCGGGTTTGAACTCGGCCACAATCGATTTGGATTCGTCCGAGAGGACTGAGGGAATCACCGCGATTGAACGAGATCTGTCCCGGGGGTAGGGGATGGTGGGCGGCAGTATCTGTTGACCACCTATGGAGGTCTGCGAAGGAAAGCGGCGGTGGGGAGATCGGTCCGGCGCCGAGCTCCGAGACCCAGGTGTCCGAGGTGGCGCTTTCCAGGAGCTGGGCGGCGACTGGAGGTGGGGAGAGTGAGGGGGGTTCGGGGAGGACGGGGAGCAGGGGTTCCGCCGCTGATTGTCCAAACGCAATTCTTGTGCGAGTCTGCAGCCAACCGAGAATTGTGGCTGGACATCTGTGGCTGAGCTCCCGGCGCAACCGGGGAGATCAAGAGGTTGATGGGGAGCGGGAATCCAGGAGTGAGCAGGGGGGATCTGGGCAGGACGAGCCCCCTCTGAGGGTAGAGTCCCTGCCCCGGGTTCCCGGAGCTCGCTCGCTGGGGCTCGGGAGTGAAATGCGCCAGACGGATCCCTCATCCTTCGCGGAGGGGGAATCGCTGGAATTCCCTGCTCCGATGGGGCGCGCGAAAATCATTTCTCCTCACCACCCTCATCGGCACCATCATCATTGCCACCACCCGCGCTCTCACAGTCACCGCCGCTGTGATCTCTATCACGATCACTGCGGTTGCTTTTGTTGTGATCTCCCACCCCCCAAATCCCGGGTCGGAAGAGGAAGGCACGGCTTGGCTGGGCGCAGGGTCAGGGTGGAAAGGATGGGTCCCGGGGCCAGACTGAGGCCAGGGGAGGAGGGAGAAGGGAGGAGACGACGGAACCTGGAGAGCCGGCTCGCAAACTCGTTTAGAATTTGGTGCGCATTAGAAAGCGAACATAGAACCCAAACGAAATTGGAGTCCGCCCTGGTTCTTTCCAAAACAGACAGATTCGAAAAGCTTCGGTTACCGCTCCCGGAGCTGAGAGTCAAGCCGGGCCAGTCAGAGCCCAGCCCAAGCCGGAGCCCCAGTCGCAGCCCGAGCCCGAGGAGCGGACGTAGTCAATTGCCTGCACTTTAAAAACGAATCTTGGAAAAGAAATTTCATCAATTAAAAAACAAACAAACAAACAAGCTGGAGAGATTTACATTCATTGTTGATATATTTAAAGAAAATAAGCGCGTTTTCCCCTCAGAGCCTCGGGTTTCACCTTTCGGGGCCGAACTGGGCATCCTCGTGGGCGGGGAGCCAGAGAGAATGGGCCTGTGGCTGCCAGGGGCACAGGGATGACACTCAGGAGGACTGGCTTCAGCCCGGGTCGGTTTCGGCGGAGGTGGCCGGGGGCGCTGGGAAACTCATTTTTCTGAGCGCCAGCCTCTCCCCGAGACTCGTGGGCGTTTGTTTGGAGCCGGGCAGGGGTTCTCTCGCTAGGAGAGACTGGGGGGACTCAGGTGCCTCCCGACTCTGCTGCCAAGTCTACTTGGAAAGAAATGAGAAACACCAGGTCCTTCCCTCCCGGGGAACAGACAGGCGGCAGGGCGGGGGAATCCCGCGTGGGGCGACTGGCCAAGGGGAGCTCCCTGCCGCAGCCGCGTGGGTGGCTGTGGGAGGCGGAGGGAGTCGGGCTGCCCAGCTAGAGCAAGGTGACTGACTGACTGAAGGAGCTGGATTGCCCAAAGTGGGACTAAATCGAAAGGGGATTTAATTAACTCCAAAGCATCAGTAACACGCAGTTTTATTATCAGCAGGCTGAAGCAGATAGCTGCCATTCTACCCAAAAAGATGTCCACGGAGACAGCCACCTCAATAGGCTCACATACACTGCCTCCTCATACAGACCCAGAAGGCCACTTGCTTCAATAGATCCCTAACTAATGAACTAGTAAGAGGCTCAAACCACACACACATAACCAGAAACTAGTAGACCCGGGCAAACAATACCAGGTTAAACTGATCCTATTCAGCCCAGTGGTGTTTTACGATCAATACCCCATCTCTTCCCCCCAGACACCAAAGGACCAAAAAGATAAAAGTCCCTTGGAGAGACCCCTGAAGATGAGTTTCTGGAGGTGGGAAAGACTGGAGGTGGGAAATGGATGGGTGGTATGTTTATCCCCTCCCCCTTCCAATTTTTCTAGAAAAATACTCTTCTCTGTCCATGGCACCCTTCCCACTCCCAGCTTTCATCTCTAGTCTTGGGACTGAGAAGATCACATTGTTTTTTTGGATGTACAAGGGATCTTTGGGGCCTAGCTTTGCCTAGTTCTAGACTACGAGTTTGGGGGACGAGTGAACAAAACACCTCTTCTTCCTAACTTATAAAAAGGTCAACAAACACCCAAAATTGGGAACAGGGGCACCTAGCACGGACAAGAATCCTCAATCTCTTCTTATGTACAGGAGACTTTTCTGGAGATGGAGTCAGTTGGGGATATGACCAGAGAGCTGGTGAGACTGGAAGGTACAGGCTCCTGAAAACTCAAGCACCAGAACTGGACCCTATGGCAGATGCCAAGATACTCGGCATATGTATAGGAGGGAGAAGGGGATGAGCAGGGACCCAGCCTTCAGCTTTACTATGAACTTGACCCTGCTGGGAGGTTTCAGCTCAAGCTGGATTCAACCTCTTTTGGTCTCCCCAAACTTCCCCAACAACTGCCTCCTACTCCCAGACCTGATCCCATTTTGGGGTTGGACCTTAAGCTGCTCCTGGGAGGTAAGAGGATGATTCTCAGAATCCTTGGGACATTTGCATCAAGTCAGGAGCTGTGCCATGAGGTCACCGGGATACCAACAACTGACCCAGCCCAGCTGTAACTAGGATAAGGCTCCAAGCAATAAAGAAAAAAAACGACAGGCATGAAGGCCTTTATTTGCCCAATGCCGGCTGTTACAGGCACCGCCATGTTGACTTCCAGATGGGTCTTCATGCTGAGGGGAAGAGAAGCTGGAAGGTCCCAAATTTGTCACAAAGCAGTGTTTTGTGGCCCAGTTTTCTGAAAACCCACAATGGCAAAATCCTAGGCAATGGAGAGGAAACTGAGGCACAGTGAGGAGACCCATAGCCCTCCCTAGTGAGGCAGAGCCCAGGTGTCTTCAGATGGAATATGACAAATGACAGTTTTTTTTGTCTCTGGGGGAGGGGGTCTGGGAGTCCATCTGGTGGCCTCTATACAGTGGGGCAGGCCTAGGTCAAGGGCTAGGGGAGTCAGAAGAGCAAGGCTGGAGCAGCTGGGGGCATCCAGGCAGAAGGAGGAGGAAGAGGCAGCACTCAATAGGGGCCCCCAGCTGAGGCTCAGTAATGACACTAGAGGAAGCAGGTGGAGCCCTTGGCTTCTGAGACGGGGAAACTGAGGCAAGAAATCTCACAGAATTTTCAAACTTTAAAGGGTCCTTAGAGATAATCAAAAGACAATTTCACAGATAAGGAAACTGAAGTCTGGGTGATGGATGACTTGCCCAAGGTGACACAGTTTTTAAAGTATTGGAACAGTTTCATGAGAGGCAGGAGGATAGGGATTCAGAGCTCACAAAGTTGTCCACAGAGGGGTTGGGGGCAGAAGGACCACTAGCCCCCTTCATGGCACAGATTTATAGATGGGGGCAATCTGTGGCAGGTTTCTTGGCAAAGCTGCCCCACCCCACCCCTGTTTTGGGGAAGGAGGTGGTAGTGGCTTCTTCCACAAGCACACAAGCTGTAAGCAGCACATTTTTAGTACCTGGCCTCATTTCCCTTCCCAGAGGGAGAGCTGCTAAGGCTAGAGAGGGAGGGGGGGGAGGGAAGTAGAGGCGGGAGAGCAGGACCGGCTGGTTCTTTTTTCTCCTGGTCCTTCCCCATGAAGACAAAGTCATGGGAACCCTAGTGTCCCACATGTTCCGGCTGTGGGGAAGGGGGAGGGGAAAGATTGCTGTCTCTTTTGTTCCCCCATTTTGGATGTTTTCTGCCCTGAAGGTCCCTGGGAGTTGCGAGGGACTGAAGGACAGAGGAGGCTGGATGCTTTAACCACCATGCAGTGTAGAGATGAAGAGAATGTTGTCTTGGTCCTGTAACTGGTAGTCCAATTCACCCTGAGAGAGAGAAGGAAAAAAAAAAAAACAGAGGAAAAGAAAGGAAGAAGGGGGGAGGGAGGAAGAAAGATCAAGAAAGAGAGAGGAAGAAAGGGAGAGGGAGAGAGGGAGGGAGGGAGAGAGACAGAGGAGGGGGAAGAAGGGAGAGAAAGAGGCAGAGACAGAAAGACAGAGAGACAGAGAGAGAATCAGCAATGTTTTTGACACTCAATCTGGGTATACAGAGGGCTATGAAGCCTGAAGGGTAATATGGAGCAGGGAAAGATGTGATAGCTTCTGAGAGAGATGAATTCTGGCTCTAGCACTAGTTCTCTCTCAGTTCAGGTGAAGCTTTATGGAGTTTTGACCAATCTCAGTCTGGGTTCTCCTTCCATGGTCTCCTACAACTGGAGGGTATTCAAGAGGACAGGGGAAGGAGGATGCTCACAGTTCTGATGAGGAGAAGCAAGAGAAAATTGGAGTAGGGCCTGTTTGAGGGAAAAGCTGCCTACTCCTATACTGACCTGAAGCTCCCAGTCAGCATCATTGATTAGTACCAGAATCCCTGGCCGCCTGTGGGAAAGAGAATTATAGAATCTGAAAGGTAGAAAGGACTTTAAAGATCATCAAAAACAATCCTTTCATTTTATACAAAAGGAAGCTGAAACCTAAAGAGGTATACAACTAATCCAATGAGATACTATTTATTAGGCATGATAGCACAGGTCTGAGGCACATTAGAAGCTGCTTGTTATCAGTCCCTCCTACCCCTCCCTTTCCTTGCTCAAGGTCACATAGCAGCAAACATCTCTACTGAAGCTTACTCCACTAGACCACACCAGCTGATGAATACCAAGAACTGGAACATGGGGCAAGGGAAGTTTCCGGGGGAAAAGAGAAAATGAGAAAATCCTAGAACTCTTATTTAAGAGTTGGGAGTGGGGTTCTCAGGGACCTCTCTCAGCATCAGCTCAGGAGGAGTTTCTATCTTCAAAGACCTCCCAGGAAAAGGAGTCTTTAATCTTCCAGGGCAACAACCTGGAGTCCAATAGCAAGTTCTTTGTAACACGTCTACAGACTTCTTATCTCCCTGTATGACGTTATGAGAGCCCCTGATCCCCCTACTCCCCTTATCATCATACAGTGAGTGGAGAAGCAAAGATGTCAATAGCCGAGCAAGCCCCTAGAAGTTCAAGTCAGACAGGATTAAAATGTCTGAAACAATGATGCTCAGTCTGGAAGATGTAAGTCAGGTTTTCAGGAAACTCAATGGGGATCACTTGGCCAAAGGCTGGAATATATAGTCTGGAGATTCCTTGACCTCTTCAAATTTTTTTCCTCTCTCTCTCTCTTTTTATATCCTTACCTTTCATCTTAGAATAAATACTATATATTGGTTCCAAAGCAAAAGAGTGCTAAGGCCTGAGTTAAGAGACTGCCCAGGGTCACCTAGCTAGAAAGTCTGAGGCTACCTTTGAACCTAAGACCATCTATCTCCAGGCCTGGTTCTCTATACTCTGAGCCACCCAGCTGCCCCACTACCATTCTCTTAATAGCTAAGTTAGCCCCCAAGTTAACCCCCGAAGCATCCCCTTTCTGGGACCAGATCAGTTCAGTGAAACTCTGGGCTCAGTTCAGGTTTATATGCTAGTCTGGCTCTATCAGCAGTGCCCTGAGGCCATGCAAGAGATCTGCTCTGTCTGTTAAGGAAGCAATGATGGCTTTGGGATCTCACTCCCCAGGGTGAGCTGCACCTCAGGGATGCTGTACACAGGCATGCCCCACTCTTCAACATGACCCCAGGCAGAATGCAATGATTGTCCCTTTTTCCACCAGGTTGGCCTCATTTTAAAAATAAAGTGATTTCCCAGTGGATCAATTCTGGCTGCTTCTCAGAGAGGATGGACCAGACGCTGTGAGGGGTGAAGGAGGCAGATGCTAAAGCAATGGACAGGGTAGGATGGATCCGATTGTTTCAATCACACTTCCTATTGATGGCAGGGCAGGGGAAGGTCATAACCACAGGGAAGTGCCCTATGTAAGCTGGTGGCTGAGGGGAAAAAACCTGGTTTATGTCACAGGCAGAACATCAGTTCTGCATATAACCATTTCAGCAGAGGCATGGTTATGTTCTGCACTCAGGTCTAAAAGAACACGTGTATGCTCACATACAGAGCAAAAATAATTCTCTAAAAGCACAGAATATAACAGGGTCGAATGGGATCTCAGGGCTCTACCTCTTTTATAGATGGAACGACTGAGGCCAGGAAAGAGAAACAGCCTGTCCAGGCTTATGTAGAGTTGGGATCAGAACTCCTCACTTGAACTATACCCATCACTCCCCCTTTTATCTGGGAATAAAAATTTTAAACCTTAGCTTCAGTCCACAGGAAAGCTCCTTTGAGGGGAACAAAAGAGAGATACACAGTAAATGTAGGTTTTTCTTGAGCTGACTGTTAGATTTGATTCAGTCACCCAAGATTTCTATCCCTCTTTTCTGACTCAATTATTTCCTCTGTCTATGGGGAGGAGTAACCACCTCAAGAAAAGGGTGAAGATTAGAACCCCAGCCTGTCCTCAACCAGGGAAGGTTGGTGGCACCCAAGGTGATATACTCAAATGTCTTGTTCTCTAAACCAATTTGGCTTCAATTAATTAACCAGTCAACAAGTGTTTATTAGGTAGCTACTATGTATCAGGCACAGTGCTAAGTGCTGGGGGCACAAGTGCAAAGAACAGAACCATCTTCTTCTATGAGATATCGCCCCTCCCCATATAGTACACCCCCCTCCCCAATCCAACACTGGTGGAGGGGAAAGGAATGAGAGGCTTACACGCTATCTCCCTGGATGAATAACTCTGGCCGCTCCTTCAATAGATTCTTCCTTATCCAGATGAGAAGGTTTCGGACATCCCCTAAATTAAAAAATAGAGTAGAGAGATCAGTTATGCTTGCAGGGAAGCAAGTGGAGCTCAGAGCAATCCAGAGCAGCCCAGCCCAGTCCCATC
The DNA here is from genome assembly GCF_016433145.1 of Gracilinanus agilis. NCBI lineage: Eukaryota > Metazoa > Chordata > Mammalia > Didelphimorphia > Didelphidae > Gracilinanus > Gracilinanus agilis. Next base: position 284,471,072 of record NC_058131.1, read on the forward strand.
TGATCCCTCCATAAGACAGAAGTTCAGTAATCCAAAGGGAAATACTAGTGTACCTTTGGCCTCTTTAGAGATCTCATTCAGACTGAGCCATGAACACACAAAGTTCTAGAAATTGTTAGATAGCTAAAATTGTGGGAGTAGGGAAAGGAATACACCTTTATTAAAACACCTACAACATGCCAGGCACTGGGCTACATTTTATCTCATCTGGTTGTCATAATAATAGCCCTATAAAGTAGGTGCTATATATCATCCCTATTTTACAGGTGAGGAAACCCAAGCAAGACAGAGTTAGGACAGTTCAGAAAAGGCCAATTAATATGAAAAGGAGTACTAGGGATAAAGAAGAGAATAAATTTAACTCCCAAAGCTAAAATAAACAAGAGAATATGTTATGGGGCAGCTAGGTTAGCACAGTGGAGAGAGTGCCAGGCCTGGGGAGGGCCTGGGTTCAAATGTGGCCTCAGGCACTTCCTAGCTGTGTAAACCTGGAGAAGTCACTTAACCCTGATTGCCTAGCCCTTGTTGCTCTTTTGTCTTAAAATTGATACTAAGACAGAATTTAAGAGTTATTTTAAAAAAAGAAAGAAAGAAAAAAAGAGAAATGTCTTGGTTGAGAGAATGGGAAGACTCCAGAAGGGGCAATCAAAATAAGCTCTGGAAGGGTACTTGCAATGGGTTATGAGATATTATGGCTGGAGGGCAAGTCTTTTCAGGCAATCCTTGGTACAATTAGGCTTTAAATAGGCCTGTCTATATGGGTGAACCCTTGTTCTTAGTACCCTTCCTACCCAGAATATCTTTCCTCCACCTTTATCTCTCCTTCTCAGCCCCAGACTGGGAGGATCCATCTTTGCTCCTGGCTGGCACACATTTCTCTTTGTGAGAGAAGAAAAACAATTGTAGGAGAGATAATATCAGTTAATTTCCTCTGGAGGAGGGAGGTTGAGGGGAGAGAAGAATCCATCAGTAGGCTGGGAGACACTGACAAATAGCTCTCCAGTTCCCTCCCTCTGGCCTTGTACACCTCAAGCTGCCATGCCCCAGATGGGTTACTCTTGGTTAGCAGAAAGCCAAAAGACTGGTGAGAAAGCTGGGGGGGGGAGGTGAGTGACATTGGGCAGAAATAAGTCTTTATGATTTAAGGATCTTAGTCTCTATGTTCCATCTTAGCCATGGGCTCCAAGATATGGTGTAATAGAAAGAATCAATGGGCTTGAAAACGAGAAGGCCTGGATTCCCATCTCAGCTCCAATATTTATTAGATGAGTGATCTTGGGCAAGTCTGTTTCTTCATTTGTAAAATGAAGATAACAGTGCCTGAATTACTTACCTCACGGCCATTTTGAGGAAAATGTTTTATATGCCACAAACAACTACACAAATATGAGTTCTTCTTCCTCCTTTAGACAGGCCATAGTTATATATGCAATAAAATATCCCCAGAGTCTACTCTGGGTCTTCAAGTCTACATTGGTTACCTGGGAGGAAACAATGCCAATTGATGGAAGTGCCACCCCAGATGCCAGTGACATAGACTCAGAGAAACACATCATCTTTGTCCTTTTAATTCAGTACAGATTTGTTGGTTAAGCTGTGGAGTGGGGCTACTCAAGTTTCTCTGAGGCCCTCCTCTTAGCCAAGGGCTCAGTTTCCTTACCCGAAATTATGAGCTCTGAGCCCAGGAGTAAAAGTAGTACTTGGGAGAGATTAAAAAGTTTCAAAATATTTGGACAACCTAGTTGGACGCCCAAACCAAACATATCTTTCATGGAAGTAATTTCTTTGAATGGCTAAGAAGGAAAGGGGATCCTACCATCCAAACCCTCAGCCCATTCCTCTGTGTCCAGATTTTGCTCATTTTTGTGCCATTAGACCACTGGGAGGGTATGCATAGAATGGGGTTGCTGCTTTAAAAAGAAAAACTCCTATGAACTTTGTATTAGAGCAGCAGAGAACCCTTCTCTGGCGTATGGATGAAAGAAAAATAGAGAGAGATAGAGGAACTGGGGGTGGGGGAATAGAGGAGAGAGATGGAAGCGCACGCGCATTATGCCTAATGATCTGTGATGATTTTTGTCTCCTGGTGGGGCTCCTCCCTAGAGCCTTTCAGAGCTGGAAAGGGATGGGCTTGGGTTTCCCCTTGGCTCTGACTCCCCTTGGCCTCCATCTTGGCACTGTCTGGTGTGTAATCAGCCCATAGATCTTCCTACTGCTCGATAAAACTGCCCAGGCCTGACAGATCCATCAGTGAGGCCTTGGTGAAAGGAGAGGATGTGCGTCTGTGTACAGAGAGGAATTACCACTATAGGGCAAGTGCCTGGAATGAGAAATGTGGGGACTGGTCTAAGTAAGAATTGTACAGTCTTGGGAATTCATGTTTCCCCTCCCCTGAAGCCTCACCCCCATAGCCTTTCTGGCAACCCAGAGAGATGAGGTTCAGTCATGTTCTGGCCTTCTATGTTCCTCACTTCCTCTAGAGACTGAGTTTTCCTTGGATTTGAGCTGTGTTCTCCCTACAGAGAAGGGGACATTGTCATTTGTCTGGGTTAGGACCATGGATATGGATCCAGGGCTCTGTGGTCACCATGGGGTCATGCAAATGACAGCACCATTGGCTGCCTCCCCTACAAAGTCTGGGAAATGTGGGGGATGGGGGCTATTCCTTTGACCCAGGCCTGGCTCGTTCATCATGGTGCCCAAAGCCTAGCTTTCATTTGCTGAGGTCACTAACTTCGGCCTAGCCCACCCCTAACCCCGCCCACATTCTTGCCAGCCTGTTACCATGGTTTGGGCCCTGCCTCACCATCCTTATTGTTTGGGGGTGGGTTTGATGGCTGATAGCTCCCTTCACAATGCTGCTACCGAGAAACACCTAAAATATATTTCTGGATAGAATCTCGTGCCCTTTTTATCCCCAACTCCCACCCTATTGGCAGGCATCGGGAAAGTTCAGGGTACCCAGAAAAGGAATACAATAGCTCATATCTCAGCCCTGCTTTGGGTCAGACAATATGCAAACAGCCTCCCTAGCCAGATGGTGGGTTTCCTAAAGGCAGTCAGGGAGGCAGAAGGGTTAAGCAGTCAGGTGCTGGTAAATAGAGGACAGACTTGGGAGCTAATCTCTGAGAGGTAAGAATCTTACCCTCACTCTCCCAGTTTGCCACCCTTCTCCAGTCACATTCTCACAGTCAGTTGTGCCACCTGAGTTCCAGTTCTAGAAATGACCTCTCACAGTCTGTACCCTTTACCTGGGTCTTAACACACCTGTCTTGTATCCTATCATCTGTGTCCATATTTTAGTTTCCCTCTTAGACTGTGTGGGTTATGTAGTCTATTCATCTTTGTATAACCCAAAGGGCCTATCACAGTGCTTTCCTTGCACAGAGAAAACTGAGAAAACACTCAGTAAAACATTTCATGAGTGAGTGAAGGAATAGATTGCCTAGCTGTTGGCTGAGGAGAGCTAAGAATGGAGCAACTCACACAGAATCATGGGGCATGTGACTGGTGGCTTGGAAGATAACCTGCACCATTCACACTTTTTTAATGGCTCAATCAATCAGCAAGCATTTATTAAGCATCTAATACCTGCACTGCTCTCTTCTCTGGGGATACTAAGACAAAGCAAACCAATCCTTACCCTTAAGGAGTGGTTTGGTCTCTGTGTAAGTGGTCAGATTACTCTTGGAAAATAACACTTGATCTTGTCTTGCATCATCCCCAAAATCAAATGAGTTAAGTGCTGGGGTTTGCAGGGCACCTTCCTCTTTAGAGTATTTCACATGGCTTACTCCTTCCTTCAAATCAGCTGGAAATCAATCAATCAATCAATCAATCTCTCTCTCTCTCTCTCTCCCCTAGCCTCTCCCTCTCTCCTTCTTTCTCTTTCTCCCTCTCTTCCTCCTTCTCCTTGTCCCTCCCTCCCCACCCTCCCTCCTTTCCTCTCTCACTCTCTCTCTCTTTCTCTTTCACACACACACACACACACACACACACACACACACACACACACACACACACACACACACAGAGGCCATGCCTAGCCAGGCAAGGAATGAGTACTAGCCTCCTCAGGGAGCTGTCAAATGTCTTTTATAAAGGAACCTAAGGCAGGGAAGTGAGGCAGAGTCACTGGGGCCCAGAGCACCAATGACAACCCTAAAAATAAAGTTTTTGAATCTAAATTTCAGCCTCTTCTAGTCTCATATTCAGAATGAACCATGAACACCCAGGGTCTTGCCAACCCTTCGAGAGTGAGTGTAGAGCACAACATGAATGTCAGCTATTATTATCTTTTCACAAGGAGCAACTGTTGGGGACTGAAGTGGCTATCTGCTCACTATCACCATGTAGGGAACCATATACCTTATATGTAGGAACACAGACACCTCTCCTGGGAAACTTCAGGGAAGTTGACCCCTTAGTAGATGTAGCTTCCTTTGTATTGCTCATGGTAGGGCTGCTCCCATCTTCCCTTGGCTTAGACCCCAAGACAGCATGACTTCTATGCCCCAACCTAGAGAGCCACTGGCCTCTGGCATGGGCCTCTTCCACTGCCCCAAGTCCACCAACCACTAAGGAAAGGCTCTTCTCTCCAGCAAGCTCAGAGCCTTACTTGAAAGGGGAGAAGAAAGGCCCAAAGGGTGGGAGTGGAAGAGGGGAATAGGGTGAGGGGAAGGGGGGGCTGGGAGTAGGGCCCATTTACAAATGAATGGGAGTAAGAATGGAGCAGTTTGTGGGATAAAGGGCCTGCAGAAGGAGGTTTACAGATGTGTAGAGAGGAGCGCTCCTCATTGTTTAATTAAGCAGAAAGTGGCTCTTTTCAAAAGCAATTTTGCACAGGAGCTGGGGGGGCTCAGCAAACAGGCCCCAAGAGCGAGGGTGAGCAGGAGAATGGAACAGCTGGTGCTGGGAGCCACAGCGAAGCATGCTAAGCAGTTTAAAGAGCTGGGGAGCTCCCTCCCTCCTACTTTGGCCACCCTTTAAACTGCGGAGTCATGACAGGCACAAAGAGAAAAGAGAGGAAGAGAAGGAAGAGGGGTAGGTTGGTGGGGTAGAGAGAGTTTGGGATAGGAGGGAAGGTTATCTTACTCCCCCATCAGTGTAGGAATGTGTAAATGGGTGGGAAGAAATAGGAATTCTAAGCTTTGTCCTCAGATTGGAAAAGCTAAGCTTCAAGGTGAACTGACCAGGCTTCAGCCCACCTCCCCCTGGCTCTGAAGGGTCTAGAGGGTGACCCAAGTCAGGTCTGTCTTCAAACTCAGAAAACTCACAGGCCACTTGCCTGGGCAGGTGCCAGTTACAGTCTCTAAAAGCCTAACACTTCTGGTCACCATTCTCTCTTCTCCAGGGGTATCCTTCAGGAGGAACAAACATCTTCTCACTGACATGAAAACAGTACCATTGATCCCCAGTCACCAGAGGTAGAAACTTTCTCTTCCATAGCAGGGGAAAATCTTAATTCATTGTTAGGATGGCAGGGTAGGCACAGTTCTAGAAACGATCTCTCTAGGGTATGGTCAACTCCCTACCTAGCCAGAAGAGCTGACTGCCACGGGCTATTGGGACTTCTGGGCAAGGTTCTAGACTTCCCTGAAGCTTTCAGGCTCTTTGTTCATCTGTAACACAAGGACACAGATTAAACGATCTCTAAGATCCCCTCTTAAGCAATCACCCTCCATAATGGGGACCTTGCTTACTATAGATGAATGGAGAGAGCTGAGTAAAGCTTAGGCTAGAATCCAGGCAGACCGGCTCCATTTCCCATCAATATAGCAGCATTCCTTTCTCCCTTCCTGGTGGGTTCTTTTTGGAAATTCTACTCATTTTGGATACTTTCCCCTGACCCTGCTGCCCTCTGCCTTGAGTGATCAGTTTGTCTATTTCTCCAACCTGAATTACAGTCTAAGAGAACTATAAGAAACCTTAAAGAGATCAAGTCCAATTCCTTTCATTATACAATTGGAAAAACTGAGAGCCAGAGAAGTGACTGGTCCAAGGTCACATGCTGGCTGGAGAGGAAGGGCAGTGTGGCAGAGCAAGAGCTGGCCTTGGGGCCAGGAAGACCAAATGAGCCCAATGGGTGTTAAGTAACTTGCCCAGGGTCACACAGCTAGGATGTATCTGAGGCCACATTTGAACCAAGGACCTCTAGTCTCCAGGTTTGGCTCTATCCAATGAGCCATCTAGCCAGTCCTAATAAGACAATGATAGAGGAAGCTTCCAATACCAGCGAAATCACAGGTCCAGGCCCTAAACCTACTTATACAGTTGGGCAGTTGCAGAAAAAAGGATTAGAATTTTGATTCCCAAATGCAATCCTCATTCCAATCTTGTGGCTGCTGTTTTCTCCATTGGGATTGCTGGGATCTGCTTAGCCAAGCAGCAGCAGCTGGGCCAGGCTGGCTGCCAGGGAACAGATCTGGGCACCAGCTCGGTGGCACAGTGAGGCTGTCCCAGTGGCATGAACTTCTTGCCTACCCACAGGGCACAGTGGTGTCAGCTCAATGCCTGGCAGTCACTACCTGGTGTTAGGGCCAGAATGCCACTTTTAACCTTGACAGAGTCCCAGCTCTTCTTCCATGACAAATGAATGATACTTAGGTTATACATCCTGCCCAAATTTAAAGTTTGTTGGGCATCAGAAGATACACCACTGGGCACAGCCTGGCAACCGTATATTGTATTCAAGCTACTCCTCCTCTTCCTACCTATCTCCCTCACTCGCTAGGAAGACTATAATAGAAAATTAGAAGACCAAGGTATAGTGGGGGAGAAAATGATTAGCAGGAGGGACTCAGCTCTGCCTTTAATGTGTTGTCATCTTAAACAAGTCATTTGCCCTTTCTGCCTGGCTAGGGAATCATATTTCCAGGGAGTTTTGTAGCACTAAAACTATGATATCCTTTGAATTCTTCAGAAAGGAAGCAAAATGCATGGAATTCTAGATCAAAGTGAGTAACATTAAAAAAAAATTCTCAGCTTTCATCTTAGAACTAATACTGTGTATTGATTCCAAGCCAAAGAGTGGTAAGGGCTAGGCAATGGGGATTAAGTGACTTGCCCAGGGCCACATAGCTAGGAACCAGATTTGAACAGAGGACCTCTGGTCTCTAGGCCTGGTTAATAAAATTTTTAAGTCTCCTGATGAGACCTCAGAGGCTTTACTTCCGAGCCCCATCATTCAGAATGCTTGCCATCCTGTTCAGGCTAGGACTGCTTGGATGGTAATCAAACCCATGATCTGGTAATTTTCAATATCACTTCACCTTCCAATGGCCATTATGATATATACCTGCAGCAGATTACCCAATCCCATACTGACATTTTAGCTTCCTCCATAGACATCCTGCCCTCAGTTCAGTGGGCAGTTTTGCTTAAATGAGAATTTCAGTGTCTCTCACTGAGGCAGACAGAACAGAGCCATCACTGTCTCAACTCCCATGGGAGCCAATAGATGTGGACAATGATCCATTTGATTTCAAATGGGTTTCTGAGGCACAGTATCCTCCTCATCATGCCAGAAGGATCTGCCAAATCCAGGTGAGTCTTCTAAAAATCTAGGAATTCAGACTCCACTCTACAGCAAGTACCTTTTCTCCATTGGACAGATCATGGTTATAGACAAGAGAATGAAGTACTATTTACAAAGGAATTGCCACAAATCTGGGGTTGGAGAGTTAAAATGAGTTCAATCTAGGGATCAGTTAGGTAGCTCAGTGGATGGAGAGGCAGGTCTGGAGATGTGAAGACTTAGTTTCAAATCTAGCTTCAGAAACAAGTATGACTAGCTATATGACAAGTCACTTAATCCCACTGCCTAGCCCTTACCACTCTTCCACCTTGGAACCAATACATAGTATTGATTCTAAGATGGAAGGTGAAGGTTTAAAAAAAAAAAAAAAAAAAAAAAAAAGAGTCCTATCTCTTGCCTTTAATCTGCAAAAAGTCAGGTCCAATTATTATTTACCCTAGACTCTAGAATTGTCCTCAATCAGCCTGTCCATTCCTAGGTCTAACCTAAATCTGGCTGTCATAATTAATCTTTCATGTCTTTGGTGACTACCAGGACAGCAGGTTACCATCCTCTTAGAAACTACTATCCAATGTCAGCTTTTTCTTTTTCAGACCAAATCACCTCACTTTTTTTGTCTTTTGGTCCCTAACCTTTTACCCATTTGAATTGTCTTTACCTGGATCCTGTCCTATTTTCCATTTTCCTTTTAAAAAGGCAGCAATCCTAGATTAGATTTGGGATGTTGGAAACACACCCACCTAAGGAACAAGGTAGATGACACAAAGAAATAAAATGATAACTTGACAGTTAAAGCAAACTTTTATCAATATCAGGGAAGGTGGGTAATTAAAGGATCTTAAACACAGATAATTATTGTCAGATGATTCTCTATTCCTGTCTCAGCTTTCTAGGAGAATGTTCAAGTCTCTCATTATCCCTCTGGGGAAGAAAAATTGGGTAGGCCATGAGGTCCCTGATCATAGATAATGGTCTCTGGCTGAGCCTACCCAGATATGACACTAAAGACATATGTAAATAAAATGCCAGAGAACATATGAGTAGAAAATTGAGCACAGAGCAAACGAGACCTTTGTGATCACTGGGAACCACTGCACACACTTAGGAAACTAACCACTCATAACAGAGTGGATCAGGGGACAGGATAAAGTAAAAAGAGGAGGAATTCTCTATTGAGAAAATGTGGTAAGCTTTTTTTCCCTTCAACTTAAACTTTGCCTGTGGGGATAACCAGGAACTTCTGTCTGCTACCTCCTTTGATGCTTGCTCAATAATCCCTGACTGCCCCACTGCTTCCATGGCCTATTATAGCCATACTTCCTTAGTAGATTAGGGTGAGAAGAAAAGGTTGATACTCACAGGGCTCATCTTGGCTAGGTAAGGTGACCTGGTGCTTCTTTACACCGTCAAATAAGAGCTCTGCCCCACCTCTGCAAAGGAGATGATAAAGACACTGGTAAATTCTTGGGAACAAGGGGTTGTGGGGGGGAGCTAAGTTGATAGAGAGCCGGGCCTGGAGACAGGAGGACCTGGGTTCAAATCTGACCTCAGACACTTCCTAGCTGTATGACCTTGGACAAGTCACTTAACCCCTGTCTGCCTAGGCCTTGTCACTCTTCTGTCTCAGAAATGATACTAAGACAGAAGAAAAATGTTTAAAAAAAAAAAGGGTGGGGGTTATGTCCTAAAACAAGACTGAATAGGTAGAAGGAAGTAAAACAAGCTGATGTGTAAGAATCCAACTAACTTGGCTAAGAACCCAGCCATATAATACATTTGGCACATGAATATTTCTATCAAAATGCTGTTTTAAAATTATATTTCTCAACCTGATCCTTTACTTCTCCATCTTAAATTATCTCAATTTCTCTACTCTGTCCACATGAAGTTTGTCATCCAACATTTTAATACATTCTATATAGAACACTCAGTTTAAAGAAGGGATTGTGGGGGTAGCTGGGTAGCTCTGTGGATTGAGAGTCAAGCCTAGAGATGGGAGGTTCTAGGTTCAAATCTGGCCTCAGACACTTCCTAGCTGTGTGACCCTGGGCAAGTCACTTAACCCCCATTATCTAGCCCTTACTGCTCTTCTGCCTTAGAATCAATACACAGTACTGATTCTATGAAGGAAGGGTAAGGGCTTAAAAAAAATAAAGGGATTATGTTCTACTTCCTATCTATACCCCCAAAGTGTGGTATAGTACTTTATATATAGTAGGCTCAAATAAATCCTTGTTAAATTGAATTGATACGAATACAAGAATGAGACATCAACCCTCATGCAAGACCACAGGGAAAGAATAGACATAGGACTCCTAGTCCAGTCCTCTATCTACTATGGCTGGTAGGGTAAGCCAGAATTTTGGCAAAAACCAAATTTCCTAATTTCTGCTTTGTTCTTTAACTTTGTAAACTGGGAAGAGGCAATGGAAGGAAAAGAATGTTCTTCATTATTTACCTTTCGAAACAAACAGCAATGTGATCCATTGAAAAGGATACTGGACTGGAAATCTGTAGTTTTAGGCTTTTGGCCAAAACTGTTGTGACCTTAAGCAGATCCCTTAAGTGTAAAATAAGTGTAAAAATAAAATGCTGGATTGTCTTAACTGTAAAAATAAAGGGCTGGATTGAATAATGTCTAAGATGCTTTCTAACTCCAATATTTGGTGGATCAATCTAGAATTTCTCCAAAGTAACATCCTGGGATCTCTTCTTGACTATTCAAGAATAAATAATCTCCTGCCTTAAAGCAAAAGAACCTAGATGAATGAAAATCCATAATTCCTCATCCTCCTCAATCTACCCAGTGTTCTTCCTTTTCAGTCAACCATACATTTTTGGAAAACAGATCCCATAGGGTTTAAAGAGGTAGGATCTCATAAACTAAAATTCTATAGGAAAAGTAAGTCTAGGAGGGATGGGAAATTTTGTTGGAAGATACAACAGGAAACAATCTCTCTTTTTTAAAGAAAGTTTTTTATTTTTTCTCAATTATATGGAAAAACAAATTTTAACATTCATTTTTCATAATTTTTGAATTCCAAAATCCCTCCTTCCTTGAGAAGACAAGCATTTTGATATAAATTATATATGTACATCCATATAAAACATATTTCCATATTGAGAGACAATTTCAAAGGTGAGTCTGTAAAGAATGATGTCTCCAGAACACATCAACCAACTTAATACAAAGGTATGTACAGAAGGTAGGAAACAAGGATAGGCAATAAAGATCAAATACAAGAAAATGGAAAGGTCATGTAAATATGGTACAGAAGTATAGACAACAAAAAAGGAGAATTTTTTTAGTTATATGAGGGGAAAGAGGACTAAAAAAGGGATAGAACTGCTTTTGGGGCAGACAGGACTCTGTTATTTGGAAAAATAAAAAAAGGCAGAACTTCTAAATGAGTGCTTGGCTTCTATTTTCTTTGTGCCACAGTACTAGAAATGAGAGAACAAAAGTGACCAACAGAGACTGATGATTCCTAAAATAAGGGGATAGCTGGAATACCTAGTTGCCCTTGATGAATTCAAATCACCAGAACTTCAGCAGTAATAGTTGAAAGATGGTGGAGAAAGAGAGAGATATTACAAGACTGGAGAAGGGAAAATAATGTTCTGATTTTCAAGAAATGGACAGCCTACAAACCATAGGCCAGTGATCTTCATCTGAATTCTTGGGAAAATTCTAGAAGGGATCATTTAAGAAATGTTTAATCTCTCTCAGAGATTTAGAAAAAGGAAGTGGTAATAAAAAGAGTCTGCATAGTTTCATCAAAAATAAGTTGTACCCTGACCTCAGATACTTCCCAGCTGTTTAACTCTGGGCAAGTCACTTGACCCCCATTGTCTAGCCCTTATTGTTCTTTTGCCTAGGAACCAATATTCAGTATTGATTCTAAGTTAGCCGGTAATAAGTTGTCCCAGACTCACCCTCCTTCCTTTTTTAATAGGATTCCCAAGTTGTTTAATATTTTTTACATAGATTTTAGGAAAGTATTTAATAAAGTATGTCATAATATTCTTATGTTGAGATAGAGAAATGTAGGCTAGATGATACTATCAGAGATCCAGAATGGGCATTACTAAGTCAATGTTAACTCAGCAGGAGGTCTCCAGGGGAGTGCCCCAAGGAAGTGTGCTTGACTCTGCTTTTTTACATTTCTTCCAATGACTTGGATAAAGGCATAGATGGAATGCTCATCAAATTTGAAGATGACAAGGAACAGGAAGGGAAAGCAAACATACCAGATGAGAATCGGGATACAGAAATGAACTTTACAGGATAAAGAAATGGAAACTCATGAGATGAAACTCAGTGGGGATAAAGGTCAACTCCCACTTGACATTCTTAAGTTAGAAAAAAAAAAGCAATTTAATTAATACAAGGTAGGGTTTATCCGAAAAAGATCTGAGGGCTTTAGCAAACTCTAAGTTCAATATGAATTTACCAGATGTAGAAACAAACAACAAAAAAGGTAAGGCCATCTTCAGTTGCACTGAGTGGAATCACTTTTGAGACTGGGAAGATGAAGGTCTCCCTGTACTCCACCCTAGTCATATAGCATCTGAACATAGTGTTGACTCAGTTTTTGGTATCAGAGTTAAGAAAGGATATTGAAAAACTGGAAAATGTTGAAAGGAAGGCAACCAGAACATCGAAGCATCTTGACTCTGTCATTTGACAGGAATTTTTTTAAAAGGGTAAAGAGAAGCCTCAGTAGGGACACGATAGCTCTGTTCAAGTATGTGAAGGACTGAGACATGTAAGAGAGATTAGACTTATTCTGTTTGGTTGCAAAGGGCAGAACCAGAAGAATGTTTGGAAGTTGCAAACAAGCAAACTGAGGCTTGATATCCTAATAATTGAAGCTGTCCAAAAGTGTAACAGGCTGCCTCCAAAGGAGTGGATTCCCTTTCACTGGAGGCCCTTAAGCACAAGATGAATGACTACTTGTCAGGTATGCTATAGTGAGACTAGATGAACATGGAAAACCTTTCCAGCCTTAAAATTCTGATTCTGCCTCAACTAGCATTATTAACAAGGCACAAAACCAGATGACTGAAATTTGATTTCTTCTTTCTCTGTTAATTCCTTGGTGGACTGCCAGTGGGTATCCAAAAGAATGGCAGTAAGAGGAAAGGCTTCCAGAGACCAAAGTCCTGCATAATTAGCCCTTGAAAACTGAGTTAGAAAAAAATCAAAACATAAAAATGTGCTTCAATTCTCACCAAATTATCTTCATCTTTATTTTCCTTAGACTTTCTTCTAACTTTTCTTATATCAATGATGCTCCCAATCCTCTGCCTTTCTTCCCTCAACCCACCAGCACAACTTCCCAAATAAAAGGAACAGAAGCTGAACATTTTTTTTAAGTCCAGGATTTATATTTTCTAAAGCTCTAACAGGGAGTGTCAAGGGACATCATATTCTGGCTCACCAAGCATATAGAATGGTCCATCTAAAGATGATCCCATTTAAAAGACTGTATATTTCCATGGAGCAGTGCAGACAAGAGTTCCCTGAGACTTCTCCCAACCAGGGCAAGACCAAGAGGCCCAACTTCTTAGCAGCTCCCATATGGCAAGAACATTGCCATGGGAAAACAGATTTCTGGGTATATCTAACTCCAGGTAAACATGTCAGCTCCCCCTGACTAGGTATGTTGGTCCATATTGAAGCATATATGCTTCAGCAGAAGCTGGCCAAGTGTCAAACCCAGGATCCCTAGGGAAACAAGACAGGCCAGTATCTGACACACACAAACGCCCTAGAATCTATAACAATCAAAGTAGAGGGCAGCTAGGTGGTGCAATGGAGAGTGCCCACTCTAGTGGCAAACTCTTTTTCCCCAATTCAAAACTGGCTTCAGAAACTTCCCTAGTTGTATGACCTTGGTCAAGTCACTTAACCCTCTTAAAAAAATTAAAAGTAGGTACAATTCTTTATATTTATAAACAATAGATAATAATATATTGTAATCTGTAAAGCCCTTTCACATACATCTATATGCATATGTGTATATAGATGTACACATATCTGTAGATGTGAATAATTTTCTTTCATCCTACTTGTGAAATTGGGGCAGAGTAGGCATTAAAACTCTCATTTTCCAAAAGAGGAATCTAATGGGGGGGTGGGCAGAAAGAGTTGTCTAAGGTCACAAGGCAAAGATGTTATTAGTGACCAGGGCTGGAATACAGGTCTCTTATACTCTTACCATCCTGCAATGCTATTGCTCTGCAGCTCTCCACCAGCCTGCCTTAAACTCTATCTAAAAGGACTTCTAAACAGGAGGAGAAACAGTCCTTTTAAATCTACAAACACTGCCCTCCCAGGTGGTGAGAGGCCTTTCTCAGCCAAGACACTGCTGAGCTTTAAGCAGGGATGGGGAACTCACACAGCTGACAAAGTCACCCACAACCACCCTCCCCCATCATCATCAACTAGAGGGACTGGGATGGACAGAGACCACTGGAAGGCCAAGGCAGGCATTGTGATGGGGGAAACATGGGGCGTCTGTAATCACAACAAGGTCACACTTTGTTGCTGCAGGAGTGTGAAGGAGGAGATAAGGCCCATCTGTGACCCACTTGCTGGGACCATTTCAGCTGTGGGCCATGCACAGAGCTTCCATTTATATGCCTCCAAGAGCTCCGCTCTCTTCTCTTCTGGGGTGGGGGTCGGGACATGCAGCAGCTGGGGAGAGTGGGGGTTGGGGGAAACAAGGAGACTTGCAGGGGTTCCATAGTTAGGGGGAGATCAGGAAAATGTAGAAAGGAAGAGGCCTGGGGCTGATGGGTCCCAAGCAAACAACAGGCAGTGACCAAACCTGGCAGTACCAGCCACAGGCATTGGGTTTCTGGTGGGGTTTGTTCATCTTTTAAAATGAATGACTGGAGAATGAATCTGGATCAATGGGGAACTTGCCAGCAGCTGTGTTTACTGGTCCACAAGAAAGGGATGGTAAGGTTCTGGCTTCTCCAATGATATAGTTCTTCCTTCAGGTGATGGAAAGCACATTCTTATTCCTCCCCTTAGGTCAACTGGAGGAGGGTTTGGTGAATGGCTTTTTGAGTGGAAGGATGTCAAAGGAATGCTGAGACTGAATGCTTTTTGGGCTTAAAGTCTGTGGCATAAATCTTATAAGAGGGATTGGTCTGTTTAGTGGAATTTCTTCTGAAATGATCCAACCTCAAAACGTCATTTCCCACCCACAACTCTCAATGATATGTACTAGGATGTTAGTTCTGGTGGCAGAAACAGGGCTTCAGAGAATCAACTTTCCTTCTCCAGATCAGACTAAGAGCTCCATTTCCAGAATGACCTTCTCTCTTCCTCTCTAGCCTACCTTCCCATTTGGCAAAATTTCCCTTTCTTAAAAAGGAGGAACCATGAAGGGATGAGGGGTTGAGTAAGAAAACTGGGGTTAATTCCTGTAGTTCTCACTGCCCTTGGAACTATACTTCTTACTCTAAGCCAAATTTTCAATGTCTAGATTGTAGTAATGCCAAACAATCTAGTCTCCTCTAGAGATTTCATATCTTATGTGACCTGACATCTTTTACTGAGCATATTGTAAAATATCTAGTATAGTGGTCTCTGAAGAGAAGGTGGAAATAGACAAAGAACTCATGCAATATTGTTTGTTTTTGTTTATGGAAATGTCTAAGTTTGCTGATATAGATTAAGTTAATAATAAAAGAAATAACTTTTGTTTAAAAGCTTGTGAAACAGAAAAGTATGGGAAGACAACCTTATATGGCTCTCACACCACAAGAGCTAGAAAGACTAAAAGTATTATGTTTGCAAGACAGTGGAAAAGGGGCAGTTAGGTGGCTCAGTAGATAAAGCACCAGGTCTGAAGTTGGGTTCAACTCTGGCCTCAGACACTTTCTAGCTCTGTGATCCTGGGCAAGTCACTAGCCTACCTAGCTGTTCACCTAACCCTGATCCTTCCATCAGAGTTGTTACCGAGACAGAAAGTAGAGGGTTTAAAAAGAAAAAAAAAAAGACAGCGGAAAAAGGGAAGTTCACATCTTTGGTTTAAACCAGATCCTAGAAGGTAAGGGGGATCATTAGAGAACAGAAGGGAAGAGTGGATAGGTGAGTGCAGTGATACTTCTTATAATATTTGCTCCAGCACAGAGATCAGAAAGATGATCCTTAAACTAAAAGGAAGCATCATTACATAGCAGAGAGACCTTCTGGGAAATAACTGGATCATAGACACAAGAGGCAAAGGAAAAGAACAGAAGTTCAACAGTAGTGACCAAAAAAGCTAATATAATCTTTGATTGAATTAAGAGGTATATACTTGACCTGGTAGGATCACACCTAGAATACTGTGTTTGAATCTGGTACATTTTAAGGGCATCTTTGTGTTGGAGTGTCCAGAGCAGGACAATCAGGATAGTGAAGGAACAGTGAAAGAACTTGGCTTATAGGGAGTGGTTGAAGGAATGGGAGGAAGGGCCTCCCCCTTTAACTTGCAGAAGGTAAAAAACAGCAGGGTTATATAATAGCAGTCTTCAAGTATTTGAAAGGCCATCAGATGGTAGACCGAGTAGACTGCTCTTCTTGGCACCAGAAGACAGAATTAAGAATGAGTGGTAATTTCAAAGATACAAATTTAAGACTTGAGGTAATACAAATCTTACTAATAACTAGTTATCCAATAGGTTGTCTTAGGGAGTGGGTTCCCTGTATTAAGGGTCTTCAAGTAAAGGTGGTAACCACTTTAGAAGTAATAATAATTATAAAGAAGATCCGGTTTGGACTGGATGGTCTCTGAGATCCCTTCCAACTTGGAGATTGATTTCATGAAGTCTAGAGGCAAAAATGATCAAGAGACTAAGGATACAGATGGTATATATTATATATTATATTCTTTCTATCTGAGAAATCCCATTTTTCAGGCGGTTTCCTAAATTAGGCAGAAAAACCATAGTTTTCTTAGAAGTCAATAATGACCTTGCTGGCATGAGAAACTTAAGAACAAATTTTAACAAGATAGAACACTAGGAAGAGTCCTAATTTAGTCAGAATTGACTGGGATATAGAAAAAAAGCAAATTCCCCAAAGATCTGAAAACTAATGGACTTCATCAACTATTACTCCAAATTGATAAAGTGGAAGATTTGGGGAGTCCACAGGCCTTAAGAGTTAAAGGGGGCAGCTGGATAGCTCAGTGGATTGAGAGCCAGACCTAGATACAAGAGGTCCTGGGTTCAAATCTGACCTCAGACACTTCCCAGCTGTGTGATCCTGGGCAAGTCACTTCACCCCCATTGCCTAACCCTTACCACTCTTCTGCCTTGGAACCAAGACATAGTATTGATTCCAAGACAGAAGGTAAAGGTTTTTAAAAAATAAATAAAATTTAAAAATTTTTTTTAAAGAGTTATGGGTTCAAAATGATCCCCCCCAAAAGTGAGATTTTTTTCAGTGACCAAGGGACAACCAATGACTCACCGAAGAATGGAAACATATATGACTGTATCCAACAGAATTATAGGGCAAGTAGTAGTAAAAACAGCTCCAACTAAAATTCCCTTCGATTTCTAAATATCATCCACAGTACCTAAAATG
The DNA here is from genome assembly GCF_016433145.1 of Gracilinanus agilis. Lineage (NCBI taxonomy): Eukaryota > Metazoa > Chordata > Mammalia > Didelphimorphia > Didelphidae > Gracilinanus > Gracilinanus agilis. Next base: position 284,488,204 of record NC_058131.1, read on the forward strand.
GTACTATTGTCCAGATCCACCTAGAGGTTATTGCTAATATGGGAAGTTCTCTGTGTACACAAATAAAGAGGATTGCCTGTGTGGTGAGACTGGAGAGTCCCACATATTACCTTTTGTTCATCATAAGCTTTGGGTTTTGCCTCTTCCTTCAGAAAGGAAAAGAAAATCAGATTCAAACAAATCCTTGGCTCTGATCTAATGAACTCTGAGACTCTGACCAAGTCATCATCCTTTTCTAGACCTCAGATTCCCCATGTGTAAAATAATGAGCTCTATTCCAAGATCTAAGGCATCTAATTGTGAAGTGCTTCTGAGTTGACCAATAAATTCTGAGGATCTTTGATATTAAAAATCAACCAATAAACATTTATTAAGTGCTTACTACTCAGTCAATAGATATTTATTAAATACTTCTTATGTGCCAGGCATTGTGCTAGAGCTCGAGGTACAGAGATTTAAACATTTTAAAAAATTAAACAATCCCTGCCCTCAAGGAACTTACAATCCTTTTTAGGCTGAGAGAGAACTAAACTTGCACTCCACTGGGGGAACTAGTCCTCATGATGAAGCCAGATTTTCCAGCGATGCCTATATCCATTCATTGGTAGGGCAGGGTGATGTAAAGTGGAGCGAGTTCTGGATCATGAGAGCTCAGAGACCAGACTCCATGCGCCTGGTTTCCAGGCCCGAGGAAGAAAGACAGGAGCGGCCATTCTTAAAGGGCCCCAAAATCTAAGCTGTGGCTTAGAAAGCAGAGGAGGTATGCACGTTCGCATCGGCGTACGCGCGGGTCTACTGGGGGAAATACGGTCACGTCGTTTCTCATAGCAACTCTGCCCTGCCCAGGCAGCGTACCAGAGGTTGGAAAGAGGCGACGCGAGAAAACTCCGTTCTGTTGCGACAGATTCTGAGGTAAGGAGAAGGAACTGCCAGCCCGATTCACTACCCTTCTGTATAGAGCTACTGGATCCTCCCCTACCCTGGACTCGAAACCCACAACTCACCCGAACTCCACCTGTACTGACACGGGGGCCGCCATCTTGGGGAAGAAGCAGGTAGCGGAAGTACACTGCCACCTTACTTCCCCTGCTTCCGCCCTACCCAGACGGGCAACTAGATCGCGTCCCCGGGAAGCTTCCTTCTTTTCAGCTATTGGTCAGGGTCCTCCACGAAGCCCCGCCTACTTGGAGGGGAAGGCGTAGGGAGAACTTGGAGGGAAGATCTTAGAATTCTGGAAAACGCGAGCCGGAAGAAGTTGTAAAGTTGGCTCAGCCCTTTTCACAGATGGGGAAAACTGAGGCCCAGAGAGACAACTGAACTAACGAAAGTCGCAGAACCACCGAATGGCCAAGATTACAGACTTTAGAACCTTGGATGGAAATTCGCATCCTCACACTCCAAATTCATTATTCTTTCAACCATACCGTAGAGCTGAAGGCAGGGTCCACAACTTCTCAGTCTAGGGCTCCCCTTACTCAAGTTGAAGTCTTCAAAGCCTTGGGAATATATCAACGTAATGAGGGTAACCAGGGGTAACCTCTCCCCATCTCCTGTGGCCAGGGCTCTGGCTTTAGAACTCCTTGATTATCCCCATTCTAATTGTTTCCTTTGTGTATCCTTGTCCCCTTCTCCTTGGTGTTATTTTCTCTCCTTTTCTTGTCAGGGCTCTGCTTTCTCCTAAACTTACTCTCTCAAATATTCCCCTGCCAGGCCTGCCACGTAGAATTAGCAACCCATCAAACTAAATTGTCGTCCCCCAAACCTCAAGAAGACAAAACGTGTTCCCCTTAAGCCTAACCTAACCTCCTCCATCTCTTTAGTATTCAACTAGAAAATACGTGCCCAAATGTGGGGAAAGGGGGTGGGATGGGACAAACTAGATATTTCTCAAAGCAGAACCTTCTGACTTATTTTCTGTGGATGGCCCAACAATTCTTCCAGGCTAAAAACCTGCAGTCAGTTTCCTTACCTTTAAAATGAAGGTAGACTACATGCCCGCAAAGGGTCCTTGCCGCTTTTAACATCCTATGTAGCAAATATTTGTTAAGTGGTTAGCGCAGTGTGTGGTGCATATTGGGTGCTTAATTAAAAACAAACAACTCTTCCTATAGTCTGAGGTTCCTTGTAACTTGAATAATTATTGTTGATTGTTATAAGGTCTCTTCCAGTTGTGACATTCTGGGATCCTATGATCATCCTCTTTTCTGGGCTTTAATTCAGATCTTTCTTCTGTCTCCCTCAGTGCCTAGCATATTGTTCTGTATTCATTCATAGATATTTAATAAACATCTTATTGTACTAGATCCAAGCAGTAAATAAGTCCTATCAAAATTCCCTGCATAATCTTTTTCACAATCAGTACCCTAGTCCATCACCTCTCCTCACTATTTCAATAACTTTCTCACTGGTATCTCTGCTTCCTTTATTCCCCTCAAGCCGCCCTTCACAGGTGGTCAGGTAAATTGTTAAACACGGCTTTTATAAGGAGTCTACCCTGCTCAGAAACCTTCAGGAACTCCCCAGGGAAAACTGGATAAAGTAAAAATTCCTCAGTCTGGCATTCAAAGTCAAGCTGGATCTAACTGCCAACATACAACTTCGTTTTATCATGTCCCTTCCAAGGGACTTGGAGCATCCTTTTCTCTGCAAAACCCAGGCTGATGGGAGTGAATTCTTGGATTGGATCTGTGTGGTGATTTTAAAGATTACAATTATTGGGGGGGAAGGGGGGTACCAAGAGGGAGGGACACCAGGGATTCCCGCAGGAACCGCCTTCAGTTCTTTCAGAAGCATGGAGGAAGACAATGGGAGGGTCGGGAGGGGGCTTGGGGGCTCTGGTGGGGACCACAGTCCGCTGGCCTTTGTCTGAATCCCCCTGGGCTCAGTCCTGAACCCTCCGTGGCTCAGAGAAAAGGCGATGGGGGTGGGGGGGGGAGAGGGGCGGGGAGGGTCAGGGGGAGCTGGAGTCTTTTGCAGGCTTCCTATCCCATTCTTGTGCTAATTGGATGTCAAGCTGAGATCAGTGAGAGGGAAATCAGTCCCAGCGCTCGGGTTAAACTGCAGCCAAAGAACGCTCTGATGGAGAGCGGAATATCATTAGTGCCCGGAGGAGCTTGGCTGGGATGGGAGGAACCTGGGGGGGGGGGGTTAGCAGAGGGGGAGGAACGTGGGGCCCCATTGAAAGCTGCTCCCTCCCCTCCGGCTGGCTTCAATAGCTCTCTCCGAGGTATTTAACCTTCCCAAGAGTTGAAAGCGATACAGCAAGCGGTAGCTCTGAAGGCCACTTGCCTGGCAGCCTGGGACATCCCAGGGCAGGACCGCAAGAGGCACTTTTTTTTTTTTTTAAATGGATGAACAGCCGTGGTCTGAGCCCCTGGAAATATCTGCCTTGGGGGCACTGGCCCTCCCTGCCTTTTGAGGGGAGAGGGATGGAGAAGGGGATTGCAAATCTGCCTATCTCTTGACTCCTTTGGATCAGGATTTCTTCAGGGAAGTTACTAGGGTGCCTTTGGCTGGTCCCCTCCATCACCTCTATTCCCAACTCTAATCTCTGATCAAAGGTCTAGATAGATCATGAAATCAGTCCCAAAGCCAGAAACTACTTTAGAGTTCATCTCATTTTACAGATGAGGAAACCAAGGAAGAGAAGGGACCTGCTCAGGGCCAGTCAACAAAGTCAATGGCAGAGCTTCAACAGTCAGGGCTTCCTGGCAGTCCTACTTCCATTATCCCACACTTTCTTTTATGGGATTGCTCTTTCTGCCATCCCAGGTTGACCCAACTCTTCAGAGAAGAGGCCCATAGGATTGGGACGAGCATGGCTACTTTAGATGGAGACAGGGCTGGTGACCCTGAGATGGCACCTTGAGATATCCCCAAGAAAATGACATCTATTTTCTTTTTACCCACCCTGAGGGAAATATGGGAACAAAGGGAATTGTAGAGAGGGAAAACCAAGTCCTTCCCAGCAGTGACAGAAGTTCTTTAAGGAATAGACCTGGTTTTAGTGTTTTCTCTATCTGGAGGCCAATGAGCTCTCTAAATCCACTTTTTAAAAAGGTTAACAGCCAATTTCATAGGATCTGGAGGATGAGAGGGTCTAGAAACCATATTATCCTGGAATAGAGGTGACTCCATATTTAGAATCAGAGACCCAGTTCAGGGGTTCTTGTTCCCCATTCCCTTAATCCCTTCCACTGCTGGTATATCCCTCCAGCGTCCCATCCAGTACCAACCGAACAAGCAAACCTATCCCTAGAGCAAGGGCATCTAGGTGGCTCAATGGAGAGAGCATTGCCCTGGAGTCAGGGAAGACCCCAGTTCAAATGTGGCCCCTTGGGCAAGTCCCTTACCCCAGTTTGCCTCAGTTTTCTCATCTGTAAAATGATCTAGAGAAGGAAATTGCAAAGCGCTTCGGTATCTTTGCCAAGAAACCCCCCCAAAAGGGGTCACAGAGTTGATAGGACTGAAAAAAACTAAGAACAAAATCCCTGGGATAGTGGGGGCAAGTTGGGGGGGTGGAAACTGTGGTCTGACCAGAAGGGATTAACCAAGATCAGCTCGCCCTCTACTGTCTACATGGGTTAAGTGCAACCAATCTAGGCACCTTTGACAATCCCAACCTGGAACCCCTGGAAAGGGCTTAAAGGATCTTAAGTCCACCTTTCTCATTTTACAAATAGGGAAATAGAATCCAAGAAAGGAGTCCAGTGCTGAGTCAGATGCAATGCTGAGACAGGAATCCTTGTCACCTGACTTCCAAGTGAGGGCTCTTCCTGCTACATCAGGCAGTCAGGAGAGACCAGGAACACAGAGCCTCCAGTAGCCAGCATGGGGTGGGCACCAAGGGCAACGGCCCCATTCCAATCCAATGAGAAGGGGTGGGACGAAGAGACACCCACACCAGCTGGCATATGCACAAAATAGTGGGGGGGGGCGCTGAAAGTACTAACAGGGTCCTAAGGAAAGAATGCACTGGATCTGGGACAGAGGGCAGGGAAGGAGGCTCAGGAAGGTCTTCTTGGAGATGGAGAATGATATGAGCACAGGCATAAACAGGGAAAGCCCAAAGCTTATTCAGGAGACAGTCACTCTCTCAAATGTTCACATTAAAGGGGGGGGGGAGGAAATCAAGTCTGAATTTATTTGCCATATAGACACCCCATCCCCATGCTCTTCCACAGTAAGAGGTATGAGCTAGGCCAAGGGATATGAGGGATAAATGGAGACAAAGACATAAACAATAATCCTTGGTGGGGTGGGGAAGGGGAGAGGCTGCAGGGGCAGGAGGTGGGAAGGGAAGCTCCTGGAACGGAGCCAGCCTCTTCCTCTCTCTGCAATGGTCCTGAGAAGCTTTGCAATTATCTACAAGGCCAGACAAGAGACCCCGATGAAGAGGCCTCGGCCAAGGAAAGGAAGACAACTGGTGGGTGTGTAGGGGAAGGGGATGTCTCCAGAGCACCCCCTAGCTCAAGATCTCAGGCAGGGCTCTACAGTTCTTGAAGCTGTTGAGGTTAAGTCCTGTAATTCTTTACTGTGATCCCTTTAGCTACACCACCCTCCTTTGTCTACACCTCTGAAGTCATATAGTAGCTTAGATAGCAGCCATAGCCCAAAGAGGAACAGAACCTTTGTCCTAATTCTCTTGGACAAAAAAAAGGGGGTGAATGCTTTTTTCTGTCTTCTGGCTGGCTTCCTGAATTCAGAGTCTTCACCTTTTGAAAAGGTATTGTGTGAGACAGCAAGAATCCTAATTAGAGCCCCCCCCTCAACTCTCTCAACCCCTCTGCCCTACCTGCACCCCCCACCCACCCAAGACATCACCCTGAGTATGCTCAGTCAGTCTCTGCTCTCTGAGGTGTGGAGACAAAATGAAGGATTGAACCTGTCCTACCCTAAGCCTTCCAGCTCCCCAGACAACAAGGCTTTCATGGAAAACCTCTAATGTGGGGGCAGAGAAAGACGGCAGTAAAGTCACTTGGCAATTTCAGAGCAGAAGTGTCCTTCCCTCCACCCCAGTCAGCACTCTGGAGGAGGGGGAATGGCCCTTACCGCTGCCTACTTTGGTCTGACACCCTTCTTTGTTCCCCAAGAACCCTCCAGGGGCTTGGCCCCTGACTCAGTCCAGCCCCTGGAGTGGGAGCAGGGATAGAGACAATCACAGCTTCACATCCCCAGCTTGGATACGGGCGTAAGCCTTGGAGTCCAGGGGAAGATAGCTATTGAGTTGGATATCCAGATAGAAAAGGGGGTCTTTCACCAAAGCTGGATTGTAGGCCTCCTTCCGTAATTCCGTCTTCTGGAATTTGTAGGTCCCTGCACAGGTATAGGAGAGGGAAGGAGAATTAGATAATAAGAGGTAGGGGAATCTGGTTGCTAGGGACAGGAGAAGCCAGAACAGTCTTGGTTTAAAAAGACTTAAGAAATAAGATCAGATAAGAGAAATATTTGTCCAGGAAGAAGAAGAAGCTTTTGGGGGATATTAGTGGGGATGCAGACACTAAACAATAACTCTAGTTCAACTATCAATAATATGGAATTAGGTCTTAATCAATGATATATGTAAAACCCAGTGGAATTAAGTGTAGGCTAAGGGGAGGTAGGGGAATCTTGGGGAGAGGGAAAGAACATGAAATATGTAACTAGGGGAAAATATTCAAAATAAAAATTAAAAAAAAATAACCAATTAAAAGAAGAAGGAGGAGGAGGGAAGGATCCAAGGATCATGGCTTTGGGACTAGAAAGGACTTCAGAGGCCATCTCCCTCTAGCTTTACAGATAAAGAAACTGAGGTCTTAGAAAGTTTAAATGACTTGCCCAGGGCCACATTGGTATTTAAATAGCAGTTATGATCCCAGCTCCTGACACTCTAATTGAATGATTCCATAATTGAATATCTAGAAGAAAGGGGAGATGGCAAGGGAGGCAGTGGAGGAGGGGAAGGTCTGAGGTGGAAAAGAGGGGTTCATGAATGATTTAAGGAGGAGGCCAGGCCAGAATCCCCAGAAGGAAAGAAAGACGGGGGCCCCCAGCTGTACCTGTTTTATGAAGCTCAGGCAAGAAGCGTAGAAAGATGGGGCGGGCATAGAGTGGGAGTTCCTTCTGCAGCGCTTTGGCAAATTCGGTGAGGTTGCAGCCACCTTTGACGTCTGCAATGGCAGCCATGCCTGCCCGGCCCTCCAGACCTGCAGCAGCACAGGGAGATGGTCTGAGGGCTTTGGGGGCACCTGCTAGGCTTGCCCACAGAGCCCAGTGTCATTCACCTGGGTGCAAATTCCACAAAGTGTCACTGGCAAACATCCTATAAATGACTAATTCAGACGTGATCTATGCAAAAACACTGCAAGTCTGAAAGAGCCACAGAAACGTTAGCAGTGATTAGATGCGGTAGAACGAAGGCTTGTCACAGAGAAGGCCTGACACCTAGTGGCCACTCCAGGTGCTACAGGTAGCCGAGCAGCCGTGCCTGCCTCCCCCCCCCCCCCC
>NC_058131.1:284496032-284510393 GCF_016433145.1 Gracilinanus agilis
CCCCCCCCCCCCCCCCGGCAACAATCCCAGAAAACTTTAAGAGTTTCGAGTGATCTAGGGGGCCATCTAGTCCAACCAGCATCATGCGACAAGGCACATGCAATTATTATTTTTAAATCAAGTATTTTGAGTTTCATTCCTAAGAAATTGGTATTTTTAAAAAATTAAACATTAAAAAAATTAAAACTTCATTTGGCTCCTCAGTCACTTACTGGCTATGTGGTGACCTGGGACAAATCATTTAACTTATCTCAGACCTCAGCTTAGCTATCTGTGAAATGGGTACCCTTGGAACCTCTACTGAGGTAGGGAATACCATTATTAGGATCAAAGGAGATAATCCATGTAAAGGGCAAAAGAAAGCCTACATCTAGAAGTAAAATGTGCCTCTCCAAAATGTATCATGAGCCCCCTTTAGCCTAGTTCTGCCATATGGGAGCTAAATAATCCAAATAAATTATTAACATTGTTAAGTATCTGCTGTATGCTGAGCCATATTAAGCAGTGAAAGAAATACAAAGCTGAATGGCCACAGATCTAGGCAGAATACTTGGGCTGAAGAAGGGACATCAAAAGTTACCACAGTTATACCTGAGAAAAAAGAAAAGGGAGCTTGGGCATTGCTGGGCTGGCTATCCAAAGCCTTCCTTGATCCCTTAGCTTTTAGCACTTGCTCCCTCTCTCCTCCTCAAATTCCTACAGATATCCTGACCTGATCACATAGGCTGATAGAGGAACATTGACTTAGGCTTGGAAGAGATCTTAGAGGCCACTGGAGGCCAAACAAGGCCCTGAGGCATGAACAGCCTCAAGTGCTGTCAGTACAGAGCTGGCAGTTGGACTTGGTTTAGATCCCAGGGCCTTCTACTGCAGATCCAACACTCATTTTGGGCCATGTGGTGTCCTCTAAGGACTGCATGTCCTCAGTGGAACAGAAATTCCTTAAGGGCAGGCTCGTTTTGTCTTTATATAACCCCAGCCCTTGAGGGGTATGGGGGTGTAGTGGAGAGCCAGCCCTGGAGCCAGGAGATCAGATTGAATCCAGCTGGTGACACCCACTGGCTATAAGACTGTGGGAAAGTGATTGCACAGTGCTCTAGGCAACTCTTGCTGAGCTAAGCTGGTGGAGGGGGTTTTCTCACCTGAGAGTACCTTATGCCAGTGAAAGCCCAGGTTCTGACTATTCTGAGCCCTGTCCCCAGCATCTGACATATTGCTTCATGGATACAGTAGATGCTTAATTAATGCTTGTTGGATTTGATTCCCACAAATATGAAAAGATCCAGAAGACAGAGAATTCACATGCAGATAGGAGTAAGAATTGCTCATGGAGCACTCACAGCAATGAGATTTTGGCCCCATTGAAGTAGTGGGATACTTACATGTTAATGTACCAGAGGGCAACCTGCCCAAAGAACCCTGGCTCCCACTTACCTGGCACCTCTACCCCATACACGGCCACATCAGCCATGTCTAAGAGTCGGCTCAGGGTCCCCTCCACTTCAGTAGTGGAGACATTCTCTCCTTTCCACCGGAAAGTATCACCTGTTCGATCCCGGAAATACAGGTAGCCCAGGTCATCCATCACCAGCACATCACCTAATGGGGGAGGAAAAGGGCTCTGGTGAGGCCTGGAGGCTGAGATTAAAAGTCTCCTGCTTGGATTTACCCCACAATTCAGGGAGCCAGAAAGAAGGCTGGCAAAGGAGCTATCACAAAAGGCATGAATTATGGGATTTAGAATCAGAAGGGTTTTTAGGGACCCAAGTCCAACCCCCTCATTTCCAGATAAGGGAAGCTGAGAACTGAGTATATTGTTTATTTTAGGGACTACAATTATTATTGATTTTTTTGTCTTGAAATTCTTACCTTCTTAGTATCAATTCTAAGACAGAAGAGTGGCAGGGGCTAGGCAAAAGGGGTTAAGTGACTTGCCCAGAGTCACAAAACTAAGAAGTGTTGGGGACCAGATTTAAACCCAGGTCTTCCTAACACTGGGCCTGATTTTTGTTAATTCATTTTAATTAATGTTAGTAATAAATAATAATAATCTCAAGAGGAAGACATGGTAGAGTGGACAGAAAGCTGGCCTCAGAGTCAGGAATTCCTGAATTCAAGTCTGACCTTTAACACAGACTGTGCTGGTTACCCAGGACAAGTCACTTAACCTCTCAATGGTCCCAGATGACTCAATAACAAGACTGCTTGTAGCTAAAGAGCTGTAGATTGGCACTGGTAGAGGGAGCTTTCTGCTATTGTTCAGTCATATCCACTTCTATATGACCCCATGGACAAAGTCCATAGGAGTTTTTTTGGCTAAGAAACTGGTGTGAGAAGCAGCTTGGTAGTAGAGCCTGGTAGTGCCAGGCTTAGACTATAGAAGATCTGGGTTCAGATTTGACCTCCAACACTTCCTAGCTGTGTGACTCAGGCCAAGTCACTTAACCCCCATTGTTCAGCCCTTACTACTCTTCTACCTTAGAAGCAATACTTAGTATTAGTTCTAAGACAAAAGGGTTTAAAAAAAATACTGGAGCGGTTTGCTACTTCCTTCTCCAGAGAGTCCTGATTTTACAGATAAATGAGACACAGAGCTGTGTGACCTGTGCTAGTCATTTAATCCTTATTGCCTAGCCCTTGCTGCTCTTCTGTCTTAGAACTGATATTAAGAGAGAAGTAAACGATTAAAAAAGAAAAAAGGAAAAGGAAACAAAAACAAAGTAAAGGGAGAGATTGAGTAGCAAGGCCCAGGGATAACAGAAAGGGGTCCTGACCACTGAGGTAGGCCATGTCTCCCTTCTTGAAGACATCATGGGCAATCTTCTTATTGTTGGCACCAGGGTTGATGTATCCATCAAAACGCCGAAGAGGATCATGCTGCACAATTCGGCCAACGAGCTGGCCCGGCTCCCCTGGAAAAATCAAAGCTCAGCTGGGATGCTTTCTCCCACCTGGTTACCCCTCCTCATGTTCTATTCCTGCTCAAAAACCTTACCTGACCCCTCAGCCTAGTGTTCAAGGCTCTTTCTCACTGCCTCATCCCTCGCTAACCTTTTCTCTCTGACCCCTCAGCTCCAGCCAGGCCATCTCCTCAGTGTGCCTCAAGTCCTCCTTCCTTGAGCCAGCCAGGAGGCCCTCTGGGCTCCTTCATCTTCACTGGGATTGTAAGTCATCTTTTAAGGCCCAGCTCTAGGCCTGCCTCTAACATCAGGTCCCAGTGCCTCAGGGACCCCTCTCCTCTGACCTCTCATGGTCCTGTCTGTGTGTTCCACACATGTGGCACTTAGGTCAGGATATCCTCTTTTTTAATTAGTGTGTACATATGTACATTCATATAAATAATAACAATTGGAAAGAAAGAGGTTTGTAAAGGGAAAGAATGATTATTGGAATGTGGAGGAAGAGCTCAAAGCTAGCATTTAGATAGTGCTTGAAGGTTTGCAAATCACTTAACAAATATCTCATTTTATCCTTACAACAACCCTGGGAGATAAGTGCTATTATTATCCCCATTTTTCAGATGTAGAAACTGTAGCAGAGTATGCCTAGAATCATACTGCTAGTAACTTACTAAAGCCAATTTTGAACTCAGGACTTCCTGACTTCAGGTCCAACACTCTCCATTGTACTACCTTGCTGCCTCACTATATATTTTTCTTTCATTCTTCCTTTAAAAAGCAAACAACCCTTCCTTTTATCTTAGAATCAATACAAGTATCATTTCCAAGGCAGAAAAGTGGTAAGGGATAGGCAATTGGGGTGACTTGCCCAGAGTCACACAGCTAGGGCCTGAATCCAGATTTGAATCTGATCTTCCCAACTCCAGAGCTGGTACTCTATCCATTGAATCACTTAGCTGCCCCCCTCACTATATATTTCTATTATCTATTTTTTTTGGTTCAGTAATCTTTCAGTCATGCCTGACTTTTCATGACCCCATTTGGGGTTTCCTTGGCAAAGATACTAGCAAGGTTTGCTATTTTCTTCTCCAGCTCTGTGTATAGATGAGGAAACTCAGATAATAGCATTAAATGACTTGCCCAGACAAGTGCTACTGTCTGAGGCCAGATTTGAACTCAAGAAGATGATCTTCGTGACTGCAGTTTCTTCTCTCTATCCACTATGCCACCTAGCTGCCCATCTCTATATCACTATATTGATATCCCTCTCTAACCATATCTATTATAATAAACTATATAAACTATATATATAACATATATGATATATGTATATATATAAACTATATATAAACTATAATCTATCTATTTAGACAGAAACATAGAGAAGGATGGATTGATGGTTAGAGAGAGAGCAGTGTGGAAGGAAGGCTAGAGATGGATGGATGGATGGATGGACAGATTGAGTTATGGATGGATGGAGAGAAAGAAAGGGAGGGAGCAGTGTGGCCTAATATGGTGATGGCAAACCTATGACATGTGTATCCCATTTTCAATGACACGCGGCTACATGTGGCCACATGCAGAGAAGTATGGGGCTGCATGCTGAGGATGAAACATTTACTGTAGTGTAGTGTAGACACTTCTACCTATGACAATAGATAACAATTCTACCTATATTAATTCATCTATTTTGGTTTATTAAATACAGTTATATATTACAATTATGCATTTTTGTTACTTAAACTATAAATATCATGAAATTATGGGTTTTTATCTTGAAGTGACACACCCGAGTTATACTCATTTTTTTTGTCGAATTTTGACACACCAAGCTCAAAAGGTTGCCCATCACTGGCCTTCCTTGCAAGTCAGGAAGATATGGGTGTAAGATCTATCTCTACACTTATTAACTGGTAACTGGTAAGTCACTTCATCCCTTTAAAGACCTGGGAAATTTTCTAAGAGAATAAGTCACAGGCTAGTAGTCAATCTGCATCAGAGAGAGTAATTTCCACACCAGGATTTCCCTATATCAGTGAAATCACAGGTCTAGAGATAACGAATGTGTCTGTGGGTGAGGTCTCCTATTTCCCCCTTTCTTCATGAGTGCAAGGGCTATTCCTTATGCCTTTTTATATCCCCTAGAACAGAAGTGTCAAACACAAAACAAACCAAATTAAAATGTCATTGGGAAATATTTAACGAAATAAATTAAAATGTGATAAAACAGATAATATTAACTTATGGTTTTCTAAGTCAATATACATCTGTGAAGATATGATTCTATTTGAGTTTGATGGCACTGGCCTAGAATATGTAGAACAGCCAGGGTTTGTGGTAGTGCTCAGCCTAACATCATTTAGACCCACAGAAGCTACCTCAGAGATGATCTAGTCTAATGAAGGGGGAGGAAACTGAGGCCCAGGGGGATGTGAGATCCAGGACTGGCTAACTCCAGATCTAACATGGCACACTTCCTAATGCCCCATCCAGGTTTCCCATCTCCAGCCCTCACTACAGGCCAATTTCCCCCGGGGTTTTCCACCACCAACCCTCCCCCATCCATTCCCAGCACCATCCATCTTCCAAGACAGACCTGGATTACAGGGAAGGCAGATGCCGTTATGGTCCCTGATCAACTCCATGGTGTCTTCGTTCACCCGGACCAGTCGGATAGGGTAGACAAAGGATACGATTCGGCTATTGAAGCCACAGGCCCCCACCTGTGAAGACCAGGATGTAAGAACCCTGACTCAGAGATGCCAACCATTCCCCAATAATGACTCCCTCATCCTTCTCCTCAGATGGGTCCCAGGATTCTTTGGTGGAAATCTCTATTTTGGGAGGTAGGGGTGCTTCTCCTTGAGACTGGTACTCTATTCCCCCCCCCCCCCCCGCCCCATCTGATCCAACAAGCCCCCTCCAGGCTCTTTGCCCAATCTTTCCATTTTTTCCCAGTATCTGACTAAGTGTGTACTCGGTCCCTCTCTGTAAGAGCCCCTGACCTGGCTATCGAAGTTCCCCAAGCTGCAGTTGCATTCAGTGGCCCCATAGAACTCAGCCACTTGGGGGATGTGGAAACGATTGATGAAGTCCATCCAGATAGACTGTCGAAGCCCGTTACCTAGGGCCATGCGCACACAGTGCTGTGTCTCTGCTTCTCTCGGAGGCTGGTTCAGAAGGTATCGGCACAACTCTCCAATATACTGGACAATCTGGGGGGAGGAAGGAGGGAAGGAAGGCAGGTAGAAGCATTAGCCCAGGGTCCATCTCCTTGTTCTTTGAGGCCACTCCTCCCTAGGGCCACTGACTCAAGGAATGTCATCGCTGGAAGGGACCTCTGAATCCATCAAATTCAAATTCTTCATTTTACATAGTAGAAAGTTAAGACCCAGAGCAAAAAGCCCCTAGTGTCAGATCACATGGGGTATGCTAGTGGCAGAGTCAGGGCTAGATTCTAAGGCTTCTAACTCCAGGATTCTTTCTTAGTTACACAGGTTTTTTTTTTTTAAGTAAAAATAAAATTTAATGGTAATATCAAATTTTCCTTTTGTTCCTCCTTCTGAATCTTTCTTCTCCTATGTATTTTTTTTTAATTTTTTTTTTTTTATTTTAAACCCTTAACTTCTGTGTATTGACTTATAGATGGAAGAGTGGTAAGGGTAGGCAATGGGGGTCAAGTGACTTGCCCAGGGTCACACAGCTGGGAAGTGTCTGAGGCCGGATTTGAACCTAGAACCTCCTGTCTCTAGGCTTGGCTCTCAATCCACTGAGCTACCCAGCTGCCCCCTTCTCCTATGTATTTTAAAAATGTTTTATTGATATTCTTCCGCCTTTTTAAAAAATTTATCACTGCCCACTAACCCACCTCTCTACCCTATGCCTGCATTGCTCTCTCCACCAAAAAACAAGTACAAATGAACAAAACAAATAAGCTTTCAGTGTTCCCCCCAAACACCATCCAATCTCCCTACATCACAATGACTTGACTGACTCTTTATCTCAGAGGTATTCAAAAGACTTCAGTACTTTTTTTGTTTTAAACCTTCCTTTCCTTCTTAGAATCAATTCTATGTATTTGTTCTAAGGCAGGAGAGAGGTAAAGGTCAGGCAATGGGGGTTAAGTGACTTGCCCAGGGTCACATAGCTAGGAAGTGTCTGAGGCCAGATTTGAACCCAGGACCTCCCATCCAACTGCCTCCAACTTCAGTGCTCTTAATCGACATCTTGACCCTCTTACTAGACTGTTAGCTTCTTGAGGGGTGAATTCTTTGTCTCCAAGGCACTACCTAGTATGGATCCTGGCCCAGGAAAAGTCCTTAACAATATATAGATTGATTGTAGATAGATAGTAGATAGTATTAGTATACTAATAGATAGTAGATAGTAGTAGATAGATTGATTTCTTCATCTAAAAAATGAGTAGATCACAGGAATCAAATGGAAAGTACTTTGAAAAGTGCTATCACCAAAGGTATACAGAGCACCTTACCAGATCAATGATTATTTTGGGGCCAGCCCCAATCCTCCACAGCTGACAGTTCCTCTCTCTTTCTCTGAGTTATCTCTTTCTTGCTCCCTCCCTCTCCCCCATCTTTTCCCCTCAACCAAAGTCCTCTCCTTCTCCCACTTCCTACCTCTCCAAGCTCTCTCCAGCTGCTCTGCTTACCGTACAGTTATACTTGATGCAATCATCCCAGAATCGAGAGGCAGAGAATTTCTTTCGGATCACCACAGTCATTCCGTGCATCAGACACTGTCCAATTCCCACAATGTTTCCTGGATGTGCAGGGGAAGGCCAGAGTGAGTGAGAGAGAAGAGGGGTAGTTAAAAAAAAAAAACAACTATCAAAGGCTCCAGAGGATTCCCCTTCTCTCCCAGGTTCAGAAGGTAGAGGAATAGCCCCCCCTCCCTCCCTGGAAGTCAAGGGAGATTCCACCCACCCACCCCTACCACTTTCATGAGAGCCAAAAAATGAGAGGGAATAAGGCTCTGACTCTAAGAGTCTACTGTTACCTGCTGAGTGGTAGAGGGGGAGGCAGTCATATACAATGTCGCTAGAACGCATTCGGAAGCCATAGTAGACCAGGGCAGCCATCCGGTAATACCTGGGACAAGCCGGGGTCAGTAGAGGGAGAGATTGGACACCTGGTAGAACTTGGGTTCCCAGCTTGCCTTCCCTGGGCACCGCCCTCACCTCCTCACCTGCTGTGCACCACGATGGCAGCTTTGGGCATCCCCGTGGTGCCGGAGGTGTAGATGTAGAAAAGCTTATCTGGGGGAGGTGGAACACAAATGGTTGGCCAGAGTTAGGTGAACATGAGAGATAGGCTGAGAAAGAAGGGAGCTGCTATCTCAAGTGGGTACAGGTGATGAGAGCCAGGCCAGGCAAGTGAGAGGAAAGAAGGGAAAATAGTTCCTTCTAACACCTATTTGAATCCTGTTGGCTCTTAGAGACCCCTGAATCCAGCCAACTCCATGAAGTCTTCATCCCTGACCAACTGAGCTCAAGACAATCTCTTCTCTGAACTCCAGACACATTTAGTGTCCAGGCCCCTCACTCCACAATAATCAGGTGTGGGCTTTTGCTGCTAGCCATGCATATGTCTTATTTCCTCAGGTGATTCCCCTAAAGAGCAGGGGACATTTCTTAAATGTCTTTCCTGAAGCCCTTGTTCAGATCTAAAAGCATCATAGACACCATGAGGGGAATAATGGGAAGCTACGGTCCCTGCCTTCAAGGAGTTTATCATCCTGTTGAGGAGACAAGACAGAGGCATGTGAAAAGTTACAAGATATAAGAGATTTCACAAGACAGAATGGGGTAAGTGCCCAGTGAGGCAAGCCAGTATGTGTTGAATAATTTGAAAGAAATGAGTGATCAGGACAGGCTTTATAGAGGAAGAGGGGGAAGGAGATGTATATATTAGAAAGAGCCTGGATCAATTCCAGGGGACTCATGATGAAACATGTTACCTTTCTCCAGATAGAGAGGTGATAGGCTCAGAGTATAGAATCGGGCCTTTTTTTTTTTTTTTTTAGATATAACCAATATGGAAATTTGTTTTGCTTGACTATATATATTTGCAATAGGTTTTGTTTTTCTTGTTTTCTCAATATGTGTGTATGTGTGGGGGGGTAGAAAATGAGGGGAAAAGAAATTAGAGCTAAAAATAAAATAAATTAGAAAATAAGGAAAGGAGAAAGAAAGGAAGGAAGGAAGAAAAGAGAAAGTGGGAATGAGAAAGGCAAAAAGAGAAAGAAAAGAAGGAAGAAGAAAAAAGAAAGGATAGAGGAAGGAAGGAAGGAAGGAAGGAAGGAAGGAAAGAAGGAAGGAAGGAAGGAAGGAGAGGAAAGAAAAGAGAAAGCAAACTTGGACTCAGGAGTAAGCCATGTATACATTAAGTGATCAATAAGGACCTGTTCAATAATTTAATAAATAGTGAGACAAGAGCCCTGCCCCAAGCCTTCTCTCTTGTCCAATAGTGATCATACCAGTGAAGCCTTTATTTGGTTGCGTGGGTAGGTTCTTGGGGGAATTCTTCAGAAGGGGTTCCAGGTGTTCAGTTCCTGCTGGCACAGAGCTGGGGTCCCAATCCCCTGAGCAAAGGAGACTCAAGGCGGGGTTCAGGGTGCTGTGGATTTCATAAACAGCTAAAAGGAGAGAAGTGGGAGGAGGGCATAGTTAGCATTTCAGGAAGCTCCCCTGCCCCAGGCCCAGGGATAGGCAGGGCCTCAAAAGCCAGTCTGTTGCTCTCAGCAACCTATGATCCCTACCTCAACATACAAGGTACAGTACCAGAAGGAATACTGAGGAGCCTGGAGCTTGGAAGACTGGGGAGATTATTTAGAACATTTCTAGGGTAGGATAGAAGAAAATGCGGAGGGAGAATAGGAATATAGAAACCAGGGATCAGCAATGAATAGCTCCTTCTCACATCTGGAAAAGCAGAAGCAATTCCTCCAGGTCAATGTTTAAATGTAACCTGGCATAAGCTAATTCTGGCTTTCTCAGTTCTATTCCCACCCTCCATGTTCCCTCAAATTCTCTTCTCTCCATCCAGAGTGCTGAATTAAGAAATCAAAGACTTGGGTTCTAGTTCAAATTCAACATAAAAATAAATGTATGACCTTGGGCAAACGACTGTTGATTTCTTGGCCTCAATTTTCTTCTCTGTAAAATTAAGGATTTGCTTTAGGGATCTCCAAGTCCCTAGTTCTAACTCTGCCTTTCTCTGTTCTAACATCTCTCCTTCCTATGCTCCATCCTCCCATCCCTATTCTTGGGGGGCCTCAGGCTTGGTTCCTAACACTCACCAGAAGCTAGCTCACTGCCAAAAATGAGGATACGGGCCTGAGAGGTAGTCAGGCAGTGACGCAGGGCATCTCGTCGCAGATTAGTGTTAATAAGGGCTGCTTCCACCCCCAGCTTGGCCATGCCCAGCCAGAGCCCCACAAACTCATTTCGATTCTCCATGAAGAGGGCTACCACATTCCCAGAAACCAGGCCCCGGGCTTCCAACAGATTGCCAACTGCATTGGAGTAGTTGTCCAACTGGCGGAAAGTCCAGTGGGTATCAGTGCCCTCGAATATCAGGGCTGTCTTGTCTGGGTGGCGCTTCATGGTGGTAGCAAAGATTGTGGGCACAGTCTGGTGCTCCTGGAGGTATTTCCTCACTTTCTTCTTTACCTTCAACAGGACTGTCCCAGCACTGCCAAGGGAAAGGAAGGGGATCTTTCAGGAATATGTCCTACACCCACATCAATCATAGTACTCACTTGCTGTCCCTCTCGGTATTAGCATCCTGGCCTCAGGACCTACGAGTCTAAAGTGCTAAAGCAACCACATGCCTGCTTGAGGACAGTGCCAAACCTACTTAGGGTGGGTGCTTTATATAGGAGACAAAGTTTCTTTCTAAATATAGATTTAGATTTCTATAATATAATATTTCTATTTCTATAATATAAAAATGTTATATAGCTTGTGCTATATAAAGAGGACCGCCTGAGTTAGTTGTTTGTTTGTTTTTTTAAAATAAACCCTTACTTTCTGTCTTAGTAACAACTCTAAGACAGAAGGGCAAGGGCTAGTTGTCAGATTGACTTGCCCAGGTCACTCAGCTAAGAAGTGTCTGATACTACATTTGAACCCAGGATCTCCAAACTCTAGGCCTGGCTCTCTCTCTACTGAATCACCTAGCTGCCCCCAAGTTTTATTATCTACTTTAGGTAGGATACAGTCTGGCACCTCTTTCCATCTGGTATTATGAACTTAGAACAAAAATTCCTTGAGGACAGGGACTGCCTCACTTTGGTATCTGTAGTTCCTGGACCTAGCACATAGTAGATGCATAATATGTGCTTATAGATTGATAGTAGGTACATAATAAATGCTTGCTTGCTAGATCTCTTTCTCTAGACTTCTCATAGCCATTTCTCTACTTGGCAAGTATATGCTTGATATTACTCTACCAATCTGAGAGTAAGTCACACATCCTCATGGTATTACTCTTGGTGTAAACCAGCCCTGCTGTACTATGATCAGATCTGGCCTCCTCCATGCCCACCTCTACCCTTTTAGGCTATGTCTGCCCAGCAGTCCATCCTCTTACCATTGGTCTCGGGTTAGTTCCAACCTAACCCTGCTAAATAGCAGCTGTCTCTAGCCCAGACAAAGCTCCTAAAAGGCATATATAGGCATGGTATCCTCCTGGAGTCAGACTGTAGAAAAGAAGGAACTACTCCCCACACCCAGCACCATAAAGGGACCTCTTTACCCCAGCAGCTGGTCCATTCCCTGGTCCCCAGAGCAACCAGGACAAAGGACTCAGAAATCTAAAGTCAAAGAGATTGCCTAGGCAGAGAACTTTGAATTTGGGGCTTCAGATACCTAAAGGAACACAGGGAATCAAGAAGAAATTCAAGTCTCAAAAGGTAAGACTATTATTGTCTGGGGAATGTCCAGAGGAGACTGTAACCATAGGAACCCAGAGGTAAAACCCTTACCATTAGGTGAAAAAGGCAGGTACTCACAAAATATCACGTCCAAGGGTCTTCCAGATGATCCAGATGAACTTCCAGCCTCCAAAGGCAAGGTAAAAACACAGGACAGAGAGGCCCACCTGTGTCCAAGGCACCTGGTACGCCAGCTTAGAGAGAAGAGCTACCCCGACCTGGGTCACGTTGGACAGCATCTTGGTCTGTAGGGCATCAAAGCTGGTCACTACCTGAAGCCTGGGTTCCTCTCCCCTGGCCCCCACTTTGGCTGGGTGCCTTGGAATTCTCATAGTAAGTCAATTCCATCTTCCCTAAGGACCCTTTCCCAGGAAGGTAGACCACTGGTCAGAATTGCTCTTCCTTCTCTTCTCCTCTCCTCTACTGGAAGTAAATTCTCTTTGAGTAAACCTGTCTTCCCTGAGATGATTTAGGGGTTGGGGCTGAAGAATAAGAATCACTTCAAGCATGAGACAGAGGAAAGAAGATTACAGAATCCAGTTCTATTTTGTAATGAGGGGCAAGGGAAGATGGCATAGAAAAAGTCCCCAGGCCTGAGGTTCTAACACCCAATTTGCCAATAAGAGCTGTATGACTTTAACAAACTTACTTCTAGTCTCTGAGCCACAATTTGGTCTTCTCTAAAGTGGAGGGAATTGGGGAGAGTGGATAATCTCTGAAGACCTTGACAGCCATTTTATTGTTATGGGGAGAAGGAACTTAAACAGGGATGGACATTCTTTTCAGGCCAGAGCCTCTTTCCTTAAACAAGAAAACAAGGCCTGGAGATAAAACTAGGATTGGAACAAAGGAAAGTTCTGAGAAGAATCTGAGTCTCAGACTTCATCTTCTGTCCATCAAGGGCCCCTTCTTAGGCAACATCAGATAAGTCAGTACTTCCTAGTTCCACTGACCCCACTGTCCCATACCCAGCAGTCACAAGAGATATGCTTTTCCTCCAGCTTCAGGTCCTCACCCCAACATGGAGAGTTACAGAGATGCTCAGCCTTGGAGCCCTTATGGCTTAGGTAGCTTCTTGGAAAGTGGTAGCCCAGACTAAGAAGCAAGTCAAATGGGATAGGTGAGTCTTCAAGAGCAGGTGGGGGGGGGGGGTCAGTGCCCCAGAGTGACCACTAGAGGGCAGAGAAATGTGGGTTAGGGCTAGACTCCTGAGGGGATACAGAGGAGGTGACTTAAAGACCCAGGCCTGTCAGAGTGGTTCCTGATAACAGATCTAAAGCCTGAAAGGGTGGGTCAGGCAGTGGGGAGAACCCACCCAATACTACATTAGCTCAATTTTGGTCTTCATGGCCAGAATTATGCTGGAAAGAGGCCTCTGGGACTGGGTGTTTCCTCTTATGTTGACCTCAGAGGCCGGATCATACTCTCTGGCTGGCTATCTACAGTTAGGACTCCTGGTTTCCAATCTTGCTCTGTCATAGACTTCCTAGGAAGGGATGTGGTGGCAAAAGGGGCACTGTTTCCCTCTGCTGCCCTAAAGAGATTCAACTCCACCCTCCACAATGCTGAAGGGCAGGTATGCATGGTGCTTTGAGGTCCTTAAAAACAGGGCACCTGCTAGGTACCAAACCATTCCCAGTCTCAGCCAGGCTGGGAACTGTGTTAAGATACCTCGGATACCTCTGATACCCAAGATACCAAGGCCCTTAAACTCTCCCCCAAATACTAACACCTGTTCTCAATTTCTGCCGCTTCTCCCTCAGGGAAGGCACCCTAACCCAGGGGAAGCGGGTGAGGGTGGTGGTGGTGGGTTGGAAAGCTTCTTGGGTCTGAGGTAAGGGGCTGTGGGGGAGGGCTGGACGCCCCTGTCCCAGGTCCTGGCAGGGCCTGTGGTGGGGTGGGGCCCGCAGCCTTTACTCCCAGGGCGAGGGGGGTGGGGGGAGGAGGGGGGAAGGGGATTGGGATAAGGGAGCCAGAAACCTGGGACTACGTTTATGCGGTTAGGCGGAGCAGTGAGGATGGAAGATAATCAGACAGTTAGGCTGACAGACATGCAGACGGACTGCGGGGCTACAATGTCCGCCAGGCTCTGAAAACGGCCCCGCCCGACACGTACCCCTCCTTATTGGCTCGGCCCCGAGGCCCACAACACCCATTCCGGGGCCCTTGACTTCTGGCCCCTTCACCCCTGGCATACGGGGTGGTCATCGCCGGAGAGCCGAGGGGGCCTGGCTGGGGGCCATCCGAGATTCAGCTCGTCTCCCGGGCTGCAGGGAGCCGGCGAGGCTCGGGGAGCCGAGGTTGGCTGCGCGCAGGTGGCGCCGGGCGCCAGCCCGCACCTCTGCCCTCCCCTCCAGGTCACCCGCAGCGGGCATCGGAACTCACCCCAATCTTCGTCCCCGCCCAGCTGCGCCTCGATGGCCGAGCGCGACCTCCCGCGCGCTCCAGAGGTGGCCCAGCTACGGGCGGGGAGCCGGCGCGGATGTCTGCCGCAGGGAGCCAGGCT
>NC_058131.1:284514694-284561144 GCF_016433145.1 Gracilinanus agilis
GGGGCTGTGGGGGAGGGCTGGACGCCCCTGTCCCAGGTCCTGGCAGGGCCTGTGGTGGGGTGGGGCCCGCAGCCTTTACTCCCAGGGCGAGGGGGGTGGGGGGAGGAGGGGGGAAGGGGATTGGGATAAGGGAGCCAGAAACCTGGGACTACGTTTATGCGGTTAGGCGGAGCAGTGAGGATGGAAGATAATCAGACAGTTAGGCTGACAGACATGCAGACGGACTGCGGGGCTACAATGTCCGCCAGGCTCTGAAAACGGCCCCGCCCGACACGTACCCCTCCTTATTGGCTCGGCCCCGAGGCCCACAACACCCATTCCGGGGCCCTTGACTTCTGGCCCCTTCACCCCTGGCATACGGGGTGGTCATCGCCGGAGAGCCGAGGGGGCCTGGCTGGGGGCCATCCGAGATTCAGCTCGTCTCCCGGGCTGCAGGGAGCCGGCGAGGCTCGGGGAGCCGAGGTTGGCTGCGCGCAGGTGGCGCCGGGCGCCAGCCCGCACCTCTGCCCTCCCCTCCAGGTCACCCGCAGCGGGCATCGGAACTCACCCCAATCTTCGTCCCCGCCCAGCTGCGCCTCGATGGCCGAGCGCGACCTCCCGCGCGCTCCAGAGGTGGCCCAGCTACGGGCGGGGAGCCGGCGCGGATGTCTGCCGCAGGGAGCCAGGCTCAGCCCCGAGCTTCGGTTAGGGCTTGGGCTGCGGCTCGCGGACTTTGCCGGGCTCCTCCTGTTTGCCCTCCTCCTCTTTTTTCCCCTCCTACGCCACCACCTGCACCGCCCACCTCATACGTAAACCGGCTACGCCGGGCTCGGCCGCACCTCTGACTTCTCCTGCCCCTCCTCCTCCCCTCCTTTCCCCGCGGTCGCGGCCGCCGCAGCTACGCCGAGAGCCCTGCAAAGCGGCAAGGGAAACTGCCTCTCACCTAGCCATGCTCACGGGCGCGAGCAGCCCCGGAGCTTGCGCGCTCTTGAACAGAAGCTGCAGCGCATGCTGGGAATTGTAGTCCTCCTCTCCTCGCGGTCTTCTCCCCTTTTCTTACTTTTCTGCCTGGGGCTCAAACCTGGCGAATTATCTGGAAGACCCCAGGACCCATTTTTCTGGCATCTCGGGGTGACCATTTTGATGCCACCCGTCCCTCGGCAGCATGCTTTCCCTTCCCCTGTTGAATTTGAGCGGGAGGCTTAATTCCCCCAGGAGAGTCCAAAGTCGTAACATAAGCCTGGGATATGGGATAAAGTTTTGCAAACTTTGGCAGTAGGTGCTGGGACATCCCCAACTGGACGCAACACCCCCAGACACCGAGAAAAACATAAAGGGGCTTAAAGAGAGAGGGAGCGAAGAGGTCAGCAAGATAGTAAGGTACCAATGAGAGAAGTTAGAACAGGCAGGCTCTGTGGCGCAATGGATAGCGCATTGGACTTCTAGCTTTGTGACTTGCGAGGTCATTCAAAGGTTGTGGGTTCGAGTCCCACCAGAGTCGCATTTTGAAATGTACTACTTTCCTGTCCCGGAAGTGTTTTAAAAGTTTCTGTCCGTCCGGTTACAAATGGGGCAGAACACTTAAAGAACAAATTTTAAAAGAGTAGGTCTCCGTCTACCGATCTCCGGAGGTCGCACTCATTTGTGTAAAGTTTGTACTTTGGTTTGAGAGAGTATCGCGATGTGGTGGAAATGACTGCGTACCTAACCTTGCTACAGAAAAGCCAGTTCTGCCCCACGGTTACCTCTTTTGTAAAATGAGAGAAAATTGTGCTATGGTAGACTTTAGTCTCGAGTTTATTAACTAAATTTCTTAATTAACTTGCATTTCTTCTTGGTTTACGTCTTTCCTGAAAAACGAAAATAATAATAATTCACATGCATATGGTGCATTCAAAACAGCACTACCTTCAAAACAATTTTACTGATGAAGTTTAGATAAAATCACTCTCAAAATTAGTAAGCCTGATTTGAACCCAGGTGCCTGGCTCAAGTTCAGTCTTCTATCCACTATTCCATACCATACCTCCTCTCCTATATTTTGAAACAGCATGATGAAAGAAAATACCTAGCAATTATATAGCTCCTATTATTTGCCAGGCATATACTAAGCACTTTACAAATATGTTATTTCCAGATGGGTAGGTAGTACAGTGGGCAGAGCTCCAGACCTTGGAGTCTGGAGGACCTGGGTTCAAATATGATCACAGGCATCCTAGCTGTGTGACCCTATCTTCTTTCTTAAAGTTATTACTAAGGCAGAAGGTAAGGATTAAGAAAAAACAAATATATTATCTCATTTGATCCTCATAATAATTCTAGGAGGTAGGAACTTTTATTATCTCCATTTTACAGTTGAAGAAACTGGGGCAGACAGAGGTTAAATAACTTGCCCAAGACTTATGAAAAGAATGCTATCCACATCTAGAGAAAGAATTATTGGAGTAGAAATCCAGAAGAAAACATATGATTTATCACTTGTTTATATGGCTATATGATTTGGGGTTTTGGTTTTAAAAGATTTATCTATTACAAAAATGAATAATATAGAAATAGGATTTGAGTGATAATATATGTATAACCCAGTGGAATTGCTTGCCAACTCCAGGAGTGGGGAGGGAAGAGCTGAGGGAGTCAAGAAGAATCATGTAACCATGAAAAAAAATTTAAAAATTTAATTTAATTTAAAATTAAAAAAAAAAAAACTTGCTCAAGATTTCACAGCTAGGAAATATCTAAATCTGGATTTTAGCTCAGTTCTTCCTGATTTCAGGCCCAGCTCTCTGACCATTGTGGCTATTTAACTTTGGATTCCAAGCATGTGTGTTTGACTCTTCACCCTGATATTCATTAGGGAACCTTGGGCAAGCCATTTAACTTATCTTCCCCTCAGTTTCTTCATCTATAAGGATTCTGCCCTGACATTCTCTATGTCTGTAACTTTAGACAAATCATTCTTTAGGCCTTCTCTAGGCATCAGTTTCCTCCTCTGTAAAATGAGGGAATTGGACTAGATGGGATCTAAAGTCTCACTGCAGCTTTAAATCAGTGGTCCTCCTAGGTGGTCCAAACATTTAACAAACCTCATCTTATTTCTCCTTCTGCTGCCTGGTTTTAAAAAAAGGTAATGTAAAAGCACAAAGACCTTAATTTAACTCAGGTTAGAAGACCTAGGCAGCTTGCTTTCGGGCATAGAACCAGCAAATCTTATCTTTGGAAGGGACTTTGAAGATCAAGGCCAACCTCCCACCCAGAGCAGGGACTGACTTTACAATATTTCTGTCTGATGTTCACCTAGCCTTTATACAAACATTTCCGAGAAGGTTGGAGCTAAAGCTTGAAGGACCTGGAAGGCCAGGTGGAGAGATTTTTAGAAGGTAGATATTGAAAATTTCTGAGCAAAGGGGTAATATGGTAAAACTAAGCTTTAGCAAGATTCATTCAGCAACAAATGATATGCTAGAGGGAATGGTGACTAGGAGAACATCCTGGCCCTTGGCTCTGCTCTCCTCCAAAATGCTGACACAGATTTCTCTTCAGCTCTTTTTAAAAGCATCCCTCTTCAGCTACCAACACTTATTATAGTGCTTCCTCATGACAGATATTTTACAAATTTCCCAGATGACACTTTATCTCATATGGACTGTGTTTCACATAGATATCTTTCTGTTTAGGAAATCGCCTCCTCTTAGCAAAGGTTTAAAAGAAAAAAAAAAGTGAATTAAATCTCCGGCAGAAATCTGAATTGGTGTAGGGTCTTGGACCAAGCGTAGCTGCCCAAGGTGATTTATTGATTTAGATGGTGCATAATCACTTGGTGTGCTTGGAGCACTGTTTCAGCACATTTCTGAGGTTGGATTATTTCTGTACATGATGAGTCTTATTCAATTTATGTCAGTTATTATTTCTAATTTAATTTATTTTCAGATTACATGTAGATACAATTTTAAAAAATTGTTTTCTGACATTTTGCTATCCGTGTTCCCTCCTTCCCTCTTGTCCTTCACCCTTCCCAAGATGGCAGGTAATATGATTAATATAGAAAAATGTTTAGCATGATGTAAAATCTATGTGAGATTGCTTATCATCTCAGTGGTATGGGATGAGGGGAGGGAGTGAATTCTAGACTCAATATTCTTTGAAAAATGTTGGAAGCTGTTTTTACATGTAATTGGGGGGAAATTAAAAATTTTTTAAAGATGGCAGGTAATACAATAGAGGTTGTATATGTATCATTATATTATACATATTGTTTTCATTTATTTATTTATTTGTTTGTTTGTTTTTAGGATTTAAATATTTTCTTTTTCTAGACAAATTTTCCATGGTTACATGATTCTTGTTTTTACTTTCCCCTTCACCACCACCCCCATATCCAACTCGCATTTCCACTGGTTTTAACATGTGTCATCAATCAAGATTTGTTTACATATTATTGATAATTGCATTGGTGTATATTATACATATTGTGAAAGAAGACATATCATTTATGCTAGAGAAAAATTAATGGAGGAAAAAAGTGAAAAATAATATGCTTGAACCTGCATTCAGACTGTCAGTTCCTTCTATATACCAGTGGAGAGCCTTTTTCTTTGTGAGTCTCTTGGAATTGTCCTGGATCCTTGCATTGTTGATAATAGTTAAGTTATTCACAGCTGATCACCATATTTTAGTACTATTGCTAAATACATTGTTCTTATATCTGCCCCAAATTCTGGGAAGGCACCTTGTTTGCACCCTCCAGATGCCCTATGCATAGAACACTAATGTGCTGTCCATTCATAGGCTTTCTAAAGGCTTACTTGTAAAAGTGATAGCACTTTGTTTATTAAAGCACTTTCCTCATAACTCTGTGAGGTAGGCAGGATATTATTATCCGCATTTGCAAATGAGAAAACTAAGTCCCAGAAAAAAAAAAAAAGTAACTTGCCTGCAGTCACACAGTTAGGCCTAGTTGTTTCCACTTCAGTCACCATGGTGTCTCTAAAAAACAACCTTCAGGGTTCTAGGATTTGCCATTCAGTCTACCACTTAATATACATATCGATAAAATAATAATTTACAATCTTCTCACTATACAAAGGAAATTACATTATGCAGTCAAGTTGCTTAAAACTGAATAAAGGTGCAGCTAGGTAGCACAGTGGACCTGGGTTCAAATTTGGTCTGAGAAACTTCCTAGCTGTTTGATGTTGGGCAAGTCACTTAACCCCAATTGCCCAGCCTTGCCACTCTTCAGTCTTAGAAAGTAAGGGTTTAAAAGAAAAAAAAAGTGGGGGGGGAATTAAATCCCTGGCAGAAATCTGAATTGGTGTAGGGTCTTGGACCAAGGGTAGGTGCCCAAGGTGATTTATTGATTTAGATGGTGCATAATCACTTGGTTTGCTTGGAGCACTATTTGCCCTGACCACAGGAAATATATATACATGTATATGGTGCATATGCATATGCATATATACATACATTGAGAATTATACTTTGGGTGGGTGCCAAATTTATATACTTCTTGGTCAACTAAATATTGGTTGATTTCAGAAACCTGGTACTATGTTAGTAGCCTACCACAGACCAACGCCAGGAATGTCCACATACCTGACCATCTAACAGGAAAAAGGGATTAAAATGAAGGCTGGAATTCACTGAGATTAAAACAGTGAATCCCAATCTCCATTTTCCCTCACTTGCAAACAGAACATTAGCAACCTAGGAATTAGACTGTGTGACAAAGAATGTCATACTATGCCTATCTGGTCCAGCATTCTATCACTAATATAGACCCCAAAAGAGCAAGGGAGGGTCTGATTATCCTCCTGACATCAACGTCAAAAGTTAGATCCTTTCTAGATTCTCTTAGGAATTTGCCACTCACATTTGTCCTA
This sequence comes from Gracilinanus agilis, assembly GCF_016433145.1. Taxonomy (NCBI): domain Eukaryota; kingdom Metazoa; phylum Chordata; class Mammalia; order Didelphimorphia; family Didelphidae; genus Gracilinanus; species Gracilinanus agilis. The sequence continues at coordinate 284,520,553 of NC_058131.1, forward strand.
ATTTAAAAAGAAAATTCTATTTCCTATCTATACCAATTCATTTTTCCCTTAGGTCAAACATTAATTTTTTAATTGTTGTTGTTGTTGTTGTTGTTCTAGTTATTCTGTTCCTTCTATTATACTTCCACAATTGAGAAATTTTAAAGAAATGAAAAATAAATGCCTCGGCATATATCTTTATAATCCACCAAAACAAATCCCCACATTCATTGACCATAGCTGGAAAAGTGTATCTATTTCTGCATTTAAAATTCATTAGTCAAGAGTGGCATGCTTTATCTTTATTGTTTTGGACTCGTGGTTAACATTGCATTGGTTGGAGTTCTAAAATCTTTCAATAGGGTTATCATTGTATAAGTCAGTGATGTGGAACCTTTTAGAGGCTGAGTACTCAAACTGCAACCCTCCTTGCTTTACCCCAAATAGGAGAGGGAGAAGCACTCCCACTGGGCTGCTGGGGCAGAGCGATGGGTCATGTGAGAAATGTCCTCAGGCGAAGTGGAGAAGGGGAAGAGCACAGCCCCCTCCAGGCATGCTCTGGCAAATGTGCCATATGTTAGCCAACACAGTTATGAATTGTTCTAATTTCATTCACTTTTTTCTGTATCAGTTCATAAAAGTCTTCCAACTTTTCTCTGAATTTATCCACTTCATTATATCTTTTTTTTTTAATATTTTATTTTTTAGAAAGATTTTCCATGGTTACATGATTCTTGTTTTTACTTTCCCCTTCACCCTCCTTTGCCCCCCCCCCCCATATCCAACGTGAATTTTCACTGGTTTTAACATGTTTGATCAATCAAGACTTATTTACATATTATTGATAGTTGCATTTGTGTGGTCGTTTAGTGTCACATCCCCAACCATGTCCGCATCCATCCATGTGTTCAAGCAGTTGTTTTTCTTCTCTGTTTCCTCTCCTGCAGTCCTTCCTCTGACTGTGGGTAGCGTTCTTTTCCATAAGTCCCTCAGAGCTGTCCTGTGTCATTGCATTGCTGCTGGTACAGAAGTCCATTACATTCAATTTTACCATAGTATATCAGCCTCTGTGTACAATGTTCTCCTGGTTCTGCTCCTTTCACTCTGCATCAGTTCCTGGAGGTCTTTCCAGTTCACATGGAATTCCTCCAGTTTATTATTCCTTTGAGCACAATAGTATTCCATCACCAGCATATACATCAATTTGTTCAGCCATTCCCCAATTAAAGGGCATCCCTTCGTTTTCCAGTTTTTTGCCACCACAAAAAGCACAGCTATAAAACAACTCTGTTTATCTATGATCTCTTTGGGGTACAAACCTAGCAATAGTATGGCTGGATCAAAGGACAGGCAATCTTTTATAGCCCTTTGAGCATAGTTCCAAATTGCCATCCAGAATGGTTGGATTACTTCACAACTCTACCAGCAATGCATTAATGTCCCAATTTTGCCACATCCCCTCCAACATTCATTACTCTCCCCTTCTCTCATTTTTAGCCAATCTGCTAGGTGTGAGGTGATACCTCAGAGTTGTTTTGATTTGCATTTCTCTAATTATTGGAGATTTAGAACACTTTCTCATGTGCTTATTGATAGTTTTGATTTATCTGAAAATTGTCTATTCATGTCCCTTGCCCATTTATCAATTGGAGAATGGCTTGATTTTTTATACAATTGATTTAGTTCTTTGTATATTTGAGTAATTAGACCTCTGTCAGAATTTTTTGTTATAAAGATTTTTTCCCAGTCTGTTGTTTCCCTTCTGATTTTGGTTGTATTGTTTTTGTTTGTTTAAATTAAAAACTTTTTCATTTAATGTAATCAAAATTATTTATTTTACATTTTGTAATTTTTTCTAACTCTTGCTTGGTTTTAAAATTTTCCCTTTCCCATAGAACTGACAGGCATACTATTCTATGTTCACCTAATTTTCTTATAGTTTCCTTCTTTATATTCAAGTCATTCACCCATTCTGAATTTATCTTGGTGTAGGTGTGAGATGTTGATCTAAACCTAATCTCTCCCATATTGTTTTCCAATTTTTCCAACAGTTTTTGTCAAATAGTGGGTTTTTGTCCCAAAATCTGGGCTCTTTGGGTTTATCATAGACAGTCTTGCTGACATCACTTACCCCAAGTCTATTCCACTGATCCTCCCTTCTGTCTCTTAGCCAGTACCATATTGTTTGTTTAAAAAAAAATTTTTTTTTTAACCCTTAACTTCTATGTATTGGCTCCTAGGTTGAAGAGTGGTAAGGGTGGGCAATGAGGGTCAAGTGACTTGCCCAGGGTCACACAGCTGGGAAGTGTCTGAGGCTGGATTTGAACCTAGGACCTCCTCTCTCTAGGCCTGACTTTCAATCCACTGAACTACCCAGCTGCCCCCTACCATATTGTTTTGATGACCACTGCTTTTTAGTATAGCTTAATATCTGGTACTGCTAGACCACCTTCCTTCACATTTTTTTTCATTATTTTCCTTGATATTCTTGATCTTTTGTTCTTCCAAATGAACTTTGTTATGTTTTTTTCTAATTCAGTAAAAAAGTTTTTTGGTAGTTTGATAGGTATGGCCCTAAATAGGTAAATTAATTTGGGTAGAATGGTCATTTTTATTATGTTAGCTTGTCCTACCCATGAACAATCAATGTTTTTCCAATTGTTTAGATCTGGTTTTAATTGTTTGGAAAGTGTTTTGTAGTTGTGTTCATATAATTCTTGTGTTTGTTTTGGTAGACAGATTCTAAGTATTTTATATTGTCTGGGGTGATTTTAAATGGTGTTTCTCTTTCTACCTCTTGCTGCTGTGATGTGTTGGAGATATATAGAAATGCTGATGATTTATGTGCATTTATTTTGTATCCTGCGACTTTGCTAAAGTTGTTGATTATTTCTACTAGCTTTTTAGTCGATTCTCTAGGATTTTTTAAGTAGACCATCATATCATCTGCAAAGAGTGATAGCTTAGTCTCCTTATTGCCTATTTTAATACCTTCAATTTCTTTTTCTTCTCTAATTGCTACTGCTAGTGTTTTCTAGTACAATGTTAAATAATAGAGGTGATAATGGGCATCCTTGTTTCACTCCTGATCTTATTGGGAAGGCTTCTAATTTATCCCCATTGCATATGATGCTTGTTGATGGTTTTAGGTATATACTGTTTATTATTTTTAGGAAAGGTCCTTCTATTCCTATACTTTCTAGTGTTTTCAATAGGAATGGATGTTGTATTTTGTCAAAGGCTTTTTCAGCATCTATTGAGATAATCATGTGGTTTTTGTTGGTTTGCTTGTTGATATGGTCAATTATGTGAATCCACTTCATTATTTCTTATGGTGACAGCATTCTTCCAATCACCCAGTACTGAAAGATAGGGCTGACCACCCCATATTCAGTCTGTTGCCAAGTCCTGTAGATTCTACCTTAAAACTATACCCCTGGGGGAAGCTGGGTAGCTCAGTGGAGTGAGAGCCAGGCCTAGAGACAGGAGGTCCTAGGTTCAAATCCGGCCTCAGACACTTCCCAGCTGTGTGACCCTGGGCAAGTCACTTGACCTCCATCGCCTACCCTTACCATTCTTCCACCTATAAGTCAATACACAGAGGTTAAGGGTTTAAAATTAAAAAAAAAAACAAAAAAAAAAAAACCAAAACTATACCCCTCTCTGTTCTCTGAAACTGCCACCAGCCAGGTGTAGGCCTTTACTTCATAACTGGATTATTGCAATAGCCTTTTTTTTTTTAAACCATACTGTCTTTCTTAAGAGTCTATATACTGTGTATTGGTTCCAATGCAGAATGGTAAGAGCTAGACAATGGGGGTTAAGTGACTTGCCCAAGCTCACACAGCTAAGAACTGTCTGAGGCCAGATTTAAACCCAGGACCTTCCATCTCCAGGCCAGTTAGTCTATCCATTGAGTCACCTAGCTGCTCCCTGCAATAGACTTCTGTGTTCTCCCTAATCTAGTCCATCAAAGTATCATGATTCTTCCCCCAGTCCCCAATCCTTATTCAATAAACTCCAGTGGCTCTCTATCACCTCCAGGATCAAATATAAAACCTTCTGTTCAAAGCCCTCCCCATCCTGCCCCATTCTTCCCTTTCCAGTCTTCTTACATTTTATTCCCTAACACATTCTCTACAACCCAGTAACACTGGCCTTCTCAACAGGAGCACATGTCACTCCCATACATTTTCACTGGCTTGTTCCCCATGCCTGGATTTCTCTCCCTCCTCATCTCTGTCTCCTGGCTTCCTTCAAGTCCTACATAACAGTTCTGCCTGGTACCAGAAGCCTACCTGATTCCTCTTAATACTATGTTGATTATATCCAATTTATTCTGGAGATTTTATACATATATGGAAATATATGTATATAGATCATATAATGATATCATATATACATAATTATATAAAGTAGAAGGTATAATTCTATACATATATCACATAGTATATAATATACTTACGTCAGATGGTATATATCATATGTCTATATACTTATAAATCCATGTATTTATATACATATTACTATATGTACAATAAATATATTAAATATAATAAATTAAAATTATGCATGCATATAGACTTGCTTATAAATCACAGTGCATGTCATCTCATTAGCCTGTGAGCAGCACAAGAGCATGATTTATTTTTCTGCCTTTATCTCCTCAGTGTTCAGGACAGTGCCTGGCACAAAGTAGGTGCTTAGGTTGCTGACTCAGTCATATTCTATTGCATTTATATATGATCATGTTTAGGCATTCACCAATAGAACAGTGCCCTTCCACCCTTAGTTTTTATGCTTAGGCTACTAAGAAAGGAGATGTTTTACATTTTTTGTTGTTGCTGTACATATAGATCATTTTCCTATTTCTCTGATTTTTGTGAGGTATGTTACAAATAATATTGATATAGATGGATATTAAAAGTATTAATAGTTTATAGGCCTAGTAGTGATACAGATAGGTCAAAGGCTATGTAGAGTTGGTAAGTCTCTGGGGCATAGTTCCAAATAGTTTTTCAGAATATCTGGATCAGTTCATAGTTCTGCCAACAAAGCACTAATGTGCCTATTTTCCCACAACCTTTGTCATTCTCTTTTGTCATCTTTGCCAATCTGATAATTGAGGTAGAATCTCAAAGATGCTCTAATTTGCATTTCTCTAATTATTTGGGATTTATAAAGTTTTAAATGATTGTTGATACTTTCAATTTCTTCCTTTGAAACTGCTGTTCATAGCTTTTGACTGTTTATCTACTAGGGAATGGTTCTTATTCTCATAAATTTGAATCAGTTCCTTATATACACCTTGAAAATGAGACCTTTATTAGAGAAACATCTTGCAATGTTATTTTCCCCATTATTTGTTTCCTTATTTTTTCTATATATTTGTATAAAATATTTTAAAATTTTATATGCAATAAACTTTCTATTTTATCTTGTGTGACCAATCACAAGTCTATTTATGAACCCCTCTCCTATCTGTTGATCTGAAAAGTAATTTCTTCTAATTTATGATATGATCCTTTATATCTTGGTCAGTGATGGGTGAACCTTTTAGAGACTGAGTGCCAAGCCCTGCCCCCACCCCTAGACCAAGTGCTGTGTCCTATCCCAACCCACCCTTACCCCAGACAGGGGAGGAAGGAAGCACTCCCACTGTGGCCTGCTGAGTGGAGGGGTGGGTGAATTAAGGAATGTCCTCAGTGAGTGTGGAGAGGGGGAGGAGAGTGGCCCAAGCATGCTGCTCTCCTCCAGCTATGCTGCCTGTGAGCCACCCACCTTACCCCCATGTGCTCCCATTGACTGCAGGGCCAAGGGGAGGGGCATGTGAAAAATATTGTTTGATACGGTGGAGGGGGGGAGAGGAACAGCTCTGCCTGAGTTCCTCTGCCTTTGCAGTAATGAACTGGGGGGTGGGGGATGACCTGAGGGCCCATAAAGAGCTCTGCATGCCATCTTTAGCACCTAGGCCATAGGTTCACCATCACTGATCTAGGTCATGGATCAATTTTGGACCTTATCTTGGCTTATGGGGTGAGATGTTGATCTAAATATAATTTTTACCAGACTACTGTCCAGTTTTCTAAGCAGTTTTTGTCAAACAGTGAGTCTTTCCTATAGTGAGAGAAGGGGAAGAAGAAGGGAGGGGAAGGGAAGGGAAGGAAAAACAAAAACTTGTTTTTTTCCCTGAGGACCAAAATATTGGAGTGAGTTCTCAGGACTGCCAATAAGCCATATGGCCAAAAAAGAAGAGGAAAAACAAATATGGGTCCAAAAGAGGGCTTTATTCAGATTATGGAACAAATCTCTTCTTATATCACTTCTAGATCCAAAAAGTTGATACCCTGGTATCCTGGCCAAGACTCTGAAAAAGACTCCTGAACTTGGAGGGAAAGGGAGAGAAAAAGGTGACATAATGGGAGAGGTATAATGAAGGAGAAAGAATTCTTTCAAGGGGAAGCACAGTGACAGGAGAATTAAATCAATTCATGGAGCCATGGTTTCCTGGGTTCCTAAATCAACAGAATTCTCTGTACTTAGCCCTTTTAATTCCACTTATGTGGGCATGGTGGATAGCTTTTGTTCCACTGAAGAAATTACTTTTATTCTCATATCTCTTTTAGGAGATAAAGAGACATACATATCCTTTTAAGATCATTTTGTTGAACTCCTTCATCTCCTTATCTGAGGTTAGATGTCCCTGGGTAAAGAGTGCAAAGGTTTAGGCAAGGAAGCCCTTTACCCAATGGAACAGAGGTTGAGATGGCATGAACTTGTTGGCTCAGAGCTTTGAGGATTGAGTAAAGCCTCTGTCCACAGTAGGGGGTAGAGTGATGCCTAGCTCCTCCCGAAGGGCTCTTAGGGGCTGCTCCCACCGTTGTTCATAGTAGAGGTTGAGGACGCATCGGGAGTTTTGACCATTCTGAACTGCCCAGGGAATCAGGTCTGACACCAACACTTTCAACTTTCTGTGGAGACAAGGAAACATCCATTATGTCAACTCCAGCCCATTCTTGCCTCATGAGAATGTAAGATCCTTGAGGGTAAGAGCTCATGTTTTACTCTCTACCCACAATGCTTAGCACACAGTTAACTGCTTAATAAAATCTTGTTGAATGACTACATCCTCAGGAGCAGCTAAAAAAATAATCCAACAAACTTCTAGGTCCAGGATAACTAACAAACTTGAAATCTCTTTGTTCTGGGATTGAGTGATCTACTGTAATGGGGCATCTCTTTGGCCCACCACACTCTCGTTCTTGAATATGACATCTGACTAGCTGCAAAGAGATTGCTAAATTCTGAGTGCAGGGACTAATGGGGCACTGGCTTCTCCTTCTATTTCCTGTCCCTCTGTACCCCCAGCTCTTCTTCCTGTTTGGACATGTATATAAGAGGTGTCACCTATACACCTATACAAAAGAACTTACTTGGCACTGAGTCGGATGGGTCCAAAGGCAGCTCCTAGGACACACATGGGTAGGCCTGTCTGGATAGCTTCAAACCACTTGACCACAACTTCTCCTGGACAAAAGGAAAAAAGTGAGTAGTGATAGGGACATGTTGTGTGTCCTACCACATATCACTAAGACAGGAGCTAACATGTGCAAGAAAAGCAAGCTACCACCTCTTCTCCTTAGCCCCTTATGGAGAGGGCCCAGAAACTTGAACCTCCAGACTACTGGTCCTGCTTCCATCTCAGGCCTTACCACCATCATTAAGGGGAGCAACAACTATGAAGAAGAGGCCTAGGATCACATTTCTTTCCATCACCACTGCTGATCCACTGCCATCAACAAGCAGGCAGGCCCAGGGACCTGGGAAATGGCATTGTCCACACCCCCTACCCTAGCATCCTCCCACACCATCTCCTGGTTCTGCTTCTAGTCCAATTCTCAGGGTCTTTATCTCAGGAAGCAATACTATACTGGTTCCCCCATTTGATGTAAATTCCTTCAGAGTATGATGGTCTCTGTTTTCTATCTGTATCTTCAGTGCTTTGTATCTAGTAAACACCTAATAAATGTTAATTCATTCATTGATACTTAGGTTAGGCTGTATAGCATGGAGGAGGTGGCATGGGCAAACTACTGGCTCCCTTCCTGGATCTGATACATTCATAGTTCTTGTCTCTTTGGATTGAGATGCTCCAAGAATACAGCCCATCCCAACTTCCCTTGGGCCCACCAGAATGGGTACTCACTCACCAAGCATGTTGGTGGGCATTCCCAAAAGGGTGTGGAGTAGGTCATGAACCTCACGATAACGCTGGATCACATAAGCCAGTTCCTCATCGTCCACGAAGCGGGTGGGGGCTCGTGTGTCTGGGGAGACCCTCTGAAAACCATAACCCGCTCCCACCCACCCACCCCCAGCATTCAGTCACATCAGCTTCCCTAGCCAGTCTTCTGGTAGGCCAACTCTTCACTATTTGGGGGCCCCAGCACTCTCTACACATGCATACTAATTGAGAACATTTGCAGAAGTGAGCAAAGTCTACTATGACTATCTCAAGCACTGTTACTAGAGGTATATGAGCCTTAAGGATATCTTTAGAGTTATTTCTATGGGAGAAGAAGGGTATTTAAATGTGGGAAGAGAATCATACTTTTTAGTCCCTGCCTCCAATACTTGTATCTAGATGAATTCGTGTTATAATGACTATCGAAGGCATCACTGAAGGACAAAGGAAAAGTTCCAGAAGCCCTTTACAAACTGAAGGAAGACTGGGGTATTTAAGGAAGTAGGGTAGTTCCTCTGGTGATAACAAGGATGTGTATGACTTGATGAGGTGTAGATAAGTCAAAGGTCTTTTTTCTTTTTAGCATAAGCTCACTGAGCTGCTTCCTCCCTCTGCTACTAGAGTCTTGTGTAGTCACTGTCAATCCACCATCAGCATCAAGCTAGAACCCTGAATGCTCGGAATCCTCCATATTCAGGCTAGAAATATCTGGTTTACTCTTCCCAGAAGGCACTTGATCCTCTGCTTGCACACAGGACAAGGATTTTCATTTGTTTAATTACTGCCCTTTGTGGATTATTTCCTCCATAGAGTTCTCCTGCTGGAGCAGAGGATCCAGCAGCTCTTTTAAGCTGTAAAGTGCTGGAGTCTTGTCTCCCAATGGACTGTTGGCAGTTCAATCCCCTCTCTTCAAAGCCATTAGATTTAGACAAGAGACTCAGCAGAGGATGAACTCTTTTAGCCACAGCCTTCACAAAGGTGTGTGCAGGAATTATCAGTTGCATCACCTATACATGCTGATGAAATCACAGCTTCCTTTAGTATGGAAGGAAATTTTTTCTCTTCACTGTTAATTTGATTATCTCTAGGTCTTCTCAGTCAAAGCAGTCTCTGATTATTTTAAGTTCTTAAGGAAAACTTAAAATTCCTTAATTTGCTTAGTGGAGTGCCAGAGGTATAAGCCTGATTAAACTTTCGATAATGATCCTTAATTCTGGACTCCTTGAAGCAGGAATTGAACCTTGGGCTTAATCACCTTTAGGGCAATTTTGTTGCTCCATTCTTTGTGGGTTAGCAGGGCCTCAGGGCACAGTTGGGTCATAGCTAGTTGCTACAATAATGGGCTAGGGACTGGGTCAGAAGGCTATACCTTCTCTAAGTCCTTGACCCCAGAGAGCTCCCTGGGATACTTTCTTGACAGGTGCCTCCATCAGAGAGACTAGGCTGGAAAATCATAATGTTGGAGAATTAGAGAAATCTTGTTTTCTAGATTTAAAAAAATTTAAGTGAAATCTGATAAAAGTGAATGTGAAAAGTAGCCTTGAGATTTAGGGTTAAGAAGGTTTTAGGAAGACACTAATGTATTGCTGGTAGAGTTATAAATTAATCCAACCATTCTGGAAGGAAATTTGGAATTATGCCCAAAGGGCTTTAAAAGATTGCATGCTCTTTGATTCAGCCATACCACTACTGGGTTTGTACCCCAAAGAGATCATAATGAAAAATATTTGTACAAAAATATTCATAGCTGCACTCTTTGTGGTGGCAAAAAATTGGAAAATGAGGGGGTGTCCATTGAATGGGGAATAGCTGAACAGATTGTGGTATCTAATGTTGATGGAATATTATTGTTCTGAAAGGAATGATGACCTGGAGGTTTTCTATATGAACTGGAAGAACCTCTATGAACTGATGCAGAATGAAATGAGCAGAAGAACCAGGAGAACATTGTACAAAGAAAGTAAAACATTGTGAAACTATCCAATGTAATGATCTTTACTACTAGTAGCAATACAATAATCCAGAACACTCCTGAAGGACTTATGAGAAAGAATGCTATCCATAATGAGAAAAAGAACTGTGAGAGTAGAAATGCAAAAGAAAAATGTATAACATCACTTATCACAGTTCTGGGAGGGGGGAGGGAAGAAGGGAGGGAAAGAAAATGAATCAAGTAAATATGGAAAAATATTTCTAAAATAAATTTTAAATAATTAAAAAATAAAGTTCCATTTGGCAAATTCCTAAAAAAAGGAAAAAAAAGGAAAAGAAAAGAAAAAGGTGGTTTTAGGAGATCAAGGATATGTTAGGTCAAGAGGCTACTAGTAGCCTCAATGATTCTGAAGAGTAGGGGTGGGTAGGCAGTTAGATGGCTCAGTGGATATAGCTAGTTCCAGAAACAGGAGGTCCTGGATTCAAATTTGACCTCAGACACTTTCTAGTTGTGTGACTCTGGGCAAGTCAGTTAATCCCCCATTGCCTAGCTCTTACTAATACACAGTAATGATTCTAAGATAGAAGGTAAGGGAAAAAAGGAGGGAGGGAGGGAAGAAAGGAGGGAGGAAAGAGTTGAGGACTAATATGCTTAGATTGACTATACTTGTATTCTCTTCTACTGGACTGACTACCTCTTGAGTCACTGCCAGATTGGTGGGGGAGTAGAGGACGCAGAAATGACCTGAAGGCCATGTTATTAGGCTACTAATCTTCTTCTATCTTTGATAGAAGTTTTTATAGGCTACTGATCTGTTTGCTCACAACAAGATGACAAAACTTGGGTCTTCCAGGTCAAAAGGTGACGGTGCTAATAAAAATGACTCTCAGGATATTTCTATGATAGTTCCTGGTCGTTACCATGGTTCTGTCTTTACCTATTCCCACCATCCCCCAGGGCTCAATCACACACATACAGAATAAATACTCACATTAACATCAAGAAAGTGGGCATACTCCCAGCCAAAGGAGCCCTTCGGAAGTGTCCGGAGTTTGTTCAAGTCCAGGGTGGAAAGCTGGATCCGAGGCCGTTCCCTATGGAGTAGAAGGAAAGATGTAGGAGCTAGAATGCGTAAATTAAGGTGTGGATTAAAATACCAGACATGAATGACATGTAGAAAGCTTATGTGAGGGAGTAGCTAGATGGCTGAGTAGATTGAGAGCCAGGCCCAGAGACGGGAGGTTCTGGGTTCAAATCTGACCTCAGACACTTCCTAGCTGTGTGACCCTGGGCAAGTCACTTGACCCCCATTGCCTAGCCCTTATTGCTCTTCTGTCTTGAAACTAATACACAGTACTGATTTTAAGATGGAAGGTAAGAGTTTTTAAAAAAAGCTTATGTGAAATTGACAGCTAGATTAGGTCTTATAAGAGGATGAACTAGACAGAATTGGATCAACAGGAAGGTGGTCGTCTATACACATTTATGGAGCTACTTTGTGCAGGGATACAAAGAAGTTTAGGATACTGACCCTGCCCTCAAGAAACTTTGGGGAGGGGCAGCTGGGTAGCTCAGTGGATTGAGAGCCAGGCCTAGAGACGGGAGGTCCTAGGTTCAAATCCGGCCTCAGACACTTCCCAGCTGTGTGACCCTGGGCAAGTCACTTGACCCCCATTGCCTACCCTTACCAATCTTCCACCTATAAGTCAATACACAGAAGTTAAGGGTTTAAAAAATTAAAAAACAAACAAAAAAAAAGAAACTTTAGGGAGAAAAAAGGGTACAAATATGAAAAGATAATTAACAACAGAAGACAAGACAGTAGGAATAGTAGCAAGAGTTTAGATTCTGGAGAAAGTCAAATTTCACTTCCTATACTAACTAGTTGTACAACTATGAGCAAATTGTTTAAGCTCTCTGAGCCTCTTCTCATTTGTAAAATGGGAATCATAGTACTTGGCAGTAATTACTTCACATGGTTGCTATGAAGATGAAATAAGACCATATGGGCAAATCTTGAATTGTTCCATAAAGGTCATTCATCACAATTATTCCAAGGCATTATAAATAAATATAATGTACATTTAAACTGCCACCTATCTTAGTATTGTGTCTGAGAAAATCGGCAAGGGCTAGGCAATCAGAGTTAAATGACTTGCCCAGGGTCACACAGCTAGGAAATGTCTGAGGTCAAATTTGAACCCAGGTCCCTCTGACTCCAGGCTGGGTGCTCTATCCATTCTGCTACCTAGCTGTCCTGGCATTATATATTTTAAATGTAAATTTAGTGGTACTAACAGTAAGCCCTTAAGAAGTTTAGGAATGGGAAAGAGACTGGAATGGTCAGGGAAAACTTCATAGAAGAGGTGTGACTTCAGCTGGGACTTATAGGATATAAGAATAATTGGAAAAGAGAGTGAAGACCATTCCAGGAAATGTATACAGTATGGCTAAAGATGGGACATGTAAGAAGTAATAGAAAATAAGTCTGGAAAAGTAAGGAGTAGAGGGCCTTCCAAGACAAAAAAAAATCAAAATTTTAAAATTAAAGATGTTAAAATCAAGATTTTATCCTGTAATTTGTACAACCCAGTGGAATTGCTTGTCGGCTGGGGCAGAAGAAGGGAGAGAAAGAAAATTAATCATGTAAATATGGAAAAATAGTTAAAAAATAAATTAAAACAAAAAAACAAACAAACAAAGATTTTATCCTGTAAGCACTGAAGAACCATTAGATGTTTCTATGCAGAGAAAATACTATAACGCATATAGCGATCCCATATGTAAGGGTCAGGACATGGGCAAGGCTGGAAGGAACCAGAGAAGTTATCTTATCCAACCCTCTTCTTTTACATATGAGTAATCGAGGCCAAGAAAGGCTAAGTGCATTGCCCAGAATTACACAGCTAGTAAGTGTCTAGGCCAGGATTTGAACCTCCATCTTCCTGACTTCAGGTTCAAAACTATGCACTATGACTATACCATTTTGCTTTGGTTTAAGGGACATCAGAATTCTCATCCTATTCCCACCTCCAACCCCTTCAATTAAGTAAGATCCCATCCCAAGCCCAAGATGGGACCTACTGCAGAATTTGGGCACCCTCGGGGTCCCTCCTCATCCGGTCCCTCAGTGCCTGCAGAGCTTGGTGTCCTGTAGTCTCACCCAAAACAGCAACCATGTCTGAAAGGACATAAATTAGCATATGTGGAAAGAATGGGGGGAGTCTCTTAGTCAACTCAAAATGCTGTTGTGTATAGAATCCTGTAATAAGGTTTAAGGGAGGAAGTCAAGGTATTCCCAAACACTTATGTACAAGGCTCTAAGGATATAAAGATGAAAAATGACACTGATTATGCCTTCAAGAAATTTAAAAGAATTAAGACAAGTATACAAAAAAGTATAAAGCAGAATAGGATTATGTGAAAAGGAGAAAAATAGACAAAGTGAAATGAGAATTCTGAGGAAGGAAATACTACCACTTTCAGGTGGGAGGAAATGGCATTTAAGGAGGCTTCATGGAAGAAATAGTCCCCGAGATGAGCCTTAAAAGATAAAAAGAATTTTAACTGCAAGAAATGGGTTCATGGCTAGGATACATTTATGGAGGTCTAAGACCTAAAATATAGTATAGTAGAGAGAGCACTCAACTAATAATCAAGGAACCTGGATCTGTCACTAATTCCTGGTGTGACTCTGGGCCAGGAACTCCACATGGGCCTCGATTTCCTAATTTTATTTTTTTTAAACCCTCACGTTCTATCTTGGAGTCAATATTGTGTATTGGCTCCAAGGCAGAAGAGTGGTAAGGATAGGCAATGGGGGTCAAGTGACTTGCCTAGGGTCACACAGTTGGGAAGTGTCTGAGGCCAAGATTTGAATCCAGGACCTCCTGTCTCTAAGCCTGGCTCTCGATTCACTGAGCTATCCAGCTGCCCCCGATTTCCTAATTTTAAAAATGAGAAGACTTAACTGGATGACCTCTAAAGGGCCTTTCAGCTCTCAAACTGTATAATTCAATCTATATTAAGATTTGGAAGAAACCTATACAATGAGAATCACTGGTTGGAAGTCAGTAAAGTAGAGTGGTAAAGAAGGCTAGAAATAGAAGGGCCTTTAGAAGTTATCTAATCCAACCTCATTTTACAGATAAGGGCTGGCAAGCAAGATACTAAAAACAGACAAGGCAGGCGTGACCTGGCTAGAACCTCAGTGATCATCTAATAGCATCTAATAGCAGGGTGTGGTAGAAAAAGCAATGGACTTGCTAGCACACATTCAGGACTGATAAAAACATCTCAACACAAAGCAAGATTTACAAAAACAAAAGACTTGAATAATTAAAATTCAATGTTCATGGCTAGTCCATGCCAATATAATAAAAACAAGACTACTCAAATTACTTTTCAAATTTAGTACTCTATAAAATTACTAAAGGATACTTTATCGAAACAGACACAATAATAACAAAATTATGGAGTAATAACAGGAATGGGATAGTAAAAACTATTGAAATAGAATAATGAAAATAGTAGGAAGGAGGGGCAACTTGGTGTTATCAAATCTTAAACTAAAGTATAAAAGTAATAGTTATAAAAATGACCTGGTACAGGACAGAAAACAAGAGTAAGAACATAGAATTAGATCAGATAAGCAAGATCTAGAAAGAAAAGTATAGAGAGAGGTCTAGTGTTCCATAAATCCAGGAACACAAACTTGAGGAAAGTAGTCTGGTGAAAAATAATTTGAGATCAACATCTTATGCTTTATACAACGGTAACAAATGGATAAGTATAAATCATGTATATTACATATTTAAAAATTCATACTTCTAAGAAATAAGAGAAATGAAGGTTTTAACTTTCATAATTATGAATAGGAGAAAAACTGCAATCAGAAATGGCATAGAAGGGATTATAAAAGATAAAACAGATAATCTTAAATAAAGGACATTTAAAGCTTTTATAGGAATAAAACCAGTGCAGCCCAAATTAGAAAAAAAAGATACCAACTTGGGGGGCAATGTTTAAATTAAGTAAATGGCTAAAAGTATGACATACAAAATGCAAATTGAAATAAATATATATTTCCCAAGTAGCTAAAGGATATGAACCAACAATTCTCAAAAGGAGGCATGTAAACTATTAATTATCTAAAATAGTATTCAGAATAATTAGAGAAATGTAAACTAACACTCTGAGGCAGCAGTTCACACTCAAAGTGCCAAGATGCTAAAAGATTCTAAAGGGAATATTTATTGGTAGGGCCATAGGGAAGACACATTAATTTACTGTTTGTGGAACTATGAATTGGTTCAGCCATTCTAAAAACAATTTAGAACTATTCAAGAAAAGTTACCAAGTTGTTTATACCTTCTGACCTAGAGATTCTATTAGCAGGCCTATGGCTCAATGAGGATACTGACAGTAAGAAAAGACCCATATATACAAAAAATGTCGACAGCACTATTATTCATTATGATGGAAATATGAAACAGAATAGGTAACCAAAGATTGGAAAATAGCTGAACAAACTGTGGCATAGGAATGTACTATTATATCTCATAGAAGACAAATGGGAAGAATTCAGGGGAAAACATAAAGACTTATGAAATCATACAGAGTAAATAAAGCATAGCCTGAAGAATGACTTTAAGTCACCAGAACAATGCCAATAAAATCAATATGGTAAGATAACATCATGGTGCATCATATCAATCAATGTTAATACCATCCTGTTAAAATTTAAGGACTCATTCCTATTGTCAACCTATCACCTAATAAGCAGTTTCAGGGGGAATGCTTATAGTAAGGGAGGTTTTTGGGTCGTTTAGAGCTCCAAATATATAATCAATCCTACATATCTTCAAGTATCTTCAAAACAAAATGTACCAGGACATTTAAAAAAATTACTGGATTGAAATTCAAAGATCCAAGATTTGGCACGACTTTGCTCCAAATTACTTTCTCTTGTTCTGTTTCTCCATAAAATGAAGTTATTATGGGTGACTTCTGATTCTCTTTGTGTTCTAAAGGTTGCAATGGATGAGGCCTACTTGGACTTTGGGTATAGTCATTAGAGCAGGGTGCTGGCAAGTAGGATAAAAACTCAGAACATTAGTAACCTGCCCAGGGCTTTAGCAACTAAATACTGGCAGAGCACTCACTGGTCTGGTAATTGAGTGGCCTGTATGCTAACTAGTCCTAACTCTACAACTGACTTTGTAATTTTGAATAAAGTAACTCTTTTACTGAGCCATGGTATGAGGTTTTCATTATTTTTTTTAAATCCTTTTACCTTTTTAGAATTGATACTAATTATAGATTTCAGGGCAGAAGAGTGGTAAAGACTAGGCAACTGGGGGTAAATAACTTGCTCAGGATCACAACAGCTAGGAAGTATTTGAGTCCACATTTGAATTCAAATCCTCTTGACTCTAAGCCTAATGTTCTATCCACTAAACCACCTAGCTGTCCCTATTTGTTCTTTTATAAAATGATAAGACTAGATTAGATGATTTCTAAGGTTCTTCCCAGCTCTGACCTATAATTTTGACCTAAAGTTCATCTAATTAATACAATATATAAAATATCAACTTTTCTCCTTTTCCTTCTTTCTAACGAAAAATATAAACATTAAGTATTGAGAGTATATGGATTTAATTATCAAAATGGGCAAATGGATTTTTGTGGTTAGGCATAACTGAGTAGAGGAAATTATAAAATGCTGGTCCTATAAAACAGAACTTCTATAATAAGCATGGGATAGTAAGACCTGGGTTCTGGTCTTAATTCTTCCACTTACTGTGTGACTTTGAGCAAGCCACTTCCCCTTTTCTATACGTCTGTTTTTTCATCTGTAAAATGAGTATATATAGGGTTTCCATCTTATTCTACAGGTATTAGGATTCTATCCAGCTCTGAGCACTACTAGATAGGGGTAGGTAGAGGTTTAGGGATGTTAGCAAGGCAGAAGACTGACAAGCAGGATATTAAACAGGTCAAAAGTTATCTAACAATACCCTAGACTAGGAGTTGGGAAACCTGAATTTTAGTCCTGATTCTGCCACTAATTCAACGTATGACCTTCAGCATATTACTTCTCAGCTCTGGTTCTGTTCTTTCTTTTGTAAAATGAGATGTCCAAGGTCTCCTTCCGCTCTAAAAGTGGGGAAAAAACATTTCAAGGAGGGACAATGGATGGGATTAGGAGGTACTTAAACCTAGGAGGTAAGCAAAATAAGAGAGTATAGAGGATATAAAATCAGAATGTTAGGGAGCAACTGGGTGGATTGAAAGCCAGGCCTGCAGACAGGAGGTCCTAGGTTCAAATCTGGCCTCAAGATACTTCCTAGCTGTGTGACCCTGGGCAAGCCCCCCCACCCTACCCCCCAATTGCCTAGCCTTTACTACTCTTCTGCCTCTGAACCAATACATAGTATTGATTCTAAGGTGGAAGGTAAGGGTTATTTTAAAAAAAAAATCAGAATGTTAGAAGCAGAAGGAGCCTTTCAGATCTTGGAGACTAACCTTCTTATTTTACAGTTTTGTTGTGGAGAACAAGATATTAAGCAGAACACAATAGCCTCTTTCTTTCTTTGGGTCTGACTTCTTTTTTGCAAAATGGAGAGATTAGACAGGAAGATCTCCGAGTTTCATTCCAGGTCTAAAGGTGGGACCTGCTCAAGGATAGGGCCAAATGTGGGTCTTTGATTGAGAGGGAGAGGGTGGAGAAAGGGGCAGAAGACTTGGGTGCAGGCCATATATAATTGACAGAGATAAAGTGATCCCCCAAGACACTAGTGGAACTGGAAATCGGGTGATTTTGTCTTGTTTTTGCTCCTACCCCAGAGGTTACTTTGCTATCGACTAGATTCCACCTCTCTAGGATCTAATTTTCCCATTTCTCAATAGAATGCACTAGATGAACTTATCTCTAAGATCCCTTTAAACAGGAAAATGCTCGACTTCTCCCTAGCTTGAGGATCAGCAGGGCAGGAGTCAAGGCATCGTAGTAAAATGGGAAAAGAGCCCCCTTTTGGAATCGGAAGAGCTGGGTTTGAATCCCAGATGTCACTTTACTTCCCGTGCAACTTTGGGAAAGTCTCTTGGCCCCTCTGAGTTCCCTTCTGCTCCATGTAAAACGAGGCGGGTGGGCACGATGCCCTCCGAGGTTCCCTCTCGTTCTCTGCCTACGATCGTAAAACGTTGGTAGGCTCTGGTCAGGCTTACCGTGGCGGTAGGGGTCATAAAGCGCCATGCAGGCGGCACCGGCCGCCAGCAGCATCTTCTGCAGTGGGCTGGTGGGGATGTGGCCTGGGTAGAGCAGCCCCAGACCCGTGCTGCGGCCGCCGGGTAGAGTAGCCGAGTCCGAGGCGGGGCGAGGGGTTCCTAGCCGGGGTCGGGGTCGAAGGCCCCAGAGCCGCGACAGGCGTGATAGCGTCGCCATGGTAGCGGGCAGCAAGGGGGTGCGCCCCCTAGGAAAGGAAGGGCAAAGTCAAACCACCTCCGGACTAGCTGAGACGGAGCCGCGCAATGGCCAAAAGTAGTTTGATCGCGCTCGTCGGCTCTCAGTTATCCTCTTTTCTAATCTTCTGAGGGCTCTGCCGACTCTTCAGAGAGATACAGTCTCCTATGTATTTTACTCTATTACCGCAAACGTGGAAAGAGAATGAAGTAACGCTAGTTATTTCCAGATAAAGCCAGTCCTATTTTCGTCGCGAGTCATGTTTCTCTCCGGAACAGTATAGAAAGGAACCACTTCTGACCTAGGAGTATGGCCGCGCCCATTGAGGGAACCCATTTCCTAGGATGCTTGTTGCGTCACTTCCGGCGATTTCCTAGCGGAATGCCGACATGGGTTGGAGTCGCCTGCATGGGCTATTCGCAGTCTACAAGCCCCCTGGCTTGAACTGGAAACATCTGCGAGATACTGTGGAGTTGCAGCTCCTGAAGGGTGAACCACTTTGTTCCCTGGCTCTTGTACCCCTCCCTAGTCCTTTTCTTTTACTCCACGATCTGTTCTATGCACTAACTTCACTTAAAGCTAAGGACCGCTTACTAAGAGCAACTGAAGCTTGCTGTGTGATGTTGGATAAGTGACTCCTCCCCCCCCCCCCACGTGTTAATTTTTTTTCTCTAAACTGAGCAGCTTTCATTAGATGATCTTAAAGGTCCCTCTTTGCATTCTTCTCCATAGTCCACCCCATCTAAGTGACTGGACCTCTTTACTCTAGGAAAGATGGCAACAAGCATGTTTTAGAGTTATCTTCTTAGCACAGTATCTGACATGTAGTAAGGACTTGATAAATGGTCTGATTTTTCTATCTGTATTTCCTGATTTTCTGCCTTTCTTGCCCCTACCAGATCCCTCTCCTCTCCTCTTGTAAGATTCTCCCTAATGCCCTAGATCAGGGGTCGGCAACGTATGGCTTTGGAGCCATATCTGGCTCCACCTCCCGACCTGCCAGTCCGGGCCAAGGATGTGCCCCCAGGGGGCCCTTCAGCCCCCGCCCCAGATTCCAGGGCCTTCCGCCTCCATCCTCCTCCTTCCACACACATTTATGGCTCTCACTGCCAAAAAGGTTGCCGACCCCTGCCCTAGATTTTAGGATCATAGATTTAAAACTGATGGGGATTTTAGATAGCAGACATCTAGTGCAATCTTTGTTGTTGTTGTTTAGTCGTTTTATAGTAGTGTCTGACTCTTTGTAATCTCGTTTGGAGTTTTCTTGGCAGATATACTGGAATGGTTTGCCATTTCCTTCTCCAGCTCATTTTTACAGATGAGGAAATGAGGCAGACAGGTTTAAGTGAATTGCCCAGGGTCATACAGCTAGTAAATGTAACTCATGAAGATGAGTCTTCCTGACTCCAGGCCCAGTGCTCTATCCATTGTACAACCTAGGTATCCAGTCTCCCCAACTCTTATTTTGGATATGAGGAAACTGAATTCCATTGGTGTTCTTTTCCTGCTAGGCCCCTTAGAGTAAACATTGATACAGGCTGTTTTTAAGTTTGCAAATAGCTTTATGAAAGATATATCATTTAGTTTTTACAACAACTCCACAGGTAGGTGCTGTTATTATCCCTGTATCATAGATGAGGAAACTAAGGGTAGCAGAGGTTAAATAACTTGCCCAGGATCATCAGCTTAGTAATAGTATCTGATGTAAGATTCAAACTTAAGACTTTCTGATTTGAAGTTTGGTTTTCAGAGGCAGCTAGATGGCTTAGTGGATTGAAAGCCAGGACTAGAGATGGGAAGTCCTAGGTTCAAATCTAGCCTTAGACACTTCCTAGCTGTGTGACTTGGGGCAAATCACTTAATCCCCATTGACTAGCCCTTGCTGTTCTTCTGCATTAGAACCAATACACAGTATTGATTCTAACACAGAAGATTAAGGTTATTAATTTTTTTTTAAGTCTAGCACTCTACCCACTGGACCACTCAGGATGCCTTATCTCTGACATTCCCTGCTAGGAATTGTTCTTGGTCTCTGAATTAGATGGATAGGCTTTTAAAGGTAATTTCTATTCCATTTCTCTTATTTTACAAGGAAAATAGGGACTTGGTATTAGAAATGTCTTGACTAAGGTTAAGAGGAATAACCTCAGGCCTAGAACTAGTTCCTAAAGTCCAAACTAAGTGTCATCTTTTTTTATTTTCCTTTACTACTTCACCCTATCTACTCATTTTCCAGGTCTTAACTCAGAGAAGCAATTTACTCCTCAGGAGCACATCCGATTCCTGCTTGCCCCTACAGAAGGAAGTGAAAGGAAAGAACTGACTCTCATGGCCACCAATGTTCCAGTTCTTTCTGAACACCCATTAGGTAAGATGCTTCTGGGACTTGTCAATGGGGTTAGGTAACCTCCATAAAGCAGGCAGGGAATTTAGTTTGATGCAACAAGTATTTAAGTACCTACTAGGAACCATGAGAGATTTTGTGGGAGAAGGGAGGGTGTTTTATTTTTAAACCCTTACCATCCATCTTAGAGTCATTATTATGTATTGGTTCCAAGGTGGAAGAATGTAAGAGCCAGGCCAGTGATGGTGAAACTTTTAGAGACTGGTTACCTAAACTGCATGTGAACCCCCTGCCTTATCCCATACAGGGGAGGGAGGAAGTGCTCCCATTGGGCTGTTGGACAGAGGGGTGGGTAGACAGAAGATTTTCTTCAGGCTTGTGTGGAGATGGGGAGGGGAGAAGCCCCCTCCAGCACTCATGCCATAGCTTCACCAACATGGAGCTAGGCAATCGGGATTAATTGACTTTCCTAGAGTCACATAGGTATCTGAGTCTAGATATGAATCCAAGTCCTCATATCTCTAGGCCTGGCTCTAAATCTACTGAACCACCTAGCTGCCCCCATTTGTTTATTTATTTATTAAAATTTTTTTTTTTTCTAAAACTCTTATCTTCCATCTTGGAATCAATACTGTGTGTTGGTTCCAAGGCAGAAGAGTGGTAAGGGCTAGGTAGCTGGGGTTAAGTGACTTGCCCAGGTCACACAATTAGGAAGTATCTAAGTCCAGATTTAAACCCAGGACCTCCTATCTCTAAGCCTAACTTTCTGTCTACTGAGCTCCTTAGCTTCCCTTCAGTAGCTTTAATTATAAATTCTCTTCAACTCTCCAACAAACTGGGATTGAGTTCTAGAGACAAATGGAGTCCTTTAGCTATGCAGGCTGTTAAATCCTTTCAGGAAGCCACATAGAAAGCTCTGGAGGGAAAGGAGTCTCCTTATTTAACTACATTGTCTTCAGCCTAAGACCTCTTCCCCAGTGGAGACAATCAAACTATTGTGGTTTGGCTTGTAAGTGGGAAATGGGTTTTAAGCAAGTTCATTGAACATGATTTGAGATTTGGATAATTCTAATTCTTATCTTTCATTTTGAGAATGAACATTCACTCCTTCCTGTGTATTAGCTTAGTAGTAGAGCTCTGTACCTCCAGCTCTTCCCTCCATTCCTTCCCTCCCAGCTGGCTTTTTTTTCCTCTGGGACCTTCTTCAGAATGTTAGCAAAAGCCATCACCTGCTTTAATCATGATTAAAATAGAAGATCTTAACCTTGTTTGTGTCATGGACTCCTTGGCAATCTAGTGAAACCAATAGACCCCATCTCTGAATAGGTTTTTTTATGCATAAAATAAAATACATAGTATTACAAATGAAACCCATTATATCCTAATAGAGTTGTACTTTTTTCCAATTAAAGTTCATGGATCCCCGAAATCGATCCACTAACCCTTGGGCATCCATGGGCCTCAGGTTAAGATTCCT
This sequence comes from Gracilinanus agilis, assembly GCF_016433145.1. Lineage (NCBI taxonomy): Eukaryota > Metazoa > Chordata > Mammalia > Didelphimorphia > Didelphidae > Gracilinanus > Gracilinanus agilis. The sequence goes on from NC_058131.1 coordinate 284,542,995, forward strand.
TCTTCTAATGGGAAAGATAACATGTGTATGTAAAAGTATATACAAGAAAGGAAAGAAAGGGAAGGCAGTTGGCAGGGGAGATGTTCAGGAAGAAGAGGCACTTGGGTTGAGTCTTCTCAGCAATTAAAGGTTCTAAGAGCTAAGAAAATGAAGGAATCAATTTCAGAGAGTGCATTGGGGAGGAGCCTGGGGGTTTGAAGATGGGGAACAGTCAAAGCAAAGCACAGAGAAGGGAAATAAGAATGCTGAGAGTATGGTATGGTAATTTGGTCATGTCAGGACCATAGAGAGAAAGAGAATGTGTGTGTGTGTGTGTGTGTGTGTGTGTGTGTGTGTGTGTGTGTGTGTGTGTGTGTATGGTGACTGGGATGGGAAGGGGCAGGGCAGTAATGTCTAAGAAATGTATCTGGTTGCGAAGACCATTAGGTGTTAAACAGAAGTGTTTATATTGAATTCTATAGTTAATAAAGACCCAAGAGAGCTCCTTGAATATAAGGGGTAGGGGCAAGGGTAACAGAGTCAGAACTGCACTTTAGGAAAATGAATTTAGTGGCTGTTGGAGGATAAATTGGAGTAGGAGAAAGTTTGAGGGGTGGAGACCAACAGGATTTTAATAGTGTCATGGTCATGTGAATGGAGACATGGGCAATATAAAAGAGATGTCAGGAATGACAAGATTGGGCTACTGATTGGATATTTGAGGGGAGTGAAAGTCAGGAGTTCTGGATACAGCTGAGGTGATAGCCTGAGTGACAAGGATGATTCCCTCAGCAGTGATAGGGAAACTAAGAGGAGGGTTGTCCTTGAGGAGGTAAGGGGGGATTTTCTTTTAGACTTGGTGAATTTGAGATGCTTATGGGACAACTAGCTCAGAATATCCACCTTTCTTTTTTTTAATTTTTAAAAATTATTTAATTATTTTAATTTTACTTTATTTAGAATATCTACCCTTTAGCTGGTGATGTAGGAAAGGAAGAAACTAGAATTCAGGAAAGAAACTAGGGCTAGATATATATATTTGAGTGTCATCTGCATAGGGTTAATAATTTAACTTATGGGAGCTGATGAGAGTCTAGAGAGAAGACAGAAAAGGACACAGGACCAAACCTTTGGGTTTACCCAAAGATGAAGATCTAGAAAAGCAGACTGAGAAGAAAGGGCCAGATGGGTAGGATGAAGATCAGGAGAGAGCAGTATTATGAAACCCAGAGAGGAGAGTGTTTGGTAATGTCAAGAGGTCAAGAAGGATGAAGGTTGAAAAAAGGTCATTAGATTTGACAGTTAAAAGCTCACAGTTAGCTTTGTGGAGAAATGACAAAATTGAGTGATGAGGTAAGAAGCCAGATTGCAGTTTAGAGAAGAATGAGAGGAAAGGAATTGGAAGATTGTTTTTTAAACCCTTACCTTTCATCTTAGAATCAATACTGTGTATTGGTTCCAAGCCAGAAGAGCAGTAAGGGCTAGGCAATGAGGGTTAAGTGACTTGCCCAGGGTCACACAGCTAGGAAGTGTCTGAGGCTAGATTTGAGCCTAAGTTCTCTCATCACCAGACCTGGCTCTCATTCCACTGAGTTACCTAGTTGCCCTTGAACTAGAAGTTTCAAGTATAGAGAGGACTTTTTCAAGGAGTTTGGCCAAGAAAGGGAGGAGAAACGAGGAAGGTAGGATCTAGTGAAGATTTTTTAGGGACTGGGAGAATTTGGCATGTTTATAAGCAACAGGATAGGAACAGGTAGTTAGGGAGAAGTGGAAGATTAAAGAGAGTTAAGAGATGAGAGGGGGAATAATCTGCTCCAGAAGACAAAAGGGAATGGCATCAGGTGTGCCTTTAGAATTGTTGGTAAAAATAGGGGATGATTGAAAGCACTGTGCAATTTTCTAAATGTATTTTTCCTCTGTAATTATGGGCCTGGTATGCATATAATACATATGTATGTAGTATTATATGTAGTGCAGAGATAGTCTGGGAACCTTTTGTGCCCAAGGAAATTCTTTTGACTGAATTTTTTCCAGGGCATTTTTTCCTTCCCACTTATGAGACGCTTAGAAGCAGTTATAGGTCATTTTAATGACTGTGTCTTCAGGTAGGGGAAAATAGACTTTTCATGTTCATTATAATAGGACGTGCAAGCCAGAACTGTCCCTGGTTGGGATTTCCTTGAATCAAAACATTTCAAGCAAATAAATCTTGAAAACTAAAGTCACTGACTAAAACCAGAAAAAATGGGGGAAAATAATATGGGATCATTCCCCTATTCCAAACCTAGGCTTTTTCCAGAATCCCCATTGGTCTCCAAAGAATTCTTCTGTATTCTTGAGCCCCAGAGATGCTATTGTCACATTACTCTGTAAAATTTAAATTAATATCAATAACAATAACTCCCAAGTATTATTTTTCCATAAAGTTCTATTAATAATCACTAAAGATAGAGAAAGCAGACTGAAGCCTAATCTAAACTAACTGACCACTACCTAGCTCTCCACATGGCTGGCTGACTCAGCCATGGTGCTCCACTGCCACCTCCAAGGGAATAGAGAGAGCCCTTCATCCTTTCTCTTGAACCCGGACCCTTAACCTTTAGTTCTAGTCATGTTCCTAGGGCTCTTCACCTGTGACCTCTGTTTGGAGCATTCACGTGACATCCAGCCATGCGAGGTGGGGATAGGGGAGACTAGACACGGACAAAAGACTCAAATCACCTAATTTTATTCCCTGTTACCTCAGCTCTCAAATGCTCTATCTGCACAACTCCAGGGACCTCACATATCTTATGTCTTTCTAGTAAGAGGGCCAAACTACACCAGCGTGAAGGTGGGCGTCGGGCACCGACTGGATGTCAAGTCATCTGGAGTGCTCGGTAGGCAGGGTTGGCATGCTTTGGGTTGTGTGGCTTCTGCTTGGGAGATTAAGATGTCTTCTTGGAGGGTAAGATTAACAAGTGATAGCTGCTGAATGGAAGAGGGGCTGCATAAAAGAGAATGATAGGGGGCAGCTGGGTAGCTCAGTGGATTGAGAGCCAGGCCTAGAGACAGGAGGTCTTAGGTTCAAATCTGGCCTCGGACACTTCCCAGCTGTGTGACCCTGGGCAAGTCACTTGACCCCCATTGCCTACCCTTACCAATCTTCCACCTATAAGTCAATACACAGAAGTTAAGGGTTTAAAATTTAAAAAAAAGAAAAAAAAAAGAGAATGATAACTACCTCTTCTACCTGCCACCAAAGGAGTGTGGAATTCTGTATCAGGACCAAAAAAGTTCCTGTGAGAATCTTTCCTACAGGCACTCCTTGTTCATTGTCCTGCTATTCTAAAACCCTTTCCTGATCCTCTTTTGGCCCAGATCTTTGATACATTAGGATAGAGGACATAGGCCAAGGAGGGGTGTTAAAACTTTTAGACTTGTCCCAGAGCAGGAGTCAGGAAATACATGATGACATTTAGGATGTGTGAACATGTGGTTCTGGACCTGTTGTTAGGCACTTGGACAACATATCTATCATCAGAGACCATAGTGCCCTGGTTCTGAGGGACAGGAGCCAGCTGGCAGCAGCTCCTGTGCTATCTGTGGCCCTGGAGTCAGTGACCACATCATCCGGATGGGGCCAGTCACAGTCATCCTTTGTATTTTCCTTCATCTCTCTCCCCCACATCCCTTGAACCCCCCAACCCCCACTCAGCAGAAGTCAGGCTAGACAGACATGATCTCATTTTGCTGTCCTTTTTCTTCCCTCCAAAAGAGGGATTTGGAGAAATTCTTTCCTTAAACCAGAATGAGAAACTGAGACCAGAACTTGCCCAGAGAATCCTCTGCCAGAATTTTACATGCTTGTTGCTCTTTTGTGATTGGACAGGACAACAGGGTTAGGAGACCCAAGCAGTAAATTGAGGCAGGACCAGAGGGTAATAGTTTTAGCAACTATTGGACAATTATTCCAATGGTGGGAATCCCCAAACATGAGGGGCTTGAGGATAAATTCTCAAATTGATATCTTTTAGTGCTCGGCGTGGGACATGGTAACAAGCTGCTCACAGACATCTACAATGCCCATCTCACCAAGGTACCTGCTGGGGATGCTTGGCTTTAGAGGTTAGCTATGTATCCTTGAATGAATAATTTAACTTCTGAGTCTCAGTTTCTTTGTTTGTAAAATGGGCAGAGATCATAATTCTGGTTTTCCCAAACTTCAAAGGTTGCTGTGAAGATCCTTGGAGTTAATGGATTGTGAGATTCCTTTTTAAGTAACTGGGTGTAAAGTCAGGAGGTGCCAGCTTATTATTTTTGTGTCCCCAAGGTTTAGACCTTGCTATGCCTTAGGCTACAGCAACTGAATGGGTCTAATGACCTCTTGCCTACATCTGGAATCTGGTAGAGAAAGGACTTCTTGGAGCCTCTGGGGAATACATTAACTAACTTTGATGTACCTCCAGTGTGAAAGGCCATGTAGTTGCTATTGTAAGGGCTATATAAGAGCAGAAGACATAGTCTTTGCCCTTAAGAACCTTAAAGTCATTCATTTATTTGTTCCCAGAAATGCTCACTCAGTACCTAGGCACAAATTCACTAGGCACGAATATGTGAAAAGTTAAGTAATAATGAAAAAGATAGTATAAGGCTGTGCAGGTGTGTGTGGCCCATCGAGAGGAACAGAGAGGCCTGGTTGAAGTTGAGGAGGGAGAGAAACACTACTGTACTTTAGGAAGGGCTAATGCATGGAAGAAGTGAATTGAGTTGAACCCTAAAGGATAGAGACGATGAGTGTGAACAGGTTATTGAAGGCTAAGGAAGGAGAAGAAGTTGGACATCGAGGTTCACATTGTGTTGGAGAGGGGCAGCTAGGTGGCAATTTTAAAGTGCTAGATTGAGTTGGGAGGACCTGGGTTCAAATCTGACCTCGGATACTTCCTAGCTGTGTAATCTTGGGCAAGTCACTTATAACCTTGTTTGCCTAGGCCCTTAACAGAAGTCTTAGAATTGTTACTAGAAAATAAGAGTTTTAAAAAGAAAAAAAAGATGTGTTTTCAGGACAGTGGGCCAGATCAATGAGAGGAGAGATTTTGTGAAGATGATTATTGACAAATAAGACTTGTTTAGAGACAAATTGTGGAAGGTTTTGATCGTTGGGATGAACGATGGGGAAGGGCCATCTATTGTACTTTCATGGGGCTCAGATCTCTTTATAGCCCCTGGTTTTATTTATCGACTTCTTAAAAATATAGCCAAAATAGAGAGGCAAAGAAGTACAATAGGCATAAATCAGGAGCAAAGAATACAAATTTTTGAGGGCAGGGCCTGTCTTTCATGCTGCTCTTAACCTAGCAAACCATGGGTATGTAGTAAATGTTCAACAGGTTGTCTGCTTCACTGTCCCAACCTCCAGGAGCATAGTAAATATTAGGTGACTTGCTTCATTATCTCTTGACTTTGGGACCTTTAGTTATCATAGCAAGAGATGTGTTCCATTTAAGCTGTTTTTTTGGGGGGTTCACTTGAAAGAGTGAAGATTGATGCTTCATCTCCTTTCTCAAAGGATTACACAGTTCGTGGGCTCCTGGGAAAAGCCACTGATGACTTCACTGATGAGGGCAGGCTGATTGAAAAGACTACTTATGGTAAGAGCATCTGAGAGCCAAGGTAACAGGGAATAAAATTAGGTGATTTGAGTCTTTTGTCCATGTGTAGTCTCCAGTCTTTCTCCAAGGCCTCTGAGACTCCTGAGCTAGTGCTAAGCAGAAAGAGACAAGCATAGCTTGGGGCTTCAGTAAGCAAATTCTTGTCATGGAGGAAAGAGTACTGAATTTGGAGTCAGAGAATCCAGGTGCCATTCCTGGCTAAAGTATTTACTATCTGTTCCCAAACTCTCAAAATGAGGCCAGACTAGATCCCTTTTAGCTCTTTCTTTGATTCTTGTGTCCCCTTCAGGGCAGGGCTGATACTTGTGATAGAAGTCAACAAGACAGATTTTGGTTCAATCTAAGAGAACTCCTTAATAAGCAAGAATTCTGAGAGTGAAAAAGAGTGCTTTAGGAGCTTTCTGTTATTTGGAATGTCCACCTTTCTCTATGTGATGCTATGAAGGGGATTTCTACATGGACCTCATAGCCATCTGCTCTAGGTTAGACTAGAGAGTCCCTAAGGTCTGCTCTACTGTAACTTGAAGATTCTAGGAATCTGAAATGACCTAGGTCAGCCCCAAGGCAGGATGACTTCTTAACCAGGTAATTGTTAGAATTTTTGTATCCTATATAGACCCTTCTTGACTTCCCCTTGACTTCCCCTTAGGCTGGAGCTCCCCAGTAGCCTGAGGCCGGAACCTTTCTTATGAACATGCAGGACAAGGGTAGATCAAATAGTGTGCCTTTCAAGCAGCTTGTTTTTCCAGATGAAATTATGTTCAAATGAACTTTGAGAAGAGAAAGAAATCACATTAGGGTAACAGGGAGCTTAAGGAGGAGGCATATAGGTGGGATTTGGGTAGCCTTACTCATTTGCCTTAGCAATGGTGACAGAATTTAGTGGCAAGAGGGCAAGTAAAGACACATTAGGCCTTTTATAGCACCATCAAGAGAACCTGTCTTTTGCTGGCTAAAGTTTAGCTTCACAAAGTCATCACCCCTTTTGCCCTGGGTGGGGAAAGCTAGGGAAAGAATCATTGCTTGATCTCCAACTCACTGTGAAGTAGTAGGACCTTGGCTTCTGATGGAAAAGTTGTGTGGGAAGGTGTGAGCATCCCAGGAATGTGCCAGAGGGATGGTGTGGGTACAGCAGAATCATTTTGTTTCTAAGGGGGCAATTCTTCCCTTGCCTTGGTGCATACCCACTCTAGTAGTTGGAGAGAGAGAGAGATAGAAGGAGGAAAGAGACTATAGGCTGAGCTGGGAGGCTGGAAGTGTGTGTGTGGGGGGTTAGCTTCCCCTTGTGATTCTGTTCTAATATCCATTCACTTCCCCAGATCATGTAACCCAAGAGAAGCTTAGCAGAATCCTGGCAGTCATCCAGGGCTCCCATCAGAAGGCATTGGTAATGTAAGTGTCAAGACCGGGCTGTCTGCCCTCGCCCTTTCCCAGTAGGGCCAATATTCAAAGCTGGAATCCAGCCTATAACTGGTCCCTGTGTTGTGTTGGCTAGAGTTCTTGTCTTGGGACAACTTTTCCTGGTCGTTTCCTGAAACCTCTCCGGGAGGGAGCCCAGATCTACTTTCTGTCAGATTTCCCATAATGCCATTCCCAGAACTTTTCCACTCCAGGTCCAATTTCAACCCTGGTTGAACAGGCAAGGCATTCATTCAACAGGTGATCCAGCTTCTTACTTTGCTATATATAGGTGTTAAATATATATATTTAAATATATGCTATATATAGGTGTTAAAAAAAAAGGGGTGGGGGGTTGGGGGCAGCTAGGTAGCTGGATGGAGAGAGGGCCAGGCCTAGAGTTGGGAGCACCTGGGTTCAAATATGACCTCAGATACTTTTGTGTGATGCTGGGCAAGTCATTTAACCCCCATTGCCTAGCCCTTGCTCTTTTGTCTTAGAATTGATACTAAGACAGATGGTAAGGGTTTAAAAGAAAAAGGTATAGGTGTTGAAATCATTTGATGGGACACTCCCGCACTTCTTTGAAAAATGTCTTCCTCCTTTTAAGACCTTAATTTTTTAATTCTGAAATTGAATATGAAAAAAGTATTTTCATACATATTGTAAAACATAACAAAAAAGGATTATATATGAAACTATGAGCCTCCATTTCATATCACAGTTGTTCTGCTTATCTGTGCTTCCTTCTGTTCTCTTCTGTGTATAAAAAAAATATATGTATATAAGGTATATCTTCTGTCTTAGAATCAATACTAGGTATTGATTCCAAGGCAGAAGAGCAGTAAGGGCTAGGCAATGGTTGTTAAGTGACTTGCCACAGGGTTAGAGAGTTAGGAAGAATTTGAGATCACATTTGAACCCAGGACCTTCTTTTAAGCCTGGCTCTCAATCCATTGAGTTACCTACCTGCCTCTCATTAAAAAAAAAAAAAAATTACAATGCCCCCTGCCTTTTTTTTTTTGGCTGCACTAATTCTATCCCCTCCTCTGTCCAGACCTCCCAAATAAAAACCAAGAGAAAGGAAAAAGCCCACCCTATAACAAGTAAGTAGAGTCAGGCAAAAGGAATGCAAAGTGACCATGTCCAAAAATGTCTTGTTCCTCATCTTGTCTCTCTTGATTCTGTCAACACACTCCATCCTTTGGAGATATTGTTGATTATTGCATTGTTCAGAGTTCTCCCTCAACTCCTACTTCAGGTTATTGCCAAGACCTATGGTTTGGCTTTTGCAGTGTCTATCATCCTTGTTAGCCCTTTCTTGAAGTCTCCTTGTATATGCATCATACATGTTCCTCCCAGTACAACTAAGCTCCCTCTGGGCAGAGACTATTTCCTCGGTGGTGGGTTGTTTGTTGCTTTGTATACAATATCTACTTGCTACATGTTTGTTGAATTCCATATGTGTTGCCTTTTCTCCTTTCCTACCACTACCACCAGAATTCTTTATTAATGCAACAAGATCATAATTGATCCTTTGGCTTCTCCTCTGATGTGTGTTGCATAGATTGCCACATAAATCATCTCAAAAGACAATTCTGATCATATCACCCCTCTGCTCAAAAATCTTTACTGGCTCCCCAGTATCAAATGCAGAGAGGCAGCTAGGTGGCTCAGTAGATAAAGAGCCAGGCTTAGAGGAGAGAGGTCTAGGTTCAAATGTGGTCTCAAACTCTTCTTAATTCTGTAACCTTGGGCAAGTCACTTAATCCCTATTGTCTAGCCCTTACCACTCTTCTGCCTTGTAACTGATACTTAATATTGATTCTAAGACAGAAGGTATGGATTTAAAAAAAACAACTCAGAACTCAAGTAGAAACAGATCTCAGTGCTTCCTGTTGACTTAGAAAACCACAAATTAACATTATCTATGTTATACCTATATTTTGTGTGTGTGACGCATTTCCCAAATACATTTAATCTGGTTTGGGCTGGATAGGCATTTGCCGTGAGTTTGACATCTCTGATCTATTGCAAAAGCAGTTTTCTGAGATGAAAATAATCTTGAGTATGAATACTTGGAAAGTATTTATACACCTGTATGTATGCCTTTACCTTTCCTTTTCAACCTTCTTTCCCATTACTTCTCTGTTTGACTTTTGCCAAATACTTTCTGAATGTACCATCTCTGTGTCTGTTCATTATTATTCTCTCTGTCCTGAATGCCCTCCTCCCACTCTACTCTTTAAAGCTTATCTCAGATGCTATTTCCTTTCCTGATTTCCCTCCAGCCACATGTGATCTCTCTCATAGAATAAATCAGTATTTCATAAAAAGTATATGCCTTCTGTGACATATCCCATACGCCCATTCTACCTTGTGTCAGAGTTAGTGGCCCTGCCTTATTCCCCTTCAGGGATTGTCTCTTTCACTTGTGTATCCTCAAAAGTGCCTTATAGATTGCTGACTGAACTGGATTTACCTTGCCTTTCCTGACATTGAATTATTTCTGGTTAGGCAAAACAGCTTCATTTGGAGTTAGGAATGGGAAGACACCTCAATTTCATCCCAAGCTTTTATTGTGAAGTGGTCATTTGTCATCCTCTTCCCTAGGCATTCTAATCTTGACTTGAAGACCCAAGAGGCCTACGAAATGGCTGTGAAAGGGTTAATCCGGCCCATGTGCAAGACTCCAATGCTGATTACGGGAATACGGTGCCTCCAGTTTGCTCCTCCTGAATTCCTCTTAGGTAGGATTTGGGAGCATAGAAAGTCAAGACAGCCTGAGAGTAGAAGAATAAGGCTAGTCTACTTCCATGAAAGTAACCTTAGGGTAACCCTGGAAGACAGTTCTCAATCTTTATTGACAGTTACTCCTTTTCCACCAAACCCAGATGGTCTGAGCAGAGCTGTGAGGCCTCACAGCATCATTCCCTGCCATGGCTTTTAGGGTCTCCAGCTTTTCCCACCCCCAGTGCAAAGGACCTTGCCAGATAGCAGACTTCATACAACAAATGCTCTCATATCTCATGCCAAATCACTCTTTGAAGCAGAATCTTAACAAGCAAAGGTTATATTTAGAGGCATGTTCCCAGGGTTGGATGGCATTTCATGTTGCTGGCAAAGCTCTCCCAGTGAATTTCTCTATTGCTTTGACCTCATTCAGTTCCCTACTTTCTTCCTGATCCCTCTCCTCCTTCGATTGCTTTTCATCTTGCTTGCTCATACTCCTTTCTCTCTAACTCCTTGTCTTTTTCCCTGGTATAGAGATTCAATGCATGCATGAAACCCAGCAGTTGCTTCGTCGAGTGGTACATGAGATTGGACTGGAGCTGAAGTCAGCTGCTGTCTGTACCCAGGTGCGCAGGACCAGAGATGGGGTCTTCACCCTGGAGGATGCCCTCCTACGGACACAGTGGGATATGCACAGCATTCAAAAATCAATCCAGAAAGTGACACCCCGAGTGGAGGCAGAACTTAAAAAGTACCAAACAGTAGGACCGGCCCAAAGAGACCTTGTGGGACACCCTGCTTCCTAACAGATCCAGGTCACAGGCAAACTCAAGGAAACTTTCCCCATGGGCTAAGTAGAATGAGGCACACAGCCTCAGGAAAGAATAGCAAAGGAGGGTGCTGTGATGGTGTAGGAGTTAGCAAATAACTGAATTGCAGGAGACAGTCATGGGAGATCCATGACCTGACTCAGGTAAGAGTTCATGAATCCCCCCAGAAGGATTTGGGAACCTTTGAAAATGATCCTAATTCATTCAGTAAATAAAAGGCCCTGCCCCCTGGCTTTTGTATAAGGAAGTGACCCACTGTTACTGCTCTAGTGGAAGAGTTGAGAAACCAGCATTCTTGGCTACCTCTGAATCTGGCCTAATCTTGCCAATGTCAGTGGCAAAGTGGTGGTAGAGAGGTGGAGACTCCCAAGATAAAATAGTGAGAAGACAAGATAGAAAAAGATGAGCAGATAATGGGCTTTAGGCTTACAGTTTCAAGTGGACCCTTCTAACCTATTTTGGGAGGGAGGTATCAGGAAGAACTGAGATTTCTTCTGAAGAACTTGGAGCACTCAGTAACTGGGATTATTCTGGTTTTTGTTGCAGAGAGGGAGAAATGAGATATGGGTTTGTGGAAATTTCTTCTCTTTTTTCCTGACCCTAAATCTCTAGGCAGGGTAAGTTAGGGGAGAAAGAACACTGGAATTTGTGTCAGAAGATCTGAGTTTGAATCCCAGCTTTGCCATTTTCTAGCTAGACGACCATGGACAAATCACCTCACCTTTCTGAGCATGTTTCCTCAACTATAAGAATCAGGATTATGACACGCATTTCAGGCTGCACAGGGTTAATTGTGAGGACCAGAGGAGATGGGGTGGATGTATGTGTGGATGTAAAGAATTTTGTAAACCTATTAAGTGCTGTATGAGGGTTAGTTACTGCTATCCAACAGTAACCCAAGACTACTTTCTAACAACTCAGGATAATGGACGTCTGGGTGAATGGCCGAACAGTACAGGTGATCTTTTTTTTTTTTTAGTTCCTCTTCTAGAGCTTGGGCATTGCTTTTTGGCTTATCACTACCTGAAATCAAAAAGAACTGTGCCTCATATGTGTCCCTGGGGATAGGGCCAAATTATAGGTGAAGAGGAGGGTGATTGCAGAGCTTGTTCTATGTTGCCTAACAACCACGTGTGGAAGAGAATGGGAGTTAGAAAACTCTGCTAAGGCAGAGAAAATTTCCATTCTAAGTTGGTGACTTTTCTCCTGCCTTCTTCCACCCTTCCTTCTGCTGCTATGTATGTAGGTGTCAGAGGCAGACTTAAACAGGAGTCTGGGCCTAAGGAGCTTCTAGTACCCTTGCTCTAGTCAGGTATGGACTATGCCTAGTAATAGTTAGGTCACAATGAATGGTAATAACCTTGCTGATAATAAACTTTAAGCATCAGTTCCACCCATCATTACTCACACCACCCTTGTCCCCTCCAGAATGGATCCACCCCTTTTCTTAAGCAAAGCAAGACTTTTGTTCTCTGGAAGTATGTTACAACAAATGCAAACTCTCATAAAATCCAAATGGGCATGGACTATCAAGTCAAAAGTCCTACCCTTCTGCCTTGATTCTCCCTGCCCAACATGGGTTTAAGGAAGGGTGAAGAGTTTATTTGTTCTCTCTCTTCTTCCTAATTTCGACTGTGCCAGGATGGCTCATTTTTTGAAAGCTCCAATTCGAGTGTAGCCCTCATCTTGCACATAGTGGCTTCTTAAAAAGTCCTGCTGGAACATGACAAAACTAGTGGAAATGTGCATCGGCCATGGGTGGGGGGACTGCGGGGGGGGGGGGGCGAAGGGGAAAGGAGGAGCATGAATCATGTAACCATGTTAAAAATGAATATTAATAAATGTTTGAAAAAAAAAGTCCTGCTGGATAGAATTGAATTTCTCCCCATTCATGCACCACAGCCTAGATTTCTTTCAGTCAACACATTTTAAGTACTTGCCTATCTTTTACAGAATGCTTTCTGTGTACATAGCACTTAACTAGATTGCAGCTAATGCCCTGTTAAAATATTCCCTAGAGCTTACAGTTTAGTGAGGGGAATAAGACATGTATACAAATAATTAATACAGTACCTGTGAAAGTCTAATAAGAGAAGTACCAAATACTGTGATTTCACCAGAGGGAAAATATTAATTTCTGGGTACTTTTATACTTAGCACCATGCTAGCTGCTATAATTACATAAGAAATATGAGACCTAGACCCAGTTCTTTCCTGCCGTAGGTCCCTGTGTTCATTTACCTTACAAATAACCTTTGGTCCCTTTTCCCTTCTGATTATCCTTAAACCTATCTGGCTTGTTTTCCTTCACTCTCATCCCTAATCCTGGCTCTTAAGGTAGCATTTTTTCTAGCCCAGTTTATATGGGTGCTTTATAAATACTTATTAACTTAAGGCCCCAAATAAAGGAAACAAGAGTCCTCAGGGGCCACAGTTTGCATAGCATGCACATAAAAGAGCATGCCCTTGATTATACTCTTGGCCCCTCAGCTTGTCAGAATATGCTATATATTTCACCTAAGGAAAGAAATGAAGGTTAGCAAAGAACTCTTCCCTGTCGGTAGTGATGGCTAGGCTGCAGTGAATATTTTCAGTATCAGCAATCAAGATTGATGTTAGTCGTCACTAACAATTTCCTGTTTGTGTTGTGAGATAATGATACATACTACTAAGAAAGGCCGGAGGATCATCTTTGCAGGAGATAGATGGATTGCTAATTCTTTTTGCCTAAGGATTTTGCATATAGTAATATAAGTTGGTGTCATAGTTGCCTCTCCCTGATCACTCTTAAGAAAAAAAAAACCAGCTTAGTCAGAAAACCTGTACTCTAGTCACTTATTAGTCATATACCCATGGACAAATTGCCAAATATGAACGAGCATTGGTTTCCTCATTTGTGAAATAGTGGTAATGCCCATCCTACATATTTCATATTGTTGTGAGGATCAAAGGATAGAGACTGTATGTGAATGCACTTAGCCATGTATGGTTAATATCATTAAGGTTTGAAAGAGTCAGGATACTTTGAGGAGTTCCAGTGGCCAAGCTCACCCCTTTTGTGAGGTTATGGACTTATAAAGTGAGTGCCAGTGAAAGCAAAACAGCTCTGTTCTTATCCTAAGAAACTAGCAGAACAGGTTTTGGGTTTTGTTTTGTTTTTTTGTAAGGTGGCTAAAGAAGCAAGAGACACAGAAAAAGTCACCTAGCAGTGAGCAATTTTTCTCCTGCACAGGTTAAGGATTAGGGGAAGACTGAAGTGACCGTTTACCAAGAGGAAGCTGATTCAAATTGGCTAACATTGGTTTTTTGGCTTAGCAAAAGCTTGCTGTTTAAGAATAAAGTTGTGTTTAGATTTAATTTATGATGGCTTGAGGAGATTTAAACATGTATGTAAAACACTTTATAAACCTTTTTAGTCTCTTGCCATTTCTAAAATGTGTTTCTTTTTTTTCCTTGAATTTGATTTTATTTTTCAATTATATGTAAGAACAATTTTTGAAAATTGTTTTCTGACATTTGGTGATTCAGATTCTCTCTTTTCCTCCCTGAGTGGTATATAGTCTGATATGTTATCTCAGTGCTTTCATGCAATAAATGTATTTACTTTTAACTCCTGTGTTTGCATTTCAAAGTTTACTCTGACCTGATCTTTTCATCAGAAATACTTGGAGGTCCTCAGTTTCATTAAAGGTCCTTATAATTCCCATAGGATTATACTAATTTTTTTCTGGGTAAATTATTCTTGGTGGTAAACTTACTTTTGCCTTTGGATTATGGTATTTCAAATGCTCTCCTTATTTGTAGTAGTAGCTGCCAAATCTTGTGTGAACCTGGGATTTGTTTTTAGATACTTGAACTCTTTCTGGATACTTGAATTATTTTTTTTTTTAACTTGGAAACTGAATTTTGGCTTACATTTCTGGAAATTTTCATTTTGGGATCTCTTTCAGGAGGTTACCAGTGAATTCTTTGTATTTTTACTTTGCCCTGTAGTTCTGATACAAGAATAAAGAGAATGCCCAAGAGAAGGCCTACTGTTTGATCCATTTTTTTTTTTTTTTACATTTTTAAACCCTTAACTTCTGTGTATTGACTCCTAGGTGGAAGAGTGTTAAGGGTGGGCAATGGGGGTCAAGTGACTTGTCCAGGGTTACACAGCTGGGAAGTGTCTCAGGGCAGATTTGAACCTAGGACCTCCCGTCTCTAGGTCTGACTCTCAATCCACTGAGCTACCCAGCTGCCCCTTGTTTGATCCATTTTTATAGATTAGAGAGAAAAGATTGAGTGTTAAATCAGAAGCTTTTGAAAATTCTAAACAAAGGGTTTTGAAGTCTGGGAGAAATGGGACAGATGATTGTTGAAATATGAACCTGCTTATCTCCTAACCTTGTATACCTAGATGCCTATAGCATTTGGCATGGAAATATAAATTGTCTATTATGGACAGGATGACTTAATTTGAGACAAACATCTCTTCTCTGGAGGAACGTTGTTCTCATTACTTGGCTGACTGACTATTTTGGTTTGTAATTTTAACCTTTTACCTGATTCACCATTCCCACCCAGCCTCCAGGGTTCTCTGTACCCTCATTAACCCTTCACACTGACTCTAGCCTACAGAAAACATTTGAGTCAGGCAGCTTCCTCACAGTGCTTTTTAAAGGTTCTAGAGGTGAGACCTTCACCCTGAACCTCTTCCAGACCTGCACATTAAGAAAAGCTTAAGTAAGGCTTTGCTTTATGAGTTTTTACTCCAGCCATTCAGTCACATAAAAAATAAACAATCATTTAAACATCTGTCAACATGCAAGAAGTAGCATGCCATAGTAGATAGAGAGCTGCCTTCAAAGCCAAGACCGGATACAAATTTTACCTCTGACACATATTGGCAGTGTGACCCTCAGCAATTACAATCTTTAGACTTTAGGCCAATGATGGGCAAACTACAACCCAAGGGCCAGATGTGGGCCCCCTGAAATGTTCTATATACGATACATTGAAACTTCGAAAGAGCTGCCTTAGAAACAGACTGACAGATGAGCATTTCCTTTCCTTTGGCCCCCTCTTTAAAAAGTTTGCCTATCACTGATCTAGGCAAGTTTCTAAAACTAAGTTGAAAAGAAAATGCAAAATATAGTCCCTGCCCTTTTGCTTCTTTAAGAACCTCTGTGCCAGACAGACCTCTCTGTCAAAGGAGAAATGGCCCTAAGGAAAGACAAACAGGAATTGGTATCCGGACAGTATTCTGATATTTATTTACTTCATTTTAATGCTGTAAGATGGCATAGCACTTATTTCCTTGTTATAGATTAGCTTTTCCTACTCTGAGAATCTGGAATTCCTAAGACCTTTTATTATCTTAGAGGGCTGAGACGTTGTCTTTAGAATATTTTAGAATATCTAGAATACTAAAATATTAAAGCAGTTGTATTCATGGCCCAGACTGTGATCCAAATCTCCTGATTAGCTGCCTGGAATTCCTGCTTCCTTCAGATGGGAAGTTGCCAGAGAGAACAGCTTCCCTTGCAAAAGAGGAAACAAAGACTGTAGCCATGTCACCAGCTCCTTGCCTGAACCGTCCTGTGCAAGGCTGTTCAGCTAATCCTTTGTAGACTATGATCAAGGCATCAGAGAACTCTTTGAAGGACTTTGATTTATTGCTGAGGTGACACTGCCTCCCAGAGGCCCATTCCTATTTTTGCACCTCCAACTGGGAATTTATTCTAGATTTAAGAAATGAATTGGCTACTAGGAAACAGGGGTTTACCTAAGATGTCATCCTACAGCCAGGAGTTCTCCAGATGACGTTTGATTTAATTCAAAGTAAAGAGGAGGAATATGTCAGTGTGGTGTTGGGATTCCCAGCCAGGCAGCCAGAGAGTAGGAACAAGGGGAAGAAAGCTATTAACATGGCTGCCTTTTGTCTTAAATACTCACTCTAAATGGTGTGTGGAATTACTACACGGCTCCCACAACTTGGAGAAGATGCTTTGAAGTGAGATCAGAACTCTCCTCTGTAATGAGGAAAGGGAGTCCTACCCGTAGGCATAGGGAATTGAGGTGAAATGTTGAAAACTTAATTTTAGGAGATTATTCTGACATTACAAGTTGTTCCCTCTTTCCCTTATTTTGTCATCTCCTTTACCTGGCTTCTTGTCATATACAATAACATGGTTCAGATAGATGAGCATATAGTAGATCAAAAGACTTTATCCTGGCGATTTTGGAATTGTTTTTCATGGCGATAGTAAGGGTGTGGGAAATAGAAGAGTAGGTGAGTTGTGGCTTGAAAAGTCTTAAGAACTGTTAGTTTAGCTTTATTTTAAATAGTTCCTTGGGAGTCTAACCAAGTTCCAATTCTTGGTGTCAGTCTCCTTTCCTAATCAAGTCTCCTCAGCTCTTACAAGGAATGAAAATAGGACAGGGTTGTTACTCCAAGCTTCCAAATATTTTGCACATAGTAGAACTCATTAAAATCCTCCCTGAAAAAATTTAACCAACTGGCATAAATAGGAACTGTGACTCTTCCCATTTGGAGATGCCTTGCCCCTACATGCTTTCTGAGAGACAAGGCAAGGACAATGAGAAGGAAGCTGGAATGGTGGGGAGCAGCAAAGTTAGAAAGGTCATTTAGCCAAATGGCCCTTCCCTCTGCCCTCCATTCTGCTCCCCCTCAACTCTCCATGATACTGGGGAGGTGAAGCGCCAGGGAAGTTAAAGGATAAATGAAACAGTACAGGAAACTAATAAAATGTTTGCCTTTTACGGCTGAAAACTTAAAATCATATGTGATTGGTAATCAGAACATTTTTTCTGTCCCCCTAGAAGAGAGGAGCTCCACCTCTCCTTGTCATCTATTTTCAAGTCTTATTTACCATCAAAAATAAAATTATTAAATGTAATATTAATAAAATATTGTAGTTGCCATTGTAAAATTTACTCTCAAATAGGAGTGCGTTAGTAGCTCTTAACAATGTAATTTTTAATAAAATGGAGATATATGAAAAAGGGAAATGAAGGAGGGAGACAGAAAAATCTCACCCATCTAGAAAAATACCTAAACCAAAATCCCAAGCCCGCCAAGCTATTTAAGTCGCAAAGCCCTCGAGTGCCAACAGAGAGAGATCAAAAGAGAGAGAGAGAGAGAGAGAGAGAGAGAGCGAGCTCTGCCCCACACCTTTTATACGATCCCTATGCATGAAAAAATGGGGAACAGGGTAGGACAAATTTAGGGAGTGGTTTCTATCATCACATCATTATGTAAGACAAACCATCCTTATGAATTTGAATATACAAGCAACATCACACAAATTAATAACAATTCCAGATCTATGGATTAGGTAAATTTTTTTAATATGATATATACACATAAAGGATATAGTAAAAAATGCTAGTGATAGGTTCCCTGTAATACTCAATTCAGAGGGTTGAAGAGCTTAAAAATCAACTCTTCAACACATACACATACATATTCTCTCTCTCTCTCTCTCTCTCTCTCTCTCTCTCTCTCTCTCTCTCTCTCTCTCTCTCTCTCTCTCTCTCTCTCCCCCTTTTCCAAA
>NC_058131.1:284561197-284563987 GCF_016433145.1 Gracilinanus agilis
ATGTGTATAAGAGACAGCTCTCTCTCTCTCTCTCTCTCTCTCTCTCTCTCTCTCTCTCTCTCTCTCTCTCCCCCTTTTCCAAATTAGTATAACCTTTCTAGAAAAGCACTTGTGAATACTTTGTCTGCCATGACTGCCTCTCTCAGAACTCTTGTAGTTTTCTTCTTCATGCTTTTCTTGGGTCTTTTTGCTTACACCGAGCTAAGGAGGATGCAGGGAAAGCAACTTTCTGCTTAGTCATTTATATCCAGATCAAATTCAGGATACAGCTCCTTGGTAGTGACCCCTCTGATGCTGGCTGGAAGAGCAGAATGATGATGTGAGAGAAATGAAAGTTGGGAAAGAGGCTGCTGTCAGAATCTGGGCACAAAAATGACCCAACATTTTGACCAAAAACTCCTTTTCTCAAATCCCTCTGTCAGATTGAGACTACTTGCCCAAGGCTTCAAGACATGTACTTGTCTGCCATCACATTCTTCCATTTCTTTCACCCTTTCTACAAGGTCAAACCAATCTTTAAGCTGCTTTTTCATTCTTTTTCCCATGGACCCAGGACATCATTTTATCATCCATGCAGAGATGTAAAGGGATTAGACCTCAACATTTTCTTCCTCCTCCTTTTGGGAAGTCTTTTCTTATGACACTTGATTTTTCTCTTTCTGTTCCAAATTCTCTTCCTCCTCTCCCCCTCACCATTGAGAAGGTAAGAAAACCAAAATCCATTACAGATATGTATAGTTATTCAAAATAAGTCATGTTCCAAAGAAAAAGCAAGAAAGACAATATCTTTTGTTTTTTATATTACCTTAATTTCCTAAAATAGCCTTCCCTCTAACATTATCAGAGAGTTCTCCCTTATAATAAAGAACGAAAAAGGCAAAACAAAACCAAACATATCCAGTCAAATGTCATATGTGGTAGTTAGTGTGCCTCACATCAAGAATGTCAGGAAGTGCATTCTCAAATCTCCTCTTTGAGGCTAAGCTTGTTCATTATAATTTTTTTGAACTTGGGAACAAACACTTAATAAGATGAGCACTTCCATATATAGTATAGAACAGGAGAGGATTATACAAGAAGCTCCAAAGTTGTCATTTCATTATAAGTTCATGTTTTCATTTAGTTTTTTTTTATTGTTCTTTCTGTTGTTAATCACTGTGTAACATTTTCCTGATTCTACTTACTTCCCTTTGCTGTAGGTTCATATAAGTCTTTTCCTGTTTCCCTGTATTCTTCATAGTAATTGTTTATTACAGTGCAATATTATTACATTATGTTAACATATAACGTGTTAAGCCTTTCCTCAGTGGATGGGGGAGGTACTTTGTTTTCAGGTCTTTGCTACTACAAAAAAAGCTGCTACTCAACAGGGGAATGACAGAGAAAGAGCAAAAGAAGGGAGGGGGGAAATGACTGGGAAGGTAAATTAAAGGAAGGATTAATCCTGAGGGGGAAAAAATGCTCATGTACAAAAATGTTAATAGTTTTCTTTAAGGTGGCAAAGGGGGGAATATGAGGGGATACCCATAAATGGATGAGATATTATTATGCTGTAAAGAATAACAGTTTCAGAGAAAACTGGGGAAAATGGTAGGAACTGATACAGAAAACAGAACAATTTATACGACAACAATATGGTAAAGCCAAACAACTTTGAAAGAATTATTTTTCTTACCAGTTTAATGACTAATCATGATTCGAGAGGCCTAATGATGAAATATGGTGCCTGCCTCCTTATAAGGAGAGGTAGCCTCAAGAGTACAGAATGAGGGGGCAGCTGGGTAGCTCAGTGGATTGAGAGTCAGGCCTAGAGACAGGAGGTCCTAGGTTCAAATCTGGCCTCAGACACTTCCCAGCTGTGTGACCCTGGGCAAGTCACTTGACCCCCACTGCCTACCCTTACCACTCTTCTGCCTTGGAGCCAATACACAGAATTGACTCCAAGACGGAAGGTAAGGGTTTAAAAAAAAAAAAAAAAAAAAGAGTACAGAATGAAAACATTTTTGTTTGATGCATGGCCAAAGTGGAAATTTATTTTTCTTTAGTTCTCAATTAGGTCTAGGGGTAGAGCATGAGGATTTGGGTAGGAGAGTGAGAAGATGAATTTTTGTTGATTGGGAAAAATAAAATATTATAAATATTTTGATATATACAGTGCCTTTATTTTATTTTACTTTTTTTTTTTATCACTGATATATATGGGGTATATATTGCCTAATAGTGGTGTCTTTGGGTCAAAGGGTATGACTTAGACTCTTCCTTAGTATAATTTAAACTGTTTACCAAAATGGTTAGATCAATTCACAGTTTTATTAACAGTGTTTTTGTATGCTTGTCTTTTAAAAGCCCTCCAACCCTGATCAATCCATCTTTTATCATCTTTGCCATTGGCTGGATTGAGATGAAACCTTGAGTTGTTTTGATTTTCGTTTCTTATTATTTGGAACAACTTTTTATATGGTTAATAGTTTGCAATTCTCCTCTTGAGAACTGATTGTTCATATCCTTTGGGGAATGGCTTAAATGCTATATTTGTGTTAGTTTCTTATGTCTTTGTTATCAGAAATACTTGATGTAGGTGGTTCAGTGGATAAAGTCAGGCCTGGAGTCAGGATGACCTGGGTTCAAATCTTGCCTCAGATACTTCCTATCTATGTGACCCTAAGCAAGTCACTTAATCCCAAATGTCTAGCTCTTATTGCTCTTCTGCATATTTAGTATTGACTCCTTCCTTCCTTCCTTCCTTCCTTCCTTCCTTCCTTCCTTCCTTCCTTCTGTCTCTTATACACA
>NC_058131.1:284564332-284718734 GCF_016433145.1 Gracilinanus agilis
CTTCCTTCCTTCCTTCCTTCCTTCCTTCCTTCCTTCCTTCCTTCCTTCCTTCCTTCCTTCCTTCCTTCCTTCCTTCCTTCCTTCCTTCCTTCCTTCCTTTCTCTCTTACCTTCCATCTTAGAATCAATACTGCATATTGGTTCCAAGGCAGAAGATTGGTAAGGGCTAGGCAATGGAGGTTAAATGACTTGCCCAGGGTCACACAGCTGGGAAGTGTCTGAGACTAGATTCGAACATAGGACCTCCCATCTCTAAGCCTGGTTGTCAATCCATTGAGCCACCCAGCTGCCCCCTATTTAATAATGAGTCTTAAGAGAAAAGGGGTAAGGGTTTAAAAAAAAACAAAAGATTCCCCCCCAGATGAATACTTCCCTTCTGGGAAGAAAAAAGTAAAAATGACTATATAGGGAAGAATCAGAAACAAATTAATTTCTTAACTCAGTTTCAACAAGACATAAATTACTTGGGAACTCCCTATTTAACAAGAACTGCTAGGAAAACTGGAAGGCAGTTTGGCAGAAGGTAGTTTTAGATTAATATCTATATGTACTACAATAAACTCAAAATGGATAAGACACCTGACTGATAAAAATCACATCATTAAAAAAATGAAAAGAAACTAGAGTAGGTACCTTTTCATAGCTACAAAAAGAGGAAAATTCTATGGAAAATTCTCCAACTTCACAGAACTGCTCTTACAGACCTACAGGCTTCTGTTGGCACTTAAGAAACAAGCAAGCAGATCTTATGACAATGATCTAAAATGATTATTTGTTGCTAAATAACTTGCCGAGCATGTACGACATACATTAGATACTCAACTGAGTTGGAAAGGCACTTAAAAATTTTTTAAAACAAACTGGATGCTCTTCAGTTGAGGGAATGGCTGATGGTCCATGAATATAATGGAGTAACTACTGTATCATAAGAAAATAAGAATGTTGAGAATTAGAGAAATTTGGGAAGACATGTAAACTTATGTAGAATAGAATGAGTAGGGTCAGATCAATTAATAGGATAAGTATAATAATGCAAAGAAAAAGAGGAAAGATTTCATGAAAAAGGCCCCTTCCCTCTCAGGGAAAAAAGTAATGGACAAAATGATAAATGATAAATACATTTCCAGACTTGGACAATATGTTGATTTGTTTTGCTTGTCTATACTTATTTATAACAATGGAGAGCTTCTTTTGTGGGGGAGGGGAGAGTTTACAGGGAATGATTGAGATGTTAAAAAAAAAGCATGAATAAAACATTAAGAAACATATAAAAGAAAACCAAAAAGCTCAGAAGACACAAACTAAGAAATTTTGTTTTACTACCTTGTTAAATTTAACATATACTTTAAAATTTTTTGTTGATAGTCATAATAAACGAAAGGAATTTAAAAACTTAAAAGCATCTTCCCTCTATCTCTAGAACATGAATTATGACTAAAGGCTGCCAGAGGAGATTCTTAGAAGGGACAAAATGGATCATTAAACAACAAAGGGCTGTTCTTTTGCTGTTGTTACATTAACAAGTCAGCAATTTGAGGACAAATAGAATCTCTCAAATGACCCATATAGATATATCAAAGTTCTCCAATTATTTACTCTAGTTGGGTAGGAGGGACATTATCAGAAAACCGTCCTCATTTAGGTCCAAGGGAAGTTAGAGGCACCTGTCACAGCCTATAGGCAGCTCCCCAAACAAGCATGCCAATTGCATGGATAAAGGAGTTTAGGGGTCAAAATACAAACAGCCTAGTCATTCGCAGTTGGCTGTAATTTGTGAGTTTGAGATGAGGAGTTCTAAGAATGCATGGCTGAATATGGTAGGAGGCATGAAGGTGTGGGGCAAAGGTGGTCTCTCTAAAGCTAGAGAACTGGCCACTCACCTAATTTTCCCATTAACATCTGGCCCACATCTTTAATGTCATTGTACTCATGAAGCAGGGAAATGTGGTCCTCCAACTCAGACACAACATAGCCTCTGAAACAAAGAGAAGGTAGACAATGAAAAGCCACATAAGGATCAGAAGCTGCCATAGCAATGAGGAATAACAAATGTATGCTTAATCCAAGTGAAATGATACGTGGGCAGGGGCTTGGTGCTCATGAACAAAATGATGGATTTGGACAGACACAGCTCTGCCACTTTCTGGCTCTGGACCACTGACATTCACTTACATCTCCAGAGCAGTTTTCTTATCTATATGATGAGGTTGATAATGTTTACCCTGGCTACTTTACAGTGAGGTGGTGAGGAAAGCCCTTCAAATACTATGGAAATGCGAGTTACTGTTATCATCTAGCAAAGAAACCAGGCTGGGATATGCAGGGGCAAAGAAGGAAAGAGGAGGTTCCTTTTTTGTTAAATATTAGGAGAGAGATTCAAAAGTTCAAGGAATGGAGAGATCATTTAGTCCAACCTCCTCATTTTATAACTGTGGGAATGAAGCAAAGAGTGATATACCTGGGTCACAGTTGCACAGAGCAAAAGGGGCAGATCAGATTCAAACCAGGCCTTCTGATGCAATCTCATTCTTTCTACTACATTTTATTGTTTTGTTTTTTAATAACCCTCATTTTTGGTCTTAGAATTGATACTAAGTATTGGGTCCGAGGCAGAAGAGCCATGAGGGCTAGGCAATGGGGGTTAAGTGACTTGCCCAGGGTCACACAGCTAAGGCCAGAACTGAACCCAGGACCTTCCATCTCCAGGCCTGACACACTATCGAATGAGCAACCCAGGTACCCCTTACATCTTCAAATTTTGAAAAACAGTTTCAAACTAGACAAGAAAAGTAATTAAACTGTTTACGGTCTGCCACAGAGAGCAGCACCCCGTGGGATATATACTCCATGCAGGTGAATCGCAATGAGAAAAGATCTGTATGTACCAATATATTCATAAGAGCATTATCTATAATTAGAAAAAGCTGCAAACAAAATATGTGCCCTGCAACTGGAGAATAGCTGAACCAGGTAAGTATACTAATGCCATGGAAGATTAGTGTGCTATGATGAATGTCAAAGGTGAAGGATTCACAGAAGTGTGGAAGGTTCAAGTGGCATGAAGCCATGTAAAAGATGCATAGCCAAAATTGTTTATACAGAGGGATTACAACAATGTCAAACAATACCAAAAAGCAACAAAATGTGGGTCAAATTCAGTGGGTGATATTGGTACAGAGTTATTTTTATTTTTTAAAAACCCTTACCTTCTGTCTTAGAATTGACACTAAATATTGGTTCCAAGGCAGAAGAGAGGAATATGGGCTAGGTGACTGGGGTTAAGTGACTGGCCAAGGATCACAGCTAGAAGTGTCTGAGGCTACATTTGAACCCAGGACCTACCATCTCCAAGCCTGAGGCTCTGTCTACATATATGCTCTATCTAGAGTCACCTAGCTGCCCTGGTATTTACTTATTAATATTAAAGGGCACATTCTTCCTTTCAAATAAGTGGTAAGTGATAAAAGTGCAAAGTGACATGATAAAAAAAAAAGAAGGGTATTTGAGACAACACAATATGAACAAGAATTCCCACAGAATTCAAAGGTCAATTCCTACATAAAAAGTGAAAATCTAGTGAGTTAGTCATGTTCAGTGTTTATCAAACAGGCAGCTGGGAAAAGTTCCAAGAGGGTCATAGACATGAAAGTAACAGGAACTTCAACTAGGTGTTTGGGGATGTTTTTGTAATGGAGCCTTTTTTATCCCTGTGTCTTCCTCTTTTCATCCCCACCCCCTCCACCCCTCATCATACCAAAAGAGGTGATTTACAGGCTTTTCACTTTTGGTGGAGGGAATGATATAGGCCCTAAGAGGCTACTAAAATACAGGTTAAGGCACTGATTTGATTTTCAAATTTTGTAATCTCCTGCCTAAAGACTCTCTGCAGTCTAAGTAGTTCTATGAACTCTTCAGAGGAAAGAAATTCTAGAAATGCAAAGTCCTCAATCTACTAATTCAAAGACAGTGAGATTTCATGCTGATCTAACTCCTAGTCCTCAGTCTTGTAATCACAGGTCTGATGATATATTTTTTTAACTAAAATTCTTACCTTCTGTCTTAGAATCAATACTATGTATTGGTTCCAAGGCAGAAGAGTGGTAAGGGCTAGGCAATGGGGGTCAAGTGACTTGCCCAGGGTCACACAGCTAGAAAGGGTTTGAGGCCATATTTGAACCCAGGACCTGCCATCATCTCTAAGCCTGGCTCTCAATCCACTGAGCTCAATCCAGCTGCCCCCTGATGATATTTTTTGGTAAGAATTTATAAGAATATTGTTTTATGAGGATTCTTGAGATCTAGGCAGCAAGGTAGCACAGTGGACAGAATGCCAGGCCTGGGAGGACTTGGGTTCAAATTTAGCCTCAGATACTTCCTAGCTGTGTAACTCTGGGCAAGTCAGTCACTTAAACTGGATTACCCAGCCCTTGCTGCTCTTCTCTCTTAGAACTGATATCTAGACAGAAGGTAAAAGGATAAAATAAAAAAGAATTCTTAAGATCTTTTTCAGGTTTGTTATGTTCTAGTTCACTTACAGAATTTTAGAATTAGAGTCAAACTTAAAAATTATTTAGTCCATCCTCTCATCCTCAGCTGAGGAAAATGAAGGTATGACAGGATAAAATAAGTTAGTTCTAGAATTGGAGCCAAGAATTAGGTCTAGTCCTCGGGCCTCCCTCAAGAGCCTGGAAACTCAAGGGAAGAAATCATGTCACTGTGGTACAGTGGAGGCTGGGTGGGGGCCAGAATGTGGAGACAGAGAACTAAGGTTCTAGTCCCAGCTCTGACATTTATTAGCTATGAAACTGGAGAGAGTAGTTTCTTCTCCCAGATTTCCAGTTTCTTCATCCATAAAAGAATAAGAAGGTTTACTGGGATTCTATGAGCCTCAAATGTGATGTTTATAAACTGTAAAATGATATACACATGTGCTACTACTATTCTTCTTCTTTCAATACCCCTAGAACACTTAATGATCATGATGCTTTGATATAGTGGGTCATCAAACCATGGTATTTAGTATACAAACTCCTGACACAAGTAAGAGATCTTGCAAAAAAACTTGAGTAATAAACCTACTCAGACATTAGCTGGGAGATCTCCTGATCCAAAGCATCCCTCTTTTGCTTTAGCTCCTGGATTTCAAGCCGTAGGGAATTCTCATTGGTCTCATCAGCCTGGTCAGACTTGGGAGTGGGCACCTAAATGACATAATGAGAAAGGTTGTATTGACTGACTTACCTAGAGGTCAATATGGTTAGCTTCCTCCCTATCCTGGTATCCATATCAACTGAACTGGGTTCTCTTCCCAATTCTATCTGCCAAAAGCAGCTTAATAGGATGGAAGGGGACTTGGCTGGGATCAACACTTCCTGGTTGTGTGGCCCTGGGCAAGTCATTTGAAATCCTTGAGCCTCAAGTTTCTCCCTTTGAACCTGTACTACCTCCCTCCCAGGATTGTTGTAAAAGGAAGTACATTGTAAAACTTGAAGTGCTATTAAAAATTCTAGTTCACTATTTACCAAGTGACAAGAATTGGGAGTAGGGTTTCCCCAATACTTGATGACTTTTTCCTTTGCCCTTCTTTCCTCTTGGAGATACTGGGGGGATGAAGAAGGTGATGCCTAAGCCTCACCAAAAAAAAAAAAGAAGAAAGTGGGACACCTAAAGGTTTAAAGAGCAGGCCCCTGGAACATGTACCTAAAATGATCCAGGATAGAACTGAAGAAGATAGTCTAAGGCAAAGAATAGGAAAAAGTACTTTTTGACAAAGAATACTGGATGCAGTATATCTCCTTACTCACTCTCTCTGGACCTCAGTTACCTCACCTGTCAAATGGTGAGATTAGACTAAATGATCTATGCCAAGCACTGTGGGAGATGCTAATGGAGGCAAAAAGATAAATAAGTTATGAATCTAAAGGAGTTAACAGACAGAGACACACACACACAATACTACAAAATAGAACATGAAATTGAACACTGATTCAATTATCACTAAGATCTCTCTCAACTTCTAGACATATCTCAATGCCTATTGGACAGTTTGAACTAGATGTCCCACAGACATTTTTTAACCCTTACTTCCTATCTTAGAATCAACACTAAGTAACAGTTCCAAGGCAGAAGAGTGGCAAGAGCTAAGCAATTAGTGTTAAGTATCTAGGAAGTGTCCAAGGCCAAATTTGAACCCAGGACCTCCTATCTCTAGGTCTTGGTTCTCAATCCACTGAGTCACCTAGTTTCCCCAAGTCTCATAGATATCTTAAAACTAGAACAATATCTGAATGTGAACTCATTAACTTTTTCTTATAACCCTCCCTACTTCTGAACCACCCCTATTATCAATTTTTAAAACTCTTACTTTCCATCTTAGAATCAATACTAAGTATCAGTTCCAAAGCAGAACAGTAAGGGCTAGGCAATTAAGTGATTTGCCCAAGGTCTTACTGCTAGGAAGTGTCAGAGGACAATTCTGAACCCAGGACCTTCCATTTCCAGGTCTGGCTTTTAGTCCAGTGAGTCACCTACCTGCTCCTCTTAAACTGAGTCTTGAAGAAAGCCAGATACTGGCATTTCAGGCATGGAGGACAGCCAGACACATAGAAATGTGAGATGGAATACACATATATATGTGAAATCATGTCAAACTTTGCAGAGGATTTAGAAGAAAGAGGACAAGAAGAGGAGGCATCAAGTGTAGATAATTTTTTCAAGGTCTTTAGCCATGAAAAGGAGATATAGAAAAAAAAGCAAGAGTAATTAGTGAAGATCTTTATGATGGGAGAGACTTGTACATGTTTGTAGATAACAGGGAAAAATAGGGGGAAAACTAAAAATGTCTGGTGTTGGGGTTTTTTAAATCCTTATTTTATTTTAATAACAAAATTCCACATTAAGTTCTCCAAAGTTATATGATTCATGTTGTCTCCCTCTCTTCTTCCCTCCCCCTTCCTGGAGTTGATGAGCTATTCAATCTGGGTTATACATTTATTATCATGCAAAACTTATTTCCATATTAATCATTTATGTAAATGAATAATCTTATAAAAGCAAAACCCCAAAACACATACCCAAATAAACAAGTGATAAATCCTATGTTTTCATCTGCATTTATACTCTAACAGTTCTTTCTCTACAGGTGGATAGCATTCTTTTTCATTAGTCCCTCAGAATTGTCCTGATCATTGCATTGCTGTTAGTAGCAAAGTCTATCACATTTGATTGTTCCACATTTCAGTTACTGTGTATAACGTCCTCCTGGTTCTGTTTATTTCACTCCGGATGGGTTCATGTAGGTCTTTTCAGCTTTTTCTGAAATCATCCTGTTCATCATTCCTTATAGCACAACAGTATTCCATCACCATCACATACCACAATTTGTTCAGCCATTCCCCAACTGAGGGACATCCCATTAGTTTCCAATTCTTTGCCCACCACAAAAAGAGCAGCTATAAATATTTTTGTACAAACAGGTCCATTCCCATTTTTAAAAAAAAATCTCTTTGGATTACAGACCTGATAGTGGTATTGCTGGATCAAAAGGTACGAATTCTTTTATAGCTCTTAGGTGTTGTTAATGGGAACAGTTTTGGGGGGAATTTGGAAGAGGATGGCATCAAAGGTATACATAATAGTACTGTTCTTAGTGAAAAAGATTATCTCACTGTCAAGAAAATGGATTAAAGAAGAAAGTGAGAAATGATGTCAGGGATTTTGGGGATTTTTTTTTCCTTCAGTAAAATGAGAGTTAAGGAATCTTGAGTACTGCTTTACATCAATAAGATTGGCTAACAGAAGAGAAAAGGAAAATGATAAATGATGGAGGGGATGTGGAAAAATAGGGACACTAATGCACTGTTGGTGGAATTATGAACTGGTCTGACCACTCTGGAGATCAATTTGGAAATATGTTTAAAGAACTATAAAACTGTGCATACCCTTTGACTTAGGAATACCACTATATTAGGTATATATTCCAAAGAGATCAAAGAAAAAAGAAAAAGACCTGCATATACAAAAATATTTATGGCAGCTCTTTTCATGGTGGCAAAGAACTGAAAATTGTTGGGGTGCCCATCGATTGGGGGATAGCTGAACAAAGTTGTGATATATAGTTATGAAGGATACTGTTTGCTATAAGAAAGGATAAAGGGGATGGTTTCAGAAAAATGGGAAAGGTTAGATGAGCTAATGCAAAGTGAAGGAAGCAAAACTAGGGGAACAGTGTACACAGTAACAGCAATAGTATAAAGATGGTCAACTGTTAAAAAGATTTAACCACTCTAATTAATACAATGATCCAAGACAATTCTAAAAGACTCACAAAGAAAAATGTTATCTATATTCAGAGAGAAACGATGAACTGAGTGTAAATTGAAACATGCTTTTTTTACTTTTTCTTTCTTTCTTTCTTTCTTTCTTTCTTTCTTTTTTTTTTTTTTTTGCATCATGGCTAATATGGAAAAGTTTCCCATGATCATATTGCTTGCCTTCTCAATGGATGAGGGAGGGGCTGAAGGGAGGGAAAGGATGCAAACTAAAATGTTTTTTAGGGAACAGCTGGGTGGCTCAGGGCATTGAGAGCCAGGTCTAGAGACAGGAGGTCCTAGGCTCAAATCTGGCCTCAGACACTTCCCAGATGTGTGACCCTAGGCAAGTCACTTAACCCCCATTGCCTAGCCCTTACTGCAATTCTGCCTTAGAACCAATAAACAGTATTGATTGATTCTAAGCCAGAAGGTAAGGGTTTAGAAAAAGGTTTTTAAAATGAATGTTAAAGTATGATTTTAAAAAA
Organism: Gracilinanus agilis; assembly: GCF_016433145.1. Lineage (NCBI taxonomy): Eukaryota > Metazoa > Chordata > Mammalia > Didelphimorphia > Didelphidae > Gracilinanus > Gracilinanus agilis. Next base: position 284,573,129 of record NC_058131.1, read on the forward strand.
TAAAATATTTAAAAAATTTTAAAATTTTGAAAAAAATTAGTTCCGATCCTCTGAGAGGGTAGGAGGGAGGGGAAGATATGGGAGGTTGGAAGAGAGAAGATAAAGTATGAAAACAATCTCTGTGGAAAGTGGGAATAAAGCTTCAATTAGGAAGAAGTAAAAAGACTGATTTGCTACAGTGAGGTAAGCCAGTAAGGTTAGCTAATATAAATTTGAAACATGAGGTCAGCTTGGTGGAATGATGTATTTCAGCTCTGTTCAGCAACACAAGGACACCAGAGGCAAAGTGGTGGGGGTAATGTAGGGTTAATTTTTGGCAAGGAATAAGTGTTAACAGTACAAAGGAGCAAGGGATTTGAAATTAGAGGGCAAAATAAGAGTCTAACTGGTTAACTATAAGATCAAAGTTAGAATGGAGGAAAGTGAAATCAGAACAGAGGTAAAGGCCTGAGAAAGTACTAAAGGGTGAATTATAAGATGAAGAATTGGTTTAGGATGGTGGATGGTAAGGCATAGGGAGAGATAGAATGATATGCTATAAGACAAGAGGAATATAAGATTTTTCATTGTGAGGTATAATGCATAGGGATGATATGTTGAGATCTAAGAGGATAACCATCATTGGATTTGAAGATATACCAGATACTGAATGCCTTGAAAAAGGAAGAAGAATGAACTGGGACCAGTAAATGTTAGACACTATGATTCTGAGTTTTTCAAAAGGAGTCAATAAAACAACAAAATTCCCTCTCAAGGGCATAATTTGCATAGAAATAATATCAAAATCAGGAATTATATAATTTTTTAAAAATGAAGAATGAGTAGGAGTCAGAGAAAAAGAAAGAAAGGGGAGGGCATCTCAGGCTGGTATGAATATAGATAGCCACAGAGGTAAGAATAACTTGGCTTTTTGTAGGGGCAGTAAGACTAGTTTGATTGGAGCAAAAGAAGCATTCAAAAATAAGGTTAGAAAGGTAGAAGAAGATTAGATTGCAAAAAGTCTTCTATATTTGCTGTTTCAGAAGAATCAACCTGATGTTTTAGGTGGTCTGGACACTACTAGAAATTTTTTAATTAGAGGGTAATATGTGTTTTGACAAATTTAACCTGGAAATGGCAGTGTGAATGGTGGATTAGAAGGAAGCTGTGGTCATGGTAAAAGTGAAGAGGCCAATAGTTTATGTATGAAGTAGAAAGGACCTGACCTGGGATTATGTCCTTAGAAATGGAGAGACAAGGATGAAAGACAATACAAAGAACATACAAGTTCTGATAAATGTGGGGGGTGAGAGAGAGGGAAAGATCACAAATGACTGCCATTTCTCAGCAACTGAAAATGGCGAATGAAAGAAAAAGGGAAGTTAAGAGGAAGAGGTCATTTTGACAGACACTGATGAGATCAGTTTTGGATACATTGAGTGCATCTAGTATAGTGAAAATAAAACATAAAAATGGGAAAATCCAGGAGGTAGTTAGAAATGTAAAATTCATTAGGTCAGAATGGGAGATATGGATTTAGAAGTCATCAGCAGAAGTGATGACAGAACAGTAGAAGAAATGACCAATGAAAACCATAGCATAAGCAATCAAGTATAAAAAGAGAAAGAGACAATTGGGGAATGGCTGAAAAAATCATAGTTCATGCTGGTGATGGAATACTACTGTGCAATAAGAAATAAGCAAGATGACTTCAGAAAAAGCCAGAAAGATCTGCAGAAACTGATACAGAGTGAAATAAGTAGAACTGGGAGAATACCGTATACAATAACAGCAATACTGTACAATGATTACCCGTGAAAATTTGGCTATTCTCAGCAATGCAATGATCTGGGACAATCCTGAAAGACCTATGGTAGGGAATGCTATCTATCTCCAGAGAAAGAACCGTTGAAATCATCTTTCATATCAGTGTATTTATGGTTTTATTTTGGGGTTTTGTTATGTATAAGTTTGCTCTTACAACAATGACCAATATGGAAGCGTGTTTTGCATGACAATAAAATAAAATGAAAGGGGGCAGCTGGGTAGCTCAGTGGAGTGAGAGTCAGGCCTAGAGACAGGAGGTCCTAGGTTCAAACCTGGCCTTAGCCACTTCCCAGCTGTGTGACCCTGGGCAAGTCACTTGACCCCCATTGCCCACCCTTACCACTCTTCCACCTATGAGACAATACACCGAAGTACAAGGGTTTAAAAAATAAAATAAAATAAAATAAAATGAAAGAGAACAGGGGATTGACGACAAAGACAGAGGAAGGACTAAGGAACTGAAAAAGCAGAATAGTATTGCCTCATGAAGGAAAAGGGAGAATAGGGTTCCAAGAAGGAGGTAGCAGAAAATAGTATAGATTTCTTCAGTGAGGTAATATTAAAAGGTCATTGGAAATATTTGAAGAGCTTGGGTAGAGTGGAAAGGGCAGAAATAAGACTGTCAAGGTTAAAGAGCAAGAGGATGATGAAGGCACCTACTTGGTGCCATGTAGGTTTGGTAGTAAAAGGGAAGGAAGAAGATAGAAACTAGTTGGGGGAGGGGGGAGTAGGATCAAGCAAAGTTGTTTTTTTCTCCCTCTCTCCAAAGATTAGGGAAATCTGTGTGTTTAAAGGCAGAGAGGATGCAACTATTTGGGAGAAAAAGATGGTAGAAATTATGGAACAAGATTTTAAAGCAAGAAGAGATCAAAGGGGTTAGCTTTGGACAATCACATCTGAATCTGGTTAGGATGAGAAAATATACTTAGAGGCATAAGGCAGAGGAGATGAGATGAAGATAACACCAGATATCCTGTCTGATCCACCTTAGTCAAGTAGGGGGCAGGCAAGTCATTCAATTTATCTGATATTTATTAAATCTCTAATATGGCTGAGTACATTTAGTGGAGGTGGAAGGAGACATTAGAGGATGAGAAAAAGAAAGGCTTTTAAGAGATGCTATGAAAACTTCTGCTATGGAATCAAAGCAATTAAGAAAAGGATTGCTGGGCTGTAACTAGGAGACCCAGAGAGACTAGGGAAAGATAAATTGTTAATGGGGCAGAATGGGAAATTGAGATACATAGGAAAGAAGGAAGGAGTCCTAGAAAGAAGCCTAAGAGCTTGCATATATACTCACAGGAGATCGAAAAGATGCTGAATGTCGTTTGGAGAGTCCCAGTCGTGCCCTGGAAAGCAACCAAGGAAAAGGGGTGATTAAGGACCCAGAAATTGTGGCAAGAAGGCGACCCTTCAAAGTTACCTGAGAGCCAGTGAGGGGGCAAGTGGGAAAGGGAAACTGAATCAGATTATTTGGGCAAGGGCATTTGAGAAGTGATGGAGACTCAAAGGTAAGGAAGAGTAGCCTACAAAGGAAGACAGGTCTATAAATCTCCCAAAGGGGCGAAGAGTCTCTGGGGAAAGAGGTGTCAATGGAAAGGATTGGAACTTTGGGTTGAGATCTTTAAAGGGAACAAGGTCTCTGATGGGATTCACCAGTCCCTTGAGACCAGGGTTTCTGAAGTGGGTGGGATCTTAAAGAAGGCGGGTCTTTAAAAGGTATGAAGTCTCGGATGATACCAATACAAAAAGAACAAGCATTTATTAGCGCCCACTATGAGCCAAGCCCGGTGCTGGGTGCTATAGGAGGAGGGGTCGTTGAAGGAGGCTGAGGTCTCCTGAGAAGGAAGTTTCAAAAGTGCCTGCTCTTATGGGAGTCTTGTCCTCGTCGCACCTCCGGAGGCCCGGAGGCCCGGGCTCCCCTCCCGAGGGTCTCTGCAGTGCGCGGGGCTCCAGGGCTGCCCAGGAAGTGGAGATGCGACAAGGTTCGCTCCCAGAGCAGCGCGTTCTCGAAGAAGGTCCTAAAGAATTCGCGCCAGCGAAGAGAAGGCCGGGAGAAGATAGGAAGGGCTAAAGCGAAGAGGCGAGTGGGCGGGGCGGGGCGACGCACGCGCGAGTGGGCGGGACAGGCGCAGGCGCAGACGCAGGGGAGCGCAGGGCCGTCCGACCCCGCCCTTCGCCCTCCCAATGGGAGGAGCGGGCGCGGCGCGGTGGCTGCCGGATGGAATGCCGCGGTGGTTGCCGGGATCACGGTGATGTGGCCCCCCCCGCCTTTCCCCTCCCCGGCCCGGGATGGCGGACGAGACCCGACAGAGCAAATTGGCCGCGGCCAAAAAGAAGGTAAACGCTGCCAGAGCAGCCCCTATACCCGCAGTCTCGGCCCCGCCCCTTTCCTCTTCGCCGCTTGGGCCCTGACAGACCCCCTCTCGGATCCAGTCTCTTCTTGGTCCCCTCAGGTCCCTACTGATTCCCTTCCGGATCTCCTCAGATCGCCCTCCTGATCCACCTCGCGCCTCCCCCGCCGGTTCCTGAAGGGCCTTCACCAGTCTCCCTCCCCAATCCCCTCAGGGTCCTCATCTCAAACCCCGCAAGTCTCTGTTCTTGATCCCCGCAGACCCCGCGCCTCGAACCCCCCAGGACTTCCTCAAACCCCTGGCGGCCCGCGCCCCTCCCCCGCCGCCCCCTTGGTGACTTTGGGCCCGTGACACCCTCTCTCCGGGCCCGGGCCCGGGCCCGTGACGTCAGGCCCAGCTGTTGGCCTCTCCGGAAAGGCCTCCCCTCCTGCCACACACAGCTGGTGCCGGAGAGAGATGCCCCCCTCCTTGTCTCGCTGCCCCGGGAACCTCCCTCCCCCATTCCTCCCCAAAATCCCGACACCCTAGAAGGGGCCCCCAAGATGAAGGCTTGGGCAAGCCAGCTGTTAGGCCTGCCCCGCCCGCCCTATGGGAATCCGACGCCTTCCTGGATTTCCTCCCTCAGGGCCCTTCCCAAACCCTCTTTTCAATCCTGTTCACCCAGGATCAGACTCCCCTTTGCCTCAGATCCAGGCCTGGGGTTCCAGAGTTAGGGACGGTGGGAACTGGAGCTAGGGTTGGGGAAGGTATGTGTGGAAGGACTACATATGTGATATTATTTGGTGGGGGTAGAAAATTGTTTCTCTCTTCTTAGAGTAACTCCTATGAGGAGGATTTGGAATGTGGTTAGGTAACCATCCCCCTTCCCAAGTTGTCATTATAACCTCTTGGCCTGGGAAAATGGACAAGATATTTAAAATTACTCCCTCTTGGGAAATTCTTGATTCCCTTGGGAACATACATTCAGAGGCTGCCCAAAGACCTGGAGTGACTATCACTGTGCAGATTAAGAAGCCTATTTTACATTGATGATCATGATGGATTATAATGATCAGTAATTCCTAAATTTATCTAGTTCTTGATTCTTAAGATCTCAAAGAATTCAAAACATGTTTGAGAAGTGAATGAGAGTATTATTTCTGCCCAGATTCCAACTCTTTTGAAATGTTCCTGGTTTCATTTTTCAACTTTTCCCTCCACACACTTATTACCTAAATTACTAGAACCATTATCCCCTTTACTCATTGCTCTCTATGTCAAGATATGCTCATCTATCAGGGGAATGGAGAGGACTTAAAATGGGGGGAATTCTATTAGGTTGGAAGAGAAGTTACTTTTGAGGGGGTAACAAAGGATTTGGAGTTGGGATACCTAAGATTGAGTCCAGGTTTTCACATTTAATTATCTGGGCAAGTTATTTCCCCTTCTTTTACCAACTAGTTCTGAGAACATGTTTTATAAACCTTAAAGCACCATGGAAGTATAACTTACTAAAGAAATTGAGCATCTGAGCTGTGAATCATTCCTCAATACCTAGAGAGAGCCTTTAGGCAAAGTTGGAATCCAGACCTACCTATTTGACCTCCCAACTACAACATGCTTTATTCTTGAGCCCACCTTATTGTATAATTTGTACTCCCCTTGGGAGGTGGTATCCTGGATCATGACCCTTACCATTTCCAACCCTTCCTGCAGTTGAAGGAGTATCAACAGAAGACCAGCCCCAGTGCCCCAGCAGGAGCCAAGAAGAAAAGGAAAACAAAAGATGGCAATAACCCTGAGACTCCTCCATCTGGTGGCCGACACTCTCCTGAGGATGTGAGTCTTGCCTAGAAACACTCCCTTGGATAGAGAGAAGAAAAGATGTGATGTTTGAGCTGGTGACCTGCCTCAGCTGGTAGTTTTTCTCTATCCCCAGAAGAAGCCTTCCAAATGAAAACGGCATGAAGCCACCTACCTTTCCCTCTAAGAGATACTAGCAAAGTCATGGTGGGGATGAAGTAATATAATAGAAAGACCTCGAAATTGGAAATCAAGAGATCTAGCTTCTAGTCCCATTTCTGCTATTCACTATCTGTATGACCTGTGCAAGTCACTTCACTCCTCTAAACTTCAATTTAAAGGAAGTAAAAGGGATATACCTAGGTAATTTCAGACATCTCTTCTAGCCTTATTGTTTTAGGACTTTATGATTCTGTGCTTTTCTTTTCAGCTCTTCTGGTTTACATTAATATTTGCCTATGGCAAAGCCAAAAGTGGATGTTAGAAAGGCTCAATCTCCTGTCTGTGAATTGGGTCCTTTCCCTAGCCATCTTCAGGCCCTCACCCCATTTCCCCAAACCCATCCCTTTCACCCTTCTCAACTCTGCCTTCTCCCTCTAAGCCACTTCTTTTTCTCTCTTCCTCCCTTTTTGTTTCTCCCTTTTCACCTCTTGTAGATTCAGGACATTCTGAAGGTGCTGGTGTCCGACCTTAACCGTTCCAATGGGGTAGCGCTACCCTCATTGGACAAGCGGAAGGTGAGACAGTGCCGAGGTCCCCTCTCACTGGCTTGCTCTCTCAGCTCTGCATGCCCCCCAAGATCTCTTTGGGTTTTGGGATGACCTCTAGTTTATTTTTTCTGTTGCTGTCATTAACCCATGGTGGCCTGATTATGCCTTCCCATTCACCTATTTGGTTGGTTGTATTTTCCCCTGGCTCCTACCCCTTTATTATCTAGGAAGAGATAAAATACATTCTGTAGTTAAAGATAGAGGAAGAGAATCTTCTCCAAAAAATTTCTGTCCTGCTGGTCACTGTAAGAGATAATTTGTGTTTGTCTCCAGACCACCTGTCCAGCTTAGGTGGGATGAAGAAGTATTGGATTTTTAAGTAATTAATGGATGTGGTTTGCTTGGAATAAAGAAAGAGAAATGGATTTATATTGTAAATAGAAGGATTCAGGTTAGATCTTAGTAGGGGACTATCTTCTTTAGAAGAATATCTATCAGTGAAATAGGATAGTAGGTGGAAATGTCTCTCCAGAGCTCTTGTAAAAATAGACTAGATTTTTTTTTTTAAAGATAAGCTAGACAAACATCTGTCTGAGATGGTTTTAGTGCTTCCAGGAGTATTTTAAATAACTTTTGAAGGATACTCAACTTGAGAATTATGTAAAACATGGGGAGTCCCATTTCCTTTTTTTGAGGTTCCTGTCTTTAAAAAGTTCCCATAAAGAAATTGTTGAGACACATGGGGAATAGTCTTGTTGGGTAGGCTGGATAATATTCTGTAATATGAAAATGTAAGAGTGGGCAGAGGGCTGGAGAGCCTTGGAAATAAGGCAATCTGCTTCTTGCTGCTTGTAGAAGAGGAGGGAAATTAAAGTAACAGAAGAAAGTGATCAGAGGAGTGGAGGAAGATTGGGTAAATGGCTGCCCTAGTCTAGGTTGTCAGGGGATTCCTGAGAACAGCCTCCTGGATTGGTTGGATTGCAGCCCAAATTGCAGCAGAACGCAGTGGAGCTCTAGCTAAATGCCCCAGTGGGATTGAGAAAACTGCCTACTTGCCTTTGATGAACACTACCAGTTGTTCTTGGGATACTGGTTGGCAGTATTCCTCAGGGATTGGGCATGAAGTCAGATCAGACTATTGATGGAGGGTTTGCCAATTCTGGTTTCAGCCTATTCCCAGGAGGTGAAGTTGGAAGATGGATGGGTGGTAGTTCCCACCTCTTGAACATTGGATTTCTTTTGCCAAACCAATTGGCAGGTGATCCACAGCAGGAAGTGATAGTGGCATTTTTTTCTGTGGCAACATGCCCAAGAGATGCTTTGCCAGACTTGAGAAGTTGAGGTTGAACTGGGACCAGTTCTTGTTTCTGATGGTCATGTGGAAAGAGATGGGGAAGAGAGAAGCACCTAGTATTTCAGTTTTTCAAAACTTCTCACACTTAATTGGCCAGGCGGGGAGAGGTAATATGGCTTATCTGCTTGGGGAAGAGGCATTATGGTATTAGAAGAAAGACTACTGATATATAGGAGTGAGGAAACTTGTGTTTGAACTCAACTCTGCCACTAAGGAACTATGTGACCTTGAACAAGACACTTTACTCTCTGGGCCTAAATTTACTAGTATGGATCATGAAAGAAGTTGACTAGTTGATTACTAAGGTTTATTCTGTGACTGGAGATTTGGCCTCCTTTCCTACCACCTCTCTCCCCATATCTTTGGAGATTCATCCATTCAAAAGGTATTAAATACCTTTCATCCACAAGATAGGGGGCTAGGTACTGAGTGAGATAAAAATCAAATAAGACATGTTCAGGAGAGGTACAGCCCATGCTTTGAGATTTTGAGAGGCTTTGTGAAATCACTTTGAAAATACCAGATGACCCAAATTGTATTTCCCTTGCACTCTCTCTCTCTCTCTCTTAGCAGTTTCCTTCTCATTTCCCATGCCTTCTGCTTCTAAGAGCATTGTCAGGTTGGTCCTAGATAAAAATGTAAAATTTCTTTAGTGGGAGAAAGCATTTTGGGTAGAGGAGAGAAAAAAATGGAAATATATGCAACATATTTTCAACCATCCTTTACAGATATACAGTAACTTAGTATGGCAGTAGAAAAAAGCGCTGGATTTGGAGTCAGAGGATCTGAATTTGAGTTCTAGTGTTGCCAATTACTACCTGTATGCCAGTTACTACCTTCCTCTGTACTTTGGCACAGGTTACTTAGCCTTTCTGGGACTCATTTTCCTCATCTATAAAATTAGCACCCATCTGTGCTAATCTTGATGACAAAAAAATCCTAGAAAATGGCTAGGCAAAACTGGACGCAAGGGACAGTGATCAGACATACCACGGTGAATAAGCAGATAGAAGATACAATTTACCCATTTCTTCATCTTCCTTCTCCTTACTCTTATGTATCAGGAAAGTGAAATGGGTTTAGAAATTCAAAGTAACACTAACATTTTCCATACAGAGATGTGCTTTTCCTTTCTTCTTCATACTGAATCTTCCCCAGAGAGATGCATTTCCCATATCTCCTACTTCATTCTCATTTCTGTGCAAGTCTGGACTTGCTTGGTTAGGATAACACCAATCTCATTCTCTTTTCCCATCCAGCTTCAAAGAAGGTGGGGGGGGGGGGGCGGAGATGGGTGAGGGTGGGATTGGGGCTGGGGATGGGGTTTTGGAGCCCAGCCAGATCCTAACATAAACTCTGGATAGTTGCTTGGGCTTTGACCTAGAGTTGAGTCTCTTTCAAAGGTTGAATTGGAGTAAGGTTAGGCAGAGAGCCAGGGAGGAGTAAAGCAAGGGGATTGGATTGTACATTATTCCATAGGACCCCAGGCCTCCATCTGTTATAAAACTCTGGATCTGCTGCCACCAAGGGGAAAGGTCTGAGATCTCCAAGATGCTATGAATCTGGAGGGTGGTCATGGGTAGCCATTGGTCTCTTGCTCCTATAGTTGCTATTTGACTGAAAGTATCTTTTCTGTGGAGATGACAGGTTTGGGTGACAGTGGTAAGATAATTGTTATTTGTTCTCAGTATTTCTAGTTAGATAATTTCTCTCCAAGAAGACTTGGGTCCAAAAAAATAGCTTGGAAGTGAGGAGATAATATAGAAAGTAGGTCTCCCAAGCATGGCTGCATGTGTTCATCTTCCCTACCATTCACCACCAGGCAAGCAGCAGAGAAAAGGTTCTCAAAGCAGCTAGGGTCACTCCTAAAAGCTAACTCGATTTCTTAGAAAGTAATCTCTTTTCTTTGGCAACATTCCGCCCTCCCTTTCTGGCACAGTGACTGCTACATAAGTTAGAGCCTTTCACTGCAGCCTTTTCAGGGTTCTAGAGAGAATAAAGTCTATGTAAAGGTGATTTTACCACCCTTGCTTTGAACTCTGGCACTTCTCATGGTTGCCCTTGTGGAGGGGCCTGGAGACAGAATGGGCAAAGACTAGCTCCAGATTCTGAACTGGAGTGTGCAACCAATTCTTTGATTACTATAAAAGGGGCATTCCCTGACTGAAAAGCATCTGTTCATTTTTTCCCCTCACCACCTCCCTTACCACATATCCCACTTCTACTCTGAGATCTGCCAGTGCCCTCCTTCCCTGCATGTCACTGTAACCCCCTTGCTCTGTTCTGTAACAGGCATCCAGAGACAGTGCTGCTCCTGCCCTGCTGCCTGCAGATGTCACCGTGCCCTTTGGCAGTGCCCATCCCCCCCGTACCAGTCCCCCCTGCCCCACTAGCATGGCCTCGCCTCAGGTTTGTGCTCCTTACCATCCCACCTGTTTGTCATCTCAACTCTGTCCCTGGGCTTGGTGATGGCATCCTACCTATCTGATACATGTACTCCTTTGAGGTTCTCCCCTCTTCCCTTTCCCTGGGTAGCTTGGTTCACAAAGTCAAGGGATCTACCCCTCTGGCTTAAGATGGGGGAGCCCAAGTCTGTGGCTTACTATCCCATTTGGCTGCTCTTGGGATAGGAGGGAGGGGATGCTGAAATTAGCAGGACCCATTCTGTCCCTGAGTGGTAATTAGACCAGTTTTATGTGACCCACCTTTTTTATTTCCCTCCTAGCAGAACTGTGACATTGAAAACGGTCCAAGTCCTATGGATGAAAACAAGTGAGTGTTTATCGAGGGCAGCTATCTCCCAGAGACAGGTCTAAGGGTCCAAGTCATCTTACTGTCTCTGCTCTTTCTTTTTTCACCTACTATATTGAACCTTCTTTGTGCATCTGTGTTCCAGGTCTCTGTCTTCTACTGAGAGTCTTCGGCAGATCTCAGAACAACTCAATGGTCTCGTTTCCCAGGTAGCATGGGGCTTGAGGTAGGGTGGCATATGGGACAGGTAGGGAAGGATAGTGTGGTCTGGGAAGTTTGGGGCAGAACTAGAGAGAATAATACATTAGTAGTTAGGATGTAGAATACTGTATTTTATAAGGCGGTGATGGGCAAACTTTTTAAAGAGGGGGCCAAAGGAAAGGAAATGCTCATCTGTCAGTCTGTTTCTAAGGCAACTCTTTCGAAGTTTCATTGTATTGTATCCTACTCGTTGTATTCATCAGATTAGGAATAATGTCGAAGGTCCAGATAGAACATTTCATGGGGCTGCATCTACAGGCCCGCGGGCTGTAGTTTGCCCATCACTGGTATAAGGAGTCAAGGAAATTGAATTCTGTTTATAATTGTGTTTCTCAGACAGCTAGGGAGGCTAGTGCATAGAGCAGTGGACTTGGAGTCAGGAAGACATGAATTCAAATTCGACCTCAGACACTTAACTAGCTGTGTGACTATAGTTAAGCCTCTCTCGGTCTCAGTTTCTTCATCTATAAAATGGGGATGATAATAATAGCCCCTACCTTTTAGAGTTGCTGTTAGGATCAAATGAGCTATGTAGACATATGTAGAATGCTTTGCAAATCTTAAAACACTGTTTAAACGCTAGCTGCTATTAGTTCTTGGTCAATTAATATCACTTCCTAGTCTTCAGTTTCTTCCTTTGTATAAATAGAAAGTTAGAATAGCCCAGGGGTTCTTAACCTTTTTTCTATGTCATGTACCCTCCCTACCTTTGGCAGTCTAGTAAAACCTGTGGACCTCTTCTCAAAATAATGTTATTAAGGGAATAAAATAAAATTCATAGTATTATAAAGGAAATCCATTTATATTGAAATGGAGCTGTCAAAATACTTAAAAAAAAAAAACACAAAAACCTTTAGCTTCTCTCTTAGAATCAAGTGACTTGCCCAGTATCACAGAGCTAGGTAGGAAGTGTCTGAGACCAGATTTGAACCCTAGGACCTTCCATCTTTAGGCCTGGCTTTCAGTTCACTGAGCCATCTAGCTATAACTACATTGACTATTCCTTACCACTCTTCTGCTTTGGAAGGTAAGGTAAGAATTTTTTATAAATTACCAAAAAAAACAAGTTTATGGACCCCAGGCTAAGAACCTCAGAACTAGAGGATCTCCAAGTTCTCTTCTAGCTTTAACATTGAAACTAAGAATGTATTAATGTAAGGAGAGTAAATTAGAAGGATTAGATGGAGAGGGAAGTTATGGGCCATAAGAAAATAGGTTGATGGATTGAAAAGAGAGAAAGGATCAGGCTAATGAGAGCAAGAGAATATGTATGTATGTATGTATATATGTATAGAAGAGAAAAGGAAGTTGAAAGATATGAGGGAAATTGAGATTGAGAAAAATCCCAATTGAAATTCTTTCTTCTAGTCCACATCCTATATCAATGGGGAGGGCCCAGTGTCTTCTACCAACATGAAGGACCTGGAGGTAAGTAGACTAGGGCATTTGGTGGGCTAGGCTAAAGACTGGACCCCTATTCTTAGACTTGATGGGGTATAAAGTCTTATACCCAGTAAAGCTGTCCTAGTTATTCCTCCATCCTAATAATTATTTCCTCCACTTCTACCCCAATTTTCCCTTTGTCTCTTCTTCCTTTCTGCATGCGCCTCAGAGTCGGTATCAAGAGCTAGCAGTAGCCCTGGATTCCAGCAATCTAACAAACAAACAGCTCGGTAGCAAGATAGAGGAATTGGTAAGATCCCAGCATGGCCCTTTGTTCACAACCTCTCTTACCCTGGTCTTAAGTCTCCAGTGTTCCCTAGGGACCTTAGAGCAAGATCTCATCCATTATTGGAACTAGGAAAGAGCTTTGGATTTGGGGGTGGCCTCAGCTAAGGTACCAAAAAGAATGGAGATTAATTCTCAATTATAAGGCTTCCAAGGCATTGAGCATGTAGCATGGCTATTTCTTTTTACTACTCTCTTCCATTTTCCCCTGAATTGCTCCTTAGTTTCTCCTATATCTATCCTTTCTCCCACTTTCTCTGGAAAATATTAGGTTGTAGTGGAAAGGGTGCCAGATTGAAAGTTGACTTTAGCTATGGCCTCTACATGACAGCATTGTGATCTTACATAGACACTTCACCCTTCTGAGTTTCAGTTTTCTTCTCTGTAAAATGAGGAGTATACAGTCATCTTTTGTTCTTTTTTATGTGTTGAAACATTTATTGTTGATTAAGTTCCTAATAAAAAATAAAATGGAAGATCAGACTAGACTGTCCAAAATCCCTTTCAATGCTAAAATTTTATGATGCTGTGATTCTTTTTCAGTGCCCATTCCAGGAGGCAGGCAAAACCTTGTATATCTTTTCTAGAGGCTCCTATGATTGACTTCTAGAATGGATAGTCAGTTATCCACATGTTGGCCTCCTAGGTGTAATAGTTTATCCAGTTACAAGGGACTTTTAAGAAAAATGAAGAGTTCAGTCTAGGTCTTTCTAGGCCTTAGGAACTTTTTCTTCCCTTCAACTCTTTTTTCCCCCAGTATCTTTCTCTCTCCTCTGTCCAGTGGCTTGGGGAGTATGGACACACTAGACACTTCTGAGCAGAACAACACCTTGTTTTTGCTCTCCCCACAGAAACAGCAGAACCAGGAGGCCCTGGATCAGTTGGAGAAGGTAAAATGACTGTGCATGGTGTACAGGTGTCTTAGAGCCTATTGAAGCTTGGCAGACCTGCCATCTGCCCCCTGTGAGAAGGGCTTCCTTTGACAATACATCTCTACTACTGGTAACTGATCTCCTTTCTTCTACAGGAGAAGAAGGAATTTGAGCAGAAATTTGCCAAGGAGCAGGGAGCCCTGAGGGAACAGCTGCAGGTAAGTGGATGTGATACAACAAAGTGCCTGCTACCCCATAGAAATTTCTCTTCTTACCCTTCCTTTCTTCCTAAAGGTTCATATCCAGACCATTGGGATTCTTGTGTCAGAGAAGACAGAGCTACAGACAGCTCTGACCCACACACAGCAGGCTGCCCGCCAGAAATCAGGTAGAAGAAGGTTATTGTCCCCACTAAATGCTGTCCTAAAGGGACATTGGTTAGACAATTCTTCATTCTGCCATCCTTTTCCATTCTCTAGTTGGGCCTCATGTATTTTTCTTACTCCACACCTTTGGAGTTAAGAAGATCTTATTCCTAACCCCATCTCATTTCAGGAGAGTCAGAAGATTTGGCCAGCCGCCTACAGTCCTCCCGACAACGTGTTGGGGAGCTGGAACGGACACTTTCCTCTGTATCCACACAGCAAAAGCAGGCTGATAGGGTGAGCTCACTTCTCATTAACTGCCATTTCTGCTCTTCAGTGGTATTGTGAGTCTCTTGTTCATGCTGGGTAGCTTATTAGAACAAGGTCCTTGGATAAGTATGCAAGTGGTGGTGTATTAGAAAAAGCACTAGACTTAATAATTAGTAGGCTTGGATTCAAGTTTCATTTTGGGCATTATATATCTATGTGACCATGGGAAACTCACTAAATTTCTGAGTCTGTCTCTTTATCCATCAAGTGGGTATTACAACTTACTCCATTTGCCTCATTGTAATATTACCTTTTTTTTTTTAACATCTAGTTATTTAATTTTAAGTATTTTTTATTTGATTTTTTTTTCCCTGATTACATGCAATAACTAATTTCCACACAGGTTTTCCTAAGTTATATGATTGAAGTTATCTCCCTTCCCTCTCTTCCCTTTCCTCTCCTAGTGCTGGCAGATGATGTTATCTGGATTATCATGCCAAACATCTATTTATTTGTTTTTAAGCCCTTAACTTCTCTCCTAGTTCTACTAAGTATAGTTCCAAGGCAAAAGAGTGAAAAGGCATATGGGGTTAAATGACTTGCCCAGGGTCACACAGCTAGGACATGTCTACGGCCACATTTGAACCCAGGACTGCCTGGATCTCTATCCACTTAGCCACTTAACTACCCCCCATTGGGTTGTTATAAGGTTCAAATGAGGTCACAAATATGAAAGTGTTTTAGAAGATAGGAAGTACTAAACAATATGAAGTTTTATTATCAATATGAATAAAAAGCAGTTGCCTGAATTTCTGCCCTTTCCTGCTATCTGACCACTTTCACTCTTCTTGCAGCATAACAAGGAATTAACAAAAGAGCGGGATGCTCTCAAACTGGAACTGTACAAGCACAGGTTGGTGGGGGAGCAGACAGAAAAAAACTTGGGAATATCAATCCATCTGGGTGGGCTAGGAGTTGGGAGGCAGTGTGGACTAGGTTAGTTCTCATGGGGAGGGCAAACTAAAACCTTATTAGAGACAAAACCATGTGTTTCAAAGAGCTCTGGGCTTAGGAGCCACACAACCTTAATAAGTGACTTGGGTCCTTGCCCCTACTCTGTGGGTCTGAGTTTCCTCATCTGTGAAAGGAATAAATAGTGTATGAATAGTCTTTGAGCTATAAGTTTTTGGAGAGGTTGTGAAATATGTTAGTGGATGTACCCAGTGTTCCTCTGACACCCCTGTCTCTTGACCCTTGTTTTTACCCCACACTGGTGCCTGTCCCAGCAAGAGCAGTGAGGAACTGAAGCAGCAACACTCAGAGTTGGAAGAGAAGCTCCGGGTGCTGGTGGCAGAGAAGGCGGCCACACAGGTGGAAGTGGAGGAGTTGCACAAGAAACTGGAGATGACGGAGCTGATGTTACAGCAGGTAACTAGGGAGAGTGTTCCAGGGAATCACCTGCTTGCCCAGCCTCAAAATTCTGTAGTGGGCCTAGGATTTCTGTTGAGCTGAAGAATCTAGAGGAGAGAGGCAGCTAGGTGTTACAGTGGAGAGAACTCCAGGCCTGGAGTTGGGAGGACCTGGGTTGAAATTTGGCCTTGGGCACTTCCTAGCTGTGTGACCCTGGACAAATCATTTAACCCCTAGGCCATCATTGGCAAACCTTTTAGAGATCACATGCCCAAACTGCACCTTCAAGCTGCCTGTGAGCCCACCTCACCATTACCCCAGATAATAGAGGGAGGAAGTGCTTGCATTAGAATACTGAGCAGAGGGGTGGAGTGAAAATTGTCCCTAAGGGGTGGAGATGGGGAATGGAGCAGCCTCCTCTGGCATACTGGGGCACACATGCTACATCTTTGCCAATATGGGCCTAGCCCTTGCTAGAGAAATAGAGTTGTTGCTAAGAAAAAGATTAAGGGTTTAAAAAAAACCAAAAAATCTCACATGTTCCTGAGGCAGCCCATTCCATTTTTTACCACTCTTATTTGTTGGCTTCAAAAAAAATTTTTTTTAACCCTTATCTTCTCTGTTTTAGAATCAATATTGTGATTGGTTCTAAGGCAGAAAAGTAGTAAAGGCTAGGCCATGGGGTTTAAGGAACTTGCCCAGGATCATACAACTAGGAAGTGGCTGAGGTCAAATTTGAACCCAGGACCACCTGTCTCTTGCATGACTCTCAATACACTGAGCCACCAAGCTATTCCCTATTAAGAGTGGTTTGCATATATTGAGCCATACTCTGCTGCCCAGTATCTTTCATTCACTGCTCCTAGGCCTGCCCTCTCAGACCAGGTAAATCAAAACAAAGACAGACGCCATATCTCCTCAGTTTCTTTTTTGTGGCAGGTCTTTTAGACAAAGCCTCTTGGGACATGTTTTACAGTCCTCTCATCCTCTGGTCCTCCTCTTAATGTGCTCTACTTCAAAAGTTCTTAATCTGGAATTGATAACTTTCTATATAATTGATTTCCTTTATAACACCATATGTTTCCTTTTATGCATTTAAAAACATTGTTCTAAATCGCTATCCGTAATCAAAAAGAAATTGTTGGAATCTGAGTGCAGATCAAAGCATGCCATTGTCACTTTTATTTCCTTCATGAGGTGTTTTTTTTTTTGTATGTGTGATGTGTCTTCAGTTACAACATGGGAAATATAGAAATATGTATTGCCTGAGAGCACTGGTGGTATGTGGTATAAGCTATATCAGCCTCAGGGAGGAAGGAGGAGAGAGATCTGAACTGCAAAATGTCAGAAAACAATTGTCAAAAATTATTTCTATGTAATTGGAAAAAGAAGTTTTTAAGGCAAACAGTTAAAAACAGACAAAATGCTTTTCTGAGAAGGGGTCTAGAGACTTCAGCAGATTGCCTAGGGGCAATAAAGAAAGTGAAAAGCCACTGGTCTAGTCAATCAGTGTCCTTCCTAGAATGTGGTGGCCAGAACTGGACATAATATGCCATATGTTGGCCAAGTACAATGGGTCGTGCACACCCTCTTTCTGGACACTGCTTCTGTCAGTGCAACCCAAGATCATATGAGCATTTTTGTGGTTGCCCTCTCACAAAGCTGACTCATCAGGCTTTCAGTCCATGAAAACTTCTGTCTCTCTCACATAAACTGCTATCTAGATGCGGTTTCTAATCTGCCACTGACTGACCAGCTTTGTGGCTTGGGCAGGTCACTTTGCCCCTGTTTCATCAGCTCTAACTTAGAGTTTATAAAGTGGGGGATTCCCCAATGACCCTTCCTCAGGGTGGCCCTGGCCTTGACCATTTCTGATTCCTCTCCATCTAGTTTTCCAGTCAATCAGGTACCCCTGATAGTAACCAGCAGTTGCAACAGGCCCTAGAAGAACGAATGCAACTGGAGACCCATGTGGGCCAGGTAAGCAGGGCAGAGATGAAGAAAGAGGTTTAATTCCAAGTGATTAGTATTGCCCATGGCCACCCTCCTCCAACTTATTTTCCTTCTCTTCCCAGCTGTTGGAGTCACTGCAGCAACTTCAGGCTGAGAGGGACCAGTATGCAGAAAAACTGAAGGAGGAGGGCACTATCTGGCAACAGCGAGTGCAGCAACTTTCAGAACAGGTTGAGACTTAACCTTAAATTCGGGGGAATGAGATGGCCTGGGAGTGGAGGGAAGGTGAGGGTTGGGGAAAATAAAATTTCATGTCTTCATTCCTCCCTTCATCATCTCTCCTTACTGTGCTGTGGGCAGGTGCGGATTCTGGGGGAGGAGAAGGAACACAGTGTGAACCAGGTGCAGGAGCTAGAGACCAGCTTGGCTGAACTGAAGAGCCAATCTGGTAGGCTGGGGCTAGGAGAGCCAGGGGAGGGTGTCAGGGTGGGGGACGTGATACAATGGCTGAGTGAGACATTCTGTTAGGAGAAAATACTGAAAGTAGTGGCAGTCAATATGTTGTGCTCTCCTTGGGCTCCCCCACCCTCTTTTGTGTCCAGCAGGTAGAGATTCCTTTAGGGTTCTGGAAAGGACAGTGTGCAGGAAGGACCCCTTTCATCTCAGGAAGCAGAACTTTGGGACCTGGCTGGAATCAGCCTCCAACTGTCCCTCTGTATTCCTGATGAGGATCCCATAGACTTTACCTTTCATTTGGGAAGAGGAAGATGGTGTCTCTGTTACCACTTCCTTATCACCAGCTGTTTGTGATTTGAACTTTTTTTTTTTTAACCCTTAACTTCTGTGTATTGGCTCCTTGGTGGAAGAGTGGTAAGGATGGGCAATGGGGGTCAAGTGACTTGCCCAGGGTCACACAGCTGGGAAGTGTCTGAGGTTGGATTTGAACCTAGGACCTCTCATCTCTAAGCCTGGCTCTCAATCCACTGAGTTACCCAGCTGCCCCGTAATTTGACCTTTTAAGAAAATCTCATCAATAACTTTGCCAGGTGGAAAGATTCAAACTTGGCAGAATCTCTGGCTTCACCTGGTTAGGGATCTCAGCCAAGAGTCAAAAGACTCAGGTTGTACCTCTAGTTCTACTTTTTCCACCAGTGGACTATATAATGTTGGGCAAGCCCTTTCTCTCTAGGCCTCAGTTTCTTTATAAAATGGGAGTGATTACTCTGTCTTCACATAGATGAGAAATTTTAAAAAATGAAATAAATATAAAATTTATTTGAAAAAAACAGTTTTAAAGTACTTTTGAGAGGATTTTTCTTATGTCCTTTTAAGGGCTATTGCCTATCTCAGATTTTTCTCTGAGCCCTTTTCCCTTCCTTCTGAGATGGCCCAGAGGGCTGGGACAGTTGGATGCTGGGCTCTCTGATTCCAGCCAAACCCCAACCAGCAAGGAGTGGGACCCGAGTACCAGGGGCCTGATGGAGGGTCCTATGTGCTTTTCTAGCAGTGCCTCCAGCCCCAGAGCCTCCAACTGGTCCTTCAGAAGCAGAGCAAAGATTGCAAGAAGAGGCAGAGCAACTTCGGAAGGAGCTCGAAGGCATGGCAAGGCAGCTCCGAGCCCAGGTACAGGACAACGAGGGCCTTAGCCAGCTAAACCGAGAGCAGGAAGAGCGGCTCCTGGAGCTAGAACGGGCAGCTGAGCGCTGGGGGGAGCAAGCAGCTGAGCGGGAACAGATCCTGGAGAGCATGCAGAGTGACCGAACTACCATCAGCCGGGCCCTCACCCAGAACCGAGAGCTGAAAGAGCAGCTGGCAGAACTACAGAATGGCTTTGTCAAGTTGGTATGTGCTCTCTTCCTCTTTCTTCTCCTGCCCTTCCCTTCTTCCATGATAAGATCCTAGGATTAAAGAACACTAGTTCTAGGAGAGGTCCTAGTTGGCTAACTAGTTCAAAGCTGGCCATTTTATAGAGGAAGCTGAGGCCAGAAGGGAAAAGTGGCAAAAAAAAAAAAAAAAAAGTCTAAAGCTCAGGTTTCTGGACTCTTTAAGTCTACTCTCCTGGCCATACACAAACTCCTCTTCTTACCTCTCATCCTCAGGGAACTTTGCTTTGATGAACCTTCTTTGTTATCAAACCACCTGTTGCTAAATCTCACTACAGAATCTGCCACCAACTTCAGTGACCCCAGGATACACTATATGTCGCCCCCTATTCTGTGGGCTCACTTGGCACTTGATTACTAGTGACTACTTCCTATTCCTTTTGTGTCTCCAGACCAATGAGAACATGGAGGTAACAAGCGCTCTGCAGTCAGAGCAGCATGTCAAGAAGGAACTTGCCAAGAAGCTGGGGCAACTACAGGAAAAGCTGGGGGAGCTGAAGGAGACGGTAATGCTTTGTACCATCCAGTGTTTGAGAAGCATCCTTTGGGAAGGGAAGGGGAAAATGAGTTTTTTGGACATGGAACATTATATGGGGTCAAAAGAACAAGGCTAGCTGGGCAGAGAGAAACAAACACATAGGCACACCAGCACCGTTATGCAGAAAAAAGTATAGTTAGAGTTAATCAGAGTGAATCTTGTTCCAGCTTGGGGCAAAGACAGAATGATATGGGGGGAAATGAGGCCAATATTTGGGGTGAAAGAGATGAAGGGTATGGCTGAGTGGAGAGGCAAAGCTTTGGAAGATAGACGAGAGGAGCTAGAGCAGTAATGGTGAACCTATGACATGGGTGCCAAAAATACCCCCCAACATCTCCTCCACCCCCAACCCCACCTGAGTTTGTTACTAGAAAAGCAGAGCTGCTCCCCTCCCTCTCCACTGTGCCTGATGACATTTTTTTTACATCCACCACCCCTTGCCCAGCAGCCCAATGGGAATGCTTCCTCCCCGTGTGGGGTAAAGGTGGGGCAGGGTGCACCCGGCACTCAGTGGGGGATAGGGCCACTCAGTCTGGGGGGGGAGGGGGCAGGGCCCAGCACTCCCTCTCTAAAAGGTTCGCCATCACTGAGCTAGAAGGGTACAGGTTTTGTTAAGGGATATTTGAGTTCCTGGGAGGGTTGGGCTTATAAACTATGGGGGCAATAAGCAGTGAAAGACAATCT
Organism: Gracilinanus agilis; assembly: GCF_016433145.1. Lineage (NCBI taxonomy): Eukaryota > Metazoa > Chordata > Mammalia > Didelphimorphia > Didelphidae > Gracilinanus > Gracilinanus agilis. The sequence continues at coordinate 284,593,850 of NC_058131.1, forward strand.
CTAGAAAGCAGGTTCAGCCATCATGGCTCCCTCCCTGGTTCTAAAAGTGAGAAAGAGCTGGGCATTTGTCTGACCACCCCCTGGGAAGGCTCCACCCAAGACAAGGCCAGAGATTGGAGGTCAGTCTGGAAAGGGCTATGGACAGGGCCTCTCACCCCCACTGCTCAATGGGTCCTGGACCTCAGTAGTGTCCCATCATAGATGGAGTTGAAGACCCAGGAAGCCCAGGGGCTACAGGAGCAACGGGATCAGTACTTGGGCCACCTGCAGCAATATGTGGCAGCCTACCAGCAGCTGGCCACTGAGAAGGATGAACTTCACAAGCAGTTCCTACTGCAGACCCAACTCATGGACCGACTACAGCATGAGGAAGTACAGGGGAAGGTAGCGGCTGACTTGGCCCGACAAGAACTGCTTCAGACTCAGGTGAGAGCCTTTGGCCCCTCCCTCAAAGGGCAGTAGGTGAGTGACCCAAAAGCTAAAATCATCTCTTCCTTCTCCACAGGAGCGTCTGGAGGCCGCTACTCAAGAAAACCAGCAGCTGCAGGCCCAGCTCAGCCTTATACCAGAACCCAGGGAAGGTGAGGGGAACCCACAATCCTGCTAGGAGAGGGTAGAAGGACATTTCCTACAATGAGTTTTTATTTTAAACCCTTCTGTCTTAGAATCAATACTAGGTATTACTTCTAAGGCAGAAGAGCAGGTAAGGGCTAGTCAACTGAAGTTAAATGACTTGCCCAGGATCACACAGCTAGGAAGTGTCTGAGGCCAAATTTAAACCCAGGAACCTCCTGTCTCCAGGCCTGTCTCTACCCACAGAACAATGCAGCTGCCCTGTCTAGAACTGTAGATAGAACAATAGTCTAAAAAAAAGCCTTGGAGATCAACTTGTCTGGTCCCCTCATTCAGATAAGTAGCCTAAGGAACCCAAAGAGATGATGCAGTTTGCTCCAAGGAACACATTCACTCAATGTCAAGTCTAGAATTGGAGTCCTGTTTGGCATTAATTTCCAGTGATCTTCCTACTGTTTCATACTGCCTATCTGGCTAACCCCAATAGGAGATGAATTGCTGGCTGAAGAAGAAACGGAGGGAACTCCTCAACCAGCATTAAGCATCCCTGAGGACTTTGAAAGTCAGGAGGCCATGGTGAGCATGATTTTCTCCCTTTCTACTAGCTCTACCTGTTCTACCCGCTACTTCTAGTTAAGGTTCCCAGGCCCTTGGGTGACAGTCTACCTAATAGGTACCTGCTCCATTACTACCACTACCTCCCCCCAAAGCCTTTCTTGTTCGAAGTTGCCTGAACTGGTTCTTTTCACCAACTCCCCCACTCCTGCCTCTCTGGCCCCAGGTGGCATTCCTGAACTCAGCTTTGTCCCATATGGAAGAAGATCGGGGTCGGCTATGGCAGCAGCTAAAGGAACAGAGACTAAAATGCCGGCGTCTGATGCAGGAAGTGGCCCGGCCCAAGCAACAGCCTGGCCCTTCCCCCACTGTGCTGAGTGGGGATAGTGTACCCAGGGAAGTACACCAGGCACTGCAGGCTGCCATGGAGAAGCTTCAGGTGAGGTCCCATGTGGGAATGGAGGCATAGGGGAGAGTTAGGGAGGGATATAAGCACAGTGGTCCTGTAGTGAGGAGCTGATTCCTTTGGGGCCCTAGGCCCGATTCACAGAACTGATGCAGGAGAAAGTGGATCTTCAGGAACGAATGGAAGAGCTGGAACATCGGTGTATCCAGCTCTCTGGAGAAACAGACACCATCGGTGAGGAGAGGCATGGGGAACAGAAGTGGGAAAGGGTAGGGGGAAGTAGGAGAGGAGATAGCATGACTAATGGGGGAGACAAGTATAGGGGGAGGCCAGGTATGCAGGAGTGAGTGATATGAGCAAGCTAAATGGTCTGTTGTCAGGGAGCCCAGGGTATGAAGAGTCTCACCTGAATTGGACATCCTCCTTATCCCCACCCTAGGTGAATACATTGCACTATACCAGAGCCAGAGAGCCGTGCTAAAGGAAAGGCATCGGGAGAAAGAGGAATATATTAGTCGCCTGGCCCAAGACAAAGAAGAGATGAAGGTTGGTTAGCATTTCTGCCTCCTTGATTTTTTTAAATTTAAATACTTTATTTTTTTAGAAAAATTTTCCATGGTTACATGATTCATGTTTTTATTTTCCCCTTCACCACCACCCCCCCCCCCGCCCTCATATGCAATGCACATTTCCACTGGTTTCTTCATGTGCCATCAATCAAGACTTATTTCCATATTATTGATAGTTGCCCTGGGGTGGTTGTTTAGAATCTACATCCCAAATCATATCTGCATCAACCCTGTTCAAGGGTTCATCATCTGTTCAAGCAGTTGTTTTTCTTCTGTGTTTCCACTTCAGTAGTTCTTCTTCTGAATGTGGGTAGGGCTCTTTTCCATAAATCCCTCCAGATTGTGCTGGGTCATTGCATTGCTGCTAGTACAGAAGTCCATTACATTCGATTTTACCACAGTGTATCAGTCTCTGTGTACAGTGTTCTTCTGGTCCTGCTCCAGACTGAAAGGAGCAGAGCCTGAAGAACATTCTGCCTCCTTGAGAAGGAGAAGAGCTAGGTCTCACTTCAGGATCCTAGCCAGCCCTCTTTTTCCACCCTCATACCTAGATTAGGGAACAGAGTCAGACCCGGAAGAGCCCAGGAGCTCAAGTGTCTCCTCTCCCTTTGCCAGATGAAGCTTCTAGAACTGCAGGAATTGGTGTTACGGCTAGTGGGTGAGCGAAATGAGTGGTTCAACAAGTTCCTGGCTGTCACCCAGGCATCTTCAGGGCCTGCTGGGGAGAACAGCCCCAACCCTGGCCCTGAAGGCCACCTGGATCTCAGTCCTCCAGACAAAGAGGGTAAGTAGAACATGGGAAATCAAATATAGGAGCAGGCTCTTGGGGTTAAGAATAGGATAGCAATGGGGGTGATTTACAGCCTGTCAAAGTATCTTATACCCTGTCTCTCCCAGGCCTCCGGGAAGTGAGCCTGGCTGATGAGACGGAGCTTGTGTCCACTGTGAGTGAGCCCCCCTTGAACCAGCCTCGCCCAGATGATCCCACAACCCAACAGATCATGCAGTTGTTGCGGGAGATCCAGAACCCCAGGGATCGGGCAGGGGGCTTGGGAGAAAACCCTTGTATCCCCTTCTTCTACCGAGCCGATGAGAATGATGAGGTCAAGATCATGGTGATCTAATGGTGGGGTGATAGGAGGAAGTGGACTTGGGCTCTAAGCTAAGGGCAGCAGGACCTTTTGTCCCACCCTACCTCCAACTCTAGAATAGTTAGGTGGGCTCAAGGGAATGGTGGTCCCCTTTTCCACCCCTGGCATCTGGCGTGGGGGGGGGGGTGCACAGGTTAGTGTGGGGCCCCTTGATGCCCACCCCACAGGGCTGTTTATCCCTTCCTAGGCCTGAGTCTTATTTCGTTCCAGCCAAAAACGGGAGAGCAAGTGGCTGAATAAAGGCAGTTTGTTTGGAAGGCCTAGGGCTTGGCTTACCTCTCTGGGGACAGGGAGTGGCTGGGGGTGCTTGGTGGGTGTGGGGCAAGAAGGTACTGCCTCATCCAAGTTGGTATCTCATCTTGGTCCTTGGGGCTGGGAGGTGGCAGTAGGCAGCACTTTTGGTGGGCATCAGGGTGGGCAAGGCTTGCAATGGATAATGGGATAGGGTAGCAGAAGGGGCAAGGGGCTCCATTGGGCAAGGGAGCAAGCTTTGTAGCCCTTGAGTGTACATACTGTATCTGTGTAACATTTTGTATATTCTAGGGGTGGCCCAACAGAGGGCAGACACCCCTGAGCAGACTACCACCCTGTATGATAAGAGTTGAAGCAGGATAGATTTAACATGGAGCAATGTTCTAATAATTATTTGGGGAATGGGGAAACTATTTATTGGTGGCACAATGCAGGGGAAGGAAGAGGGGTCGGGGTTCTAATTCCTGGGTGATTCGACTCCTGTTTCTTTTGCTTTTCTCTTTCGGAATAAATGAATTCAGCCAATGTTGTCAGTCCCATGTCTACTTGCCCTATGGTTCCTAGGATTATTTGTCATTAGGCCCTCTAGCCAACCCTACCCTCCCTTCTCCCTGACCATGTCAGCAACTGGGTTGTACTCACTATGGGCTTAGCTATTCCAACCTGAATTCCATCAACTGCAAGTAATGTAGGGCACACTGCTGCCCTCCTCCTTACCCAATGGTTATCACCTAAGCTTTCCCCACTGCTTTGCCTTGGGTGTTTTCTCTGGGGCTTAGCCAATGGAGGAGAAGTCATTCTGGCACAGATGCTGGCTATTGCTCTATGAAATACACACAGACAGGTATGGCTTCAGTGTGTGACTAGGGCATACTTTAATGTTTCCCCAAAAAGTGGTACCATGTTCTTTAAATGGAACAAATTCTTTAAATTTGTATTTTTAAGTAAAATTTAGTAGTTTTTAAAAATGTTGATAAATTAAAATGTTCTTTGATTGGATTCATTCCATTCTGAAAACATTCCATCTTAAAAAAAATTTCCTTGAATGTACATTCTCAAGAAATGTACTGCATGTGCCTTTTGAACAGGATATAAATCCATCCTTGCAGGAGGCCCAGCTTAAAGCCCCTGGACCAGAAAAAGCCTTCAGGCAGGAAGTTTTGAAGCTAGAAGGGACTGTAGAAATCTTCTAGTCCAATCCCCCATTTTATAAAGAGGGAAAGTGATTCATTCACCTCAGGGCCCACAATAATCAGTGAGAGCCAGAAAACCCAAGCCACCTGACTCTTTGCCGAAAACTTTTCTCCCCATCATTTTGTGGTGCTAGAGCTAGATCATGCTGACATGTATAACCCAGATTGAATCTCCTGCCAGCACCAGGAAGGGGAAGGAAAGGGAGAGAGAATAAGTTCATATAACTTAGGAGAACTTGTGTGGAAATGTGTTGTTATATATTATTTTAAAAATAGATCATGTTAGTCCCTGGCTCTCCAAAAAAGCCCAGAGCAAGGACTCCTCTTTCAAGTCTAGATTGGAAGAACTTGACATTCATTCATTCCTTGGAGCATGACAGTTATAGGAATTCATGGGGTCTAGGTGAGAGGACAGGAGCCTGGTCCCTTTCTCAAGTTGGCATCTGGTGCTCTTTGTTATTTTCAACCTCTCCCCAAGACCCCCTAGTCAACAGAGACAACAGTCCAACCAAGGCAAGTTTGGTGTCATACAGAAATGAGTTTTATTCTCGGCCAAGAGACAGGGCAACAGAGAGAAGTGACAGAGCCATAGCAGCCACTGGTACAGCACTCACACATCCACAGGAAGGGGGAGTGTCCCGCTGTCCCTGGCATGGGTGAGACAGTGAGGCTCAAGGAATGGCCAGGTGGATGGAACACTTTTGGGGGTGGGGAATCCAGAGCAACAACATCCCCTTCTACTTGGGCAACAAAACTCCACAAGGACAGCAGATGGTTTGACTTTCAACCTGAGCAAGGTTGTGTTCCTCTCTCTCTATATATATTTTTAATATATATGTATGTATGTATGTGTGTATTTATAGATATTTATAGAAGTTTTGGGTGGGAGAAATACCACAGAGGGGGCATTTTCTGAGCACAGGTTTTCACTAAGGTCACACCTGGATATATGTCAGCTCACAACTATGACAGACCAAATCATGGAGAAGTTTGGGAGGGCAGCCACCATCAGTCACAGAACAGCAGTAAGAGGGTTAGGGAGAGAGGGTGTCACCGAGGAGGAAGGAGCTGGTTAGAGGTCGAAGGGGGGTCTAGGGCTCTCAGGACGGGATGGACTTGCCTGACCCGCTCGGCTGGCAGTTGAAGAGAAAATGGAAAGAAAAGGAGGGGAAGAAAACTGGTAAGGTAGGAAAACCACAGATATGACCAAACCCCTTCCCACCCCACCATTTGTAGCAGCCGAATAGGGCAGAAAGGAAATTGGATTGAAAGGAGAGAGGAAGCATTGGAATGGAAAGGAAAGGTAGGGGCACCCAGAATTAGCTTGAGAGAACCTGAGCTTTGTAGGGAGGTGGGAGAGGAGGCTGGTTGAGTTCCTCACTCCCCACCAAAGAGCCAACATTTCCCCACACATCCATACGCTCTCCACACATTCACTGCACCCAAGGCACCACACCAAAAGCTGCTAATCACATGCTCTGCCTCCTATATTCCCACAGGCCCAGACCTAGACCCGCCTGCCCTGAAGGAGAGCCCCTGCCACCCATCCCTATTTTAAGACAGCTCCATGGTTTCTCCCCCACCCAGCAAACATCCAGTTGGAGAAGTAGATTTAAAGCTTGGAAAACACTGGGTGAAGAGGGCTAAGTCTAAAGGTGAAGCTCCAGGGGCAGGTGGCTGAGGATGCATCTGTTCCCTCACACACTGACAGCCTCCTTGGTGTAGGGGTGGAGAACCTAAAGGTTCCTCCCTTAGTGTGATCATGCAATGGGTGCCAGTGGCCTACAGGCCTCAAGGTTATAAGTCTAAGAGGGGAGGCTCAGCCGGTCGGGGGACAGCAGATCGCGTAGGTGAGGCCGGGCCCTTCCTGCTGGGGAGAAGCAGAGTTAAGAATCAGTGGGGCACAAATATGTTGGGAGAGTTTACTGGTGCTCTGAGCTGCTTCATTTTACATGGGGGATATCTGTTAGAAGCGGGCAGCCAGGAAAATTCCCAGGCCAGGTCACTAGGCAGAGCCCATAAGTTTAGGATACTGCTGCTCCCTCTTTCTCCAACTGCTGGTTATCCCACAGGATACCCAGGCCAAGGTCCAATCACCCTCTGGCAACCCCAGAGGATATGTCTGTCCCCAGGAAGATACACAGTACCACACCAGGGCTGAGAAAGCTGCTCTTGGTTTGACAGCACATGCCCTCCCAGGGACTGGCCAGACACAACAGTAAGCAAGTGGAGGTCCCTGGGCAATAAGCCCAAATGAGCTCTACATGGCCCCTACATAGCAATAGCTAGGAAGAGTTCTTATAAAAGTCTCCAATATAACCGTCTTGTTCAGGGTCAAGGTTAAGGGGGGAAATACAACTAACCCAACTAACAGCCCAGCGTGGTGCCCACAAGAGAGGGTAAACCTTAGCAAGGCAGGGCAGACCCTGAAGTGACTTTCTGTGGGCTCACCCCTAGCATGTCTGTCCAAGTGATACTGGGTTAGAATGAATACCAAGGAGGGGCCTCCAAAGGACCAGGAAGTTTTCCAAAATAGGACCGAGACAGATGGGCTGCTGGGGGTGCTTGTGTATCAACCTCATGGCCTTTTGATCATCTGGGGTTGCTGCTGCCTTCTTGAGCCACTGTTCAGATGCTAACATGGGTGGGAACCAAGACTATTGTATCCTAGAAAGTTTCTAGACCTAGAACCCAGGTTTTCAGGTACTTTGCTATTCTGGATCTGAGAGTACTAAAATGGGGAGAGGTTATATCTCCACCTCAGAGCCAAGTCCAAAAGAATTAAGCTTTTCCCAGAAATCCAAGCTGAAATGACCTCTTAGCCACTGGGGTTGTATCCCTGCCACACTAAACATTTTGTCCTCTGACACCAGAAAGGCCCTGCAGGAGGGATCCCTGAGCACAGAGCATATGCTGGCCCTGACAGCTTCCCAGAGGCCCCTGTTTGCCTCAGCAAAGGGGGTGCCTGCCTGCCCTGGCTTCCCTGGGCATGGCACCAAAGCTTTGAGACCCAGAATGTCAGCAAACAGCCAAGAGGAGAGAATGAGTTAGAGGTGAAGAGGCAGTGCCCGTAGGGGGCTGAGAGGGTATAAAGAAGAAGACATCTGGAGCTGGAAGTGGGACTGGGTAGGACATCTGTTTGGAGCTGGGAGCCTGGCTTCCATACCCTCTGCCTGGCCCTCTGCGGCTGCCCTCTCCCAAGGCAGGGAGCTGGCAAGGTCAGGGGGCAGAGGATGGGACACTGATTCATGCAGCACAGGCTGGGAAACCAGCACCTACCGTGGCGGGAGTCCTCAGGGGTCACTGATAGTGATTCTGAAAGACAACACGAAATCAACAGGGCAGTTCACATTGATCAATGCAAAGGGCCAGGCTGGGCTGTTGGCAGGGGGAGACACGCATACACACACACACATGCACGGAGGCCCACAGCTTCGCATGCACACACTGACACAAATGCTCACAGGAATGCCAAGTCCTCTTCCTTCTCCCCCCACTGAGCCCTTACTTTGCTCTCACCAGCCTGCACGTGCAGCATGGGTTTCAGACATGCATCCACTCAGCACATACATGGGAGCACACGCGTGGGCCCGCTCACAACAAAGAAGCTTGCCCTTCCAGGAGCAGCAGGCACACAGAGGCATGTGCAAATGCTCCACAGTGTGCTCACAGAGGGACACGCACCTTCGCCCACATGCCCCTGGACCTGATCTGTCGAGGGACTCCCCATGACCACAACCTGTGCTCTCCAGTGCCTACTCGATCTAGGAAGCTCTGTTGGGGCAACTCAGGGCACAGAGGCGGGGATGCTGCTCTCCAATCAGAAACAATGTCCAGCTCCAGGTTCCCCAGACAGAGATTGCTAAGCTGTAGGCTCAGACCTCTGCAAAGGGGCCTTATTTTAGCTAGGCTAGTCACCTGCATGACCCCATGCCCTCTGGAAGAAATGTGGCTCCCAGAGGACAATGAGAAATATGCCTGCTCTAGATCCTAAATAGTGACCTTTTACAAATCCACACTCCTCAGACTGGCACCCAATTCCTCCCCATACATGCACTCTCTGCTCTGGAGAGGCTAGTCTTCTCATAGGCCGCCACACATTTCTGCCTCTCTTTGTCCAAGCAGGCCTTCCCCAACCTTGTTCTCAAAGCCTTGCCTAGCAATTTTTTGTACATGGCATGCAGCCCCAGGAAGGAAGCTTGTCCCTATAACAGCATGAAATTTTTATAATACTCAAAGCCTGGCCTCTGATGGGAAGGAAAAAGGGTACAGGGCCAGGATGCAGCTTCCAAGGGGGAAAAGGACACAAGAGGTTTTCTATATTGCTGAAGTATTGGCCAGTGTGGATGGACAGGAGAAGAAAAACATCTCCAAGACAAGGCTATCAGTCTCTAATTTAATTTTTGGGGGGCATCTTTCAAAATTAAATTTTAATTTTTAATTAATGAAGACAAAGCCCTAGTGGTCTTACCCTAGTTACTGTTCTGTCCCTCTTTATTCCATCTACCCTCTTCCTCTCCTCAAAATCCTTCAAGACCCAGCTCAAATACCACCTCTTTGAAGACTTCTATCCAGCCCCCCTGAATCTCTCTTTTCTCTGAATTCCTGTAATATTTCTGGTCCGGACCACATTGTTTAGCTCTTAACTGACCTCTCATTGCTAGATGTCTCAGCCACATTGTGAATTTCTTGAGAGCAGGGATTCAATAAATATAGGGCTGTGGTCAAAGTATAAACTGAGTGATCCAATTTACTAGAGCACCTAAGGGATGAAGGAACCAACTCCTAGCTCACAATGCTGCCCTGAGTCTTGGTCTCTAGCCCCTTCTGACTGTAGGGAGTCTCACTCCATTTGTCTCTTGGTCTTCACAAGCCAAAGAAAGAAGTTAATATCTCCACAGCCATTTGCTCCAAGGAAAAATCAGACTTCTACTAGGCAGTATGGAGCAGGAGGAAAAGTATTTAGAGATGAGGTTGGGGACCTGGATTTGAATTGTCTCCATCACTTACTAGCTGTATGACCATGGGCCAGTCCTTTCACCTCCCTTGACCTCAGCTTCTTCATCTATTAAATAAAGGGGTCAGGCTAGATAATCATTAAGGTTACCGAACAGTTATTATTAGCTTCTGGTAAGCTAATAATTATTATTCAAAAATAATCATGATTAACTCCTGGTGGGGCCCAGACAGGCTACTGTTCTTCATCCGACTCTTCCAACTATGACATGATGATGCTGATTTCATTTTGATTCCTTACAGTGAATAAAACCAAAAAAAAATCAGACTAAAATTAGGCTTTGGGGGATGAGCTAGGAAGATGCAATAAAGATGCAATAAAAAAAGGAACCTCTTTCCTTATGTTTAGGACTTGCTGGGGTAGAGGTAGGGAAAAAACTTTGTCAGAATGCTCAAAGGCCTGTTAGCAGAAGGCCTACTCAGGGCATCCTGTTTCCCAGTCCCTGTATGGAAGCCCACACAACGTTCTCTTGCACACTCAGACATTTGCACACCCACGCACACACCACATACCTTCCCCGCCACGCACAGCCGTGGCCTTTGCTCTAGGGGACCCAAAAGGCAGGCCAGGTGTGCCAACAGAGGGGGCCATGGGAGCAACTGATAAGACTCAAGGCCATTGGGGAGGGGAAGCATCAAGAGTGACGGCTGCTTCCTTCCTCGCAGGGGATGGTGAAGCATTCCCTCCCCAGGCCTGACTTCAGATGAAGGCACTCATTTTTACTTAGGGAGAGGGCAGAGGCTCTTCCGGGTGCCTCAGGGGGCTGGAATGAGCACAGGAAGCACAAGGCAGCCCTTAGGGGTGCCCAGCTCCCAATGTCTCCCTTCATCCACTGAGGGACAGGGATGGGCACAGGCACCCTGTGCCGGGGGGATAAAGAAGAGTGGAGGAGAGAGGGAGAGAAAGGAATGAGATCAGTTTGCAGAGAAGAGACAGAGGAGCTGGGCAAGGTGGGGTGGGGGAGTACAGAGATGAGTGAAGGTAGGTGAAGAAGCGCCATGCACCCCAGACCCCAGATCCACAGCCCATTGAGTTATTACAAGGCCCTGTGGGCCTCAGGCTGCTTCTGCTGGATGAAGGCACAGAACAGTTCTGACTGAACCCTTGCCAGGCAGGCAACACCCCTCCCCCTCTTTCCAGGCCCTCTCATTGGGCTCCAAAATGATCAGTCAATTGAAAGCTGCATCCTAGTCCTCAGGAGGCTAGCAGCTTTCCTCCTCTAACTACTCTCCAGTCCTTCCCTAGGACCCAGGATTCCTGGGCAGTTCCTTTCTGCCCACTGGAGAACTACTGCCTTCCTTGGGTCCTGCATGTGGAGGAGGGCCACGGAGCCCCCTGCTTACCTGGAAGGCCAACCCTGCTTGCCCTGTCCTTCTTTGGGGGCGGGGCTGCTGCCAGGGTGCAAAGAGCACCCTGGACATCACCGGGAACTCTGCAGACCTCTGCCAAGTCCCGGAATGGTCCTCTGCCCTCCCTGACCTGAATCCTGAAAGATGGGGAACCCAAGGCACCTTCCCTCCCCTGAACCACCCTCCCCGCCGCCCCACTCACCTGGGAACCCCAGGGGGGGCACGGTTGGGCCTTGACGGCACCTGAGGGGGTGGTCCAAATGGGTCAGGGGAAGCCCCCGGCCTGGAGGGCACGGGGGGCGCCCCCCCCAGGGCGGACCCAGCAGGCGGAGGCCCAGGAGCAGGGCCCCGGGAGCCGGGCCGGGCTGGGGGCACGGCGGGGGCTCGCCTTTGCGGGGTGGGGCTGGACGTGGGCGACCTGCGGAGACCCACAGAGAAAATGGAGAGAGAAGGTGAATGACGGAACCCCCAGAGCAAGCCCAGCAGGTCCCTCCCTCCCCCCACCGTGGTACTCAGGAAGCCCCGCCTACAATGCTTGTGCTCCTCCCCTTCCCCCCAGCTTGGAGCAAGCTCCACCCCACCCTCATCCCTGGTCCAGGGCCAACCCGTCCCCCTAGCTCCAGCAGGGAGCTCCCAAAGCCCGCCTCCCTCCGGCCCCGGGGTCTGGCGGGGTTAGGGGGCGGCCGGACCCGCCCCTGGTACCTGCGTCCGGCCGGTACACTCTGCACCTGCAGCCAGGAGTCGTCCACGGGCGGGGGCATGGGCGTGCTGATGGTGGTGGTGTTTATGTCCCCGATGATGCCCAGAGCCTCTTTCAGGGCGTGGTACATGCGTAGCATCTCATCTCTCCGCTGGGCTTGCTCCGCGGACTCCTCCATCAGCGTGTTCTGGTCCCCACACGAGTACAGGTTGGCCAGCAGCTCCGAGTGGATGAAGTCCTTGGTCTGAAAGCCGAGGGGGTGCAAAGACTTGAGAAGGGGTGGCAGTCTGCCTTGACCCTCATCTACCACCTGCCATGCCACTGGGAAAGAGTAACCTTGGACAAGTCACTTCTCTGATTCTGTTTTCTCCTCTGTAAAACGACTGGTTTGGATTAGATGGTCAGACGTAAGGCCCCTTAAGACAACTAGGGAGCAAGGTGGATAGAATCACAGACATGGTTCAAATGCTGCCTCAGATACTTTTTAGCAGTGTGACCCTGGGAAAGTCATTTAACATATCTCAGTTTCATCTCTAAATTTGGGATATTGATAGCACCTATCTCACAGAGTTGTTGTGAGACTCAAATAACAAGTACAGCACTTTGGAAACCTCAAAGTACAGTATATGTTAGCTATTCTTATTCTGACTCTAATACTCTATGAACTTGGCCAGACATTTTCAGAAATTCATAGAACACAGAACTGTAAGGAACCCAAGAAATACAGCATATATAACAGAATATCAGAGCCAAAAGGTCTTAGAACATATAATGTTAGAGCTGGAAGGGACCAGAGTCCCTGGTCCAATCTCCTTCTTTTTTGGAAGGGAAAACTAAGGTCCAGAGTGGTCTTTCATCAGACCATCAAACAGAAAATGGATCTTTCCAAGGAGGGATGTGGGAGGAAAGAAGAAAGAAGAGGGTTGGGAGTGAGAGATCATCTAGGATAGATGTATATTGTACATGTGTATGTGTGTTCTTGTTCATGGTGTGAATGGGTTAGGGAGATATAGGTAGTTGAAGTATAGATATGTTGAGGGCTGTTATTAGGAAAAAAAAACAGATTTGAGATTTCTTTTTGTACCCACATCCCCAGATAAGTGGGACATCTAAGGCAAGAAATTGTGTAAGAACCATTCACAGGCCATACAAAAAAGGGGACTGGCAGGATTTGGCCACAGACCATAGTCTGCCAACCTCTGACCTAAAACAAAGCCAAGAATGTTGAAAGAAAAGCACAGCTCTAGAAGATGTACAAGAAGTATTTTGAAGCAGGGATTTGGGGGAAGATAGAGAGAACTGAGACCATACCCAAGGAACACTGCTAAGGGTCTAGGAGTCACAGAAGGTACTACACAAGCGGCTGAGTGCCTGTAGATAATTTAATGACCTAACTCATCCAAGAGCCTTCCCTTACAGGTGCCAGGACAAAGAACACTTCCTTGACCAGAAAGAGAATCTGCAGCGGCTGACCGCAAGCTCAGCATCTCTCGGACACATTTTTTTGTATGTTTTTAAATATATGTTATTTATTTTTATATATAGTACATAAACAGGCGTGTGTGTGTGTGTGTGTGTGTGTGTGTGTGTGTGTGTGTGTGTGAGTGTGTGTGTGTGTAGCTGTGCATAAACAGACAGGAATCTCTTTGCTAGGTGCTGCTTCCCTGCATTTGTTGGCAATAAACAGATCTTATTTTTGGACTGCAACCTGAGAATATAGTGTGATATAGTGGAGGGCACTGGAATTTCAGAGTCAGAAGAGTTAAGTTTTGAAGGATTTCAGTAAAAGACGAATCATGAAGAAATTAAGGATGTATTCAAAAGCTGACTAATGAGCAAAGTGTTCGTGGGCCAGACTTATGGATATAGTTCTAATATTTCATATGATTGATTTCTGACTCCTTAAATTGGATTGAGTTAAAATTATTATTATCTGCAGTCTGAAAGCTGACTGAAAGTCAAGTTGTAAAAGTTTTTTGGAATATCAAAGACTTACATTTAACATCTGAATAAGTTTGGACCAGGGTTCTGGGAAGAAGAAGGTTTGACTTTAATCAGGAAGAACTTTCAGATGGGCTTCTTTCCCAGCCACCTGGCCAACAACCTTTGCTGCTTCCTTTGTTTGAAGGATGCCCTACAACTCCCAATGCTGAAAAAGTTTTAATAAACTGGGCAGTCAGAGAGGTGGGCACTCACATTCTCTCTCTGTGAGCTGCCCCAATGACACCATGCTGCAAATCTCTCTGTGTCCTGACTGTTATTTCTTATATGTCTATCCTACCCTAGTCCTTAAACCCTTCACCCATTGTTTCGCAGCACTTGGCTTCCCTCCATAGGTGACCCATACAAGGATTTTTGGGGAGGCTGGAACTCTTTGGGTTTGAATTGTCTTTATTAATAGTGTAACTTATGGGCCTGTCTCATTTTCCCTTTCTGAGTCTCAGTTTATTCATATGCAAAATACACCAAGGCTGGGGGTGGGTGGGTAGGATGGAGGTGGTGGTGACCAAGATGGTCTCTAAGCTCTCCTCAGCTCTAAACCCTATGGCCTGTCTCTCCCTTTCTCCTCCTCCCATTGGATGAAGAGCTATCCAAGGAAAACAGGAATTATTTTCCCAATGAAGCTTAGAGTTTTTCTACATTCTGGATTTCATCTTCCTAACCCCTTGGAATAGAGCCCTAGTCTAGTACCAAGAGTTGACTTACGTTGTTTATCATGAGGTGCATGATAGTTTTGGGCATGAGGTCACGGATAGTCTTGTTCACGATGGCCATGTAAGAATCCACCAGGTTGCGGATAGTTTCCACCTGCCTTTCCAACTGGGGGTCCATGGAGTGCATGAAGTTGTCTGAGCCATTCTCTTCTGTCTCACTGGCCTGGGGAAGGACAGGGAAAGTCCATCGTATCAGAACTACGTCTGCCCCTCACCCTGCTACTATCCTCAGAGGGCTCATTCCAGAAAAGCTGAGACTGCACTTATCTTCCAGCCCGATCTCATTCCTCAGCAAGCAGGAAAAGTGCCTGGGCAAACTTCAAGGCTCTGCTTAAATTCTATCTCTTCCAGGAAATCCTTCCTTACTCTCCCCTTCATCTGGTCACAGAGCACTTTGTAGTCTTTTTTATGAATTTATATTTTAATTTTTATTATATTTATCCTAACATGCTTTTCACCACCCCTACCAGATCATTAACTTCTTGAGGGTAAGAACCTTGTGAGAACTCTGTATCCCATCCCATCCAC
The DNA here is from genome assembly GCF_016433145.1 of Gracilinanus agilis. Taxonomy (NCBI): domain Eukaryota; kingdom Metazoa; phylum Chordata; class Mammalia; order Didelphimorphia; family Didelphidae; genus Gracilinanus; species Gracilinanus agilis. The sequence goes on from NC_058131.1 coordinate 284,608,857, forward strand.
ACCCAGCCCCTAGCAGCCTAGCAGGGTTTTCTTGGTCCCTAATTGTCACGTTTGTTGAATGGAAGCACTTACTTTCTCCTTGTCCTGTGGGACCATCAGGAAGCAGTGCCAAAGCCCAGGTGATCACAATATCATTGCACAGAATTGGAAGAAGCAAAGGAGAGAGATTCAGTGACTCAGGCAAGGAGAATGGCAAGGACTTGAGACTAAAAGTCTAAAGCTGGAATTCCTAACTTGGAGTCTACGGAATTGTAAAGGGTCTATGGAGAGAGTTCAGGAAGGTCTAGGAAGTTGGCTGGGAAAAAACATATCATTGTTTTTGCTCAAGCCAACTAAAATTTAGCACTTTTCTCAATGATTTAAAAACATTATTCTGAGAAAAGGTCCATGGGTTTCACTAGATTGCTATGGCATCCAGGAAACAAAAAAAGGCTATGAACACTTGGTCTAAAGCAGTGATTCTCAAAGTGGGCACCACCGCTCCCTGGTGGGTGCTGCAGCGATCCAGGGGGGCATTGATGGCCACAGGTGCATTTATCTTTCCTATTAATTGCTATTAAAATTTAAAAAACATTAATTTCCAGGGGGCTGAGTAATATTTTTTCTGGAAAGGGGGCGGTAGGCCAAAAAAGTTTGGGAACCACTGATCTAAAGGAAAGGATAGGAGGCTCCTTGAGGGGAAGGGGTAATGGGGCTGGGACAAGGAATGCTTAAGAAAATTTTAGAAATAATAGTAGATGCCTGAGAATTATTAGAAATAATATGGGAAAATATCAAAAATCATCAAGTGGGACATATACTGCTAAGAAAGAAGCGGGAATCATAGGAAACTGAAACCTAGGAAGCTGTCCTGTCTGTGACAGAAAAGGGAGTACAATAAAAAAAAACAAGTCAGAGAAAGGGGAAGGTTATAGAGAGATAGGAATTCTGTTTTTCTCCAGAGGAGAATAGTCTACTTAACTCCTGCCCTTCCTTCTGACTCTCATCACTTTTACCCTGGGATTTCTGGTGCCATTAAGGTTATCTCTGTAACCTTGGAGGCCCCAGGCCTTGAGCAGGAAGCACAAAGGGGACAGACAGGAAGGGGCAGCTAAGTAGCACAGTGCTACTCCAGAGCTCCATTTCGGGAGTCAGGAAAATCTGGGTTCAAATCTGACCTCAGACACTTCCTAGCTGTGTGACCCTAGGCAAGTTACTTAACTCCAATTGCTTACTTCTTGTTCCTCTTCCGTCTTAGAATTGATACAAAAACAGAAGGTAAAGGTTGGTTTGTTTTTTAATAGGGGGTTGCCTCTTGATGTCTGATTCCTTGAGCAAGAAGACCCTCAGGACACTGATGAGGGTCCTGACCCAAAGGAAAAAGGGCTAAGAGGCACCTCTCAGATAGGCTTCCCCATCTTCTACAAAAGGAGAGCACTCTTGGAGTCCCTGGCATGTTTCAATCAGGGAGGTAAGGCCCTAACTCTCTTCCCTGCCCACAAAGCCTGGACTTACCCCAACCCGCTCTGGGTATACCCCAGCCCTCAGGAAAGATGCTTTCCAACTGTCCACCTCCTCCTGAGTTTCACAGGCCAACTCCAGCTGTCTGTAATCCTTGTAGACATTCCTGTAGAATAACACCCAACCCGGCCCCAGGCACACAGTAAACAGAAGAGGCTGGGCATCCTGGCTCCCAGCCTCAATTTGATTTTCAGGTTCCCTTTGCTTAGACCTAAGATGCCAACCCGCTTATCCTTTGACCTAGCCAAGAGAGAAAAGATAGCGTCTGGGCATCCTGCAAGGCCCAAGGTCCATGCTGCTTCCTCTGGGAAGCCGTCTTCCATCCTTCCTACCCTACCAAACTGAGACTGATGCCGCCTTCATTTGAGCTTATAACACATTGCATCTCTCATGCATTTATCATATTCTGATTTGTATTCTATTCATCTGTGTACATGTCTCCTGGGGGCAATAAGCTCCCTGAAGGCAAAACTTGGAGGGATGCTCTTTAGGTGCCAGAATGAGCAGTGCCTAGGGACACGGGGCATCAGGTACCTCTGTTCAGTGTTGAAGAGGGCAAAGATATGCTTGCTGGACATAAAGCCCTTTTCCACATCTCGAAGTTTCAAGTTGTCCACAGGGAGCATATATTTTTTCTCCTTCTCCTAAAAATAGGGGTTAGATGATAGAGAGTTAAACCCAGGGTCATGCTGAAAGCTCCCCAGGATCGAATTCCCGACGCAGACAATTAATTCCTGGTTCTCAGCTGAGGATTTCCTTTTGGCAGCTTTTGTACATCCCAAAGTAGGCACCAGAGGGCACCCTCTGCTCAGTTTCTCTAAAATAATGCCAACCTGAGGGAGCTACCAGGGCCCAAGAGTGGAGTCGGGAGAGGGTGCACGGGGAAAGTGGGAGGCAGTCCCAGGCCACTTTTCGGCCTGTTTCCTCACACCTCGTTTTGTACGAGACCTTCTGGCCCATTGGCAGTGCCATTTCCAGGGCAGAGAAACCCAGTGGAGAAAAGGAGACTTGAGGCTGCATGGCTTCCTCTAGTCAACCAAGTCAACAGTCCCAGTGGTGTGCAGTACTTCTTTGTTCCCAAGGGAGAAGGCAGAGGCCACAAGCCCACAGGCCCAGGAGCCAAACTGTCCCCGCTGGCCGCCCTGCTATCGCCCACCCTTCTCCTTAGGGCAGGGAGATGAGGTGCTGCTAAGGCTGGCATCCATAGCCCAGCTAGGCAGATAACCAGCCCAGAGAAAGCCTATCATCATCCAGTTTTCCATGGGGGAGGGTGGCCAGAAGTGGGCAACTGGCTTTCCAGGGTCTATCCCAACTCCAAATGAGGAAGGGCCACCGGAGGGGCCAGGGCCCTCCTGAGGCTCTCCTTCCCTACCCGCTCCCATCCTTCCCAGCCCTGGCTCTGGGCTATCGGGCCTGGTTTAGATCAGCCCCTCTGACTTCATTTCCTGAGTGCTGAGACAGGAAGGGGGGGGGTGGAGCAGCCTGCCCGGGGGGCCCCTAGCTTCAAAGGGCTGGCTCAACCCCCAGCCCATGTGTTAGCAATCAGGAGGCTCTGTGTGTGTGTGTGTGTGTGTGTGTGTGTGTGTGTGTGTGTGTGTGTACACATGAAGGTGCAAGAATGTGTGTGTGTAGTGGGGGAGGGAGGCACATAAACAAGTGGGTGTGCACATTTTTATGGGTGGGCATGAAGGTTAGGCTGTGTGTCGGGGAGTCCCATATATATGTCACATAGGGTGAAACCTGCAAAGGAGTCCTCAGGCAGAGGCTTAGGGTGATGGGGTCAGAGGCCACCTCCCCAGCATGCCATTTGGCAAAGGTGCCAAGCCTGGCTGAGACCCGTGGGGCAGGCTGGTGTGCTTAAGGACTCCCATGTATTGGCATCTGTGGAGGGAGCACCCCTGGGTCCCCGTGTCTGTGTGTTGGCATGTGTCCGTGTGTATCATGGATGTGTTGGCTGGGGGGATTGCTACAGATTTTGGGAGGTGGGGGAGGCCCTTTTAGAAGACCTAGGCCAATTCCCCAGAAGGCACTGAAAACATTTTCAAAGGTTCCTTTGCCTGGGCAGGGAGGAGGAGATCACGGTCCCCTCTGCCTCCATCCTGGGGCAGGGATATGGTGGCTGGTAACTGGAAGCTCTCCCTGCCTGGCCGGTTCCAGCTCCCCCCTTCACTCCAGGGCCCCACTGACCAGTTCCTCCTCAATTTCACATAAAGCTCTCTTTATCCTGGGCAGGGCAGCCCCAAAGAGGAGAGAGTGGTGGTGGGGCTGTGAGGAGGGAAAGGAGGAGGAGGAAAGAGGAGGAGGAGGAGGAAAGAGGAGGAGAAGGTGGAGGGAGGGAGAAAGGGAAGGAGAGGAAGCGGGACACATGGCCCAGAGAACATCTGGAATCATTAGAGGGGGGAGGCCAGGGCTGCCGCCAGTCGGGATCCCCTCCATTTCTGGGCTTGGACACCAAGGTACAGAAACTGCCTCTTCTCCCCCCCAGCACAACCTTATCCCTTCTTACTTCCTGTTCTCCCCAGCCCCTGGGCTCCCCTCCCGAAGGCCCCTCCTTCCCAGGCTCGAAGCTCGCCCCTGCCACGTCAAATGAGACAGGAGGGGAGCTGGGAGTGGAGGGGGGCCGCCGACGGGGCGGGAGGCCCCTGCGGCTGGGGCGGGGAGAGAGGGGGCTCAAATCACAGAGACCTGGTTTCAGGGGGCGTCCGCACTCCAGAGGAGAACCCGACAGACTCAGCAGCGGCAGCAGCGGCAGCGGCAGCAGTGGTGTGCCCGCCGCTACTGTGGCGGCGGCTAAAGAGGAGGGGATGGGGGAGAAGGGACGAGGGGACCTCCGCAGCCTGCTCATCCACCCGCCGCCACCCCGGCCAGATGCTACAGCAGGACAGAAGGACGCAACAGACTCCACTCCGTCTACCCAGTGTTTAGACTATCTGTTCAGGACTCCAATATTGTACAGTAGTCTGCACATTGGTTAGGCTGGGCTGGGCTACACACGGTGTCGTGCCTGGGGGCATGGAGGTGGCATTGTGCGGCACAGCAGTGGTGGGGATCGGAGCCAGAACCACCCTCCCACCTCTTTTCCAGATGCCTGAGACTCCCCACCTCTTCTCTCTTCGCCCCTGGACCAGGGAGGGGGGTGGAGGGCAGATGGGGGGTGCCATCAGGGAGGGTAAGGTCTCTCCTTTGCATGGAGCTGCCCATGGGAAAAGAAGCCACCGGAGGAGGGAAGGGGGCATGCATGGGAAAGCGCCAGAAGGGAGAGGATGGAACCAGTGGACCAGCCCTGGAGCTGGCTGGGGAGTTGTGGGGAGGGCTGGGGGAAGACTGCCTGCCTCTGGCTCCCAAGTCTGAGAAGGCGCTAAGTTTGGGGCACAGATTGCTACATCATCTGAGACAATTTTTCTCCCTGGTGCTCCCTCCCCCCGCCAAAAGTTCCTCAGGGCAAGGTAGAAGGTGCTACCCACAGGAGCCGGGGTTTGGGGGAGAGGGGTAACGAAGAATGGACTCCTGACTGGACCCAAGTGGTCTCCCCGTCCCCCACCTTCCGCCAAGCATGCACACTCCAACATGGCACGGGGCACACATCATTTCAGTCCCCTGACAGATTCCCACCCCCCCCCCCACACCCTCCATTCACACTTGGATTCCCCAATTGCCTCAAGCATACCTTCATAACCCCCAAACATATGCACCTGAGCATTTGAGACCCTCACCCCCAACACATAGACACCCATTAGAGACTTAAAGCCTCCCCACGCCCTCCCCACAGAAATACACTCATCCATCAGACACCCGCCCAGCACATGGAGAATTCCTCAAAATGCACTCATATCCCAAATACCCCCACAGAAGCATTCCCCAATACACAATCCCATCTTCTGTTCCCCTTCAGCATGTTCACACGTGTATGCACACAGATACACATACATACAACTGTCCAATAGTGGGCCATGGATTCACACTCAAGCTTTCATCATGCCCTGCCCAATCCAATCCAGTCCTGAGGGAGAAGGGGGAAGCAGGCAGGGGGCTTGGGTTTGGGGTGCCTGACTGTCCCACAGGCTTGTCTTTGCACCCTCTGGAGGGTCCAGAGCCACGAGGAGCTGTGGGCTCAATGAAAGCGGACTCCTTCCAGCCCAGAGAACCACCCCTGTACTCTTAGACAGTGAGGGTCCAAGGCAAACCTAGAGGGGTTTTTCTGGTGCCCAGACCTGAAGAAGAACACACACAGGCACACACAAAAACTCCCCACTCCCCACCCCCAGCTCAGCCTATCTCATATTGCCTCTGTCTCCATCCCTTTTTTAAAAGGGGCTCTGGAGCTGTGAGAGAGGCCCTGGCTGGGGAAAGAGGCCCAGACACCCCCTCCAGTCTGCCCCCACAAGGAAGGGAGTCAGGAGGCCTCCCTGGGGTGACTGCCAGCCACTACAGCCCCACCCCAGAGGAAGAAATAGGGAAATAACACATCCTAGAATGAGTAGACTCAGGGTAGGGGGTCAAAGAAACCAATGACAAGAATTTAAGGGAATCAGAAATCTAAAACCCCTCGTTTTCTGCCACCTCTCTTTGAGAGATTTTGCCCCCCACCCCATCTTCCCCCTAGATCCCCAAAAGATGAAAAAGACCCATTCCTTCCCCCCATCCAAACTCCTCCCAACTTCTTGGCCAGCTGAAGTTCATTACCATGAGTTCCCCCCCCTTCCCCCATCCTCAGGACTCCTCCCGGTCACCTCTGGAATCCAGATGTTAGAGCCAAGCAGACAAGCTCTTAAAGGAGCCCAAAGGCAAATGCAGGGATATGGGGGATATGGGGAGAGGCCGGGTCCCCGGAGGGGGGAGCTTGTATAGGGGCCATTGGGGAAGTCCTGGCAGCTCCCACCTTCCCAAGTGGAGGAGGTGGAACCTCATAGAGATCCTTGATCCTTGGTATGGGAGGGGGTTGGGGGGAAGGGGTTAACAAGGGTGCTGGGCTCATATGTGTCATGGGCCTATGGGGCCACAAAAGAGGAACGCCCTGAAGCTGGGAAAACAGGAAGGCAGCTGGGCTTGGGGCTAAGAGTGGCACAGCAGTCCCTCTCTACCAAATATCTCTAATGCCCTCTTCAAGCCCCCTGCAATAGAGAATGCCTTCTCCTGCCCTTTCCTTCTCTGTGAACCGGAAAGCTTTAAAACCCAGCTCAAACCCCATCCCTCCTCCAAGAAGCCTTCCCTGATTAGCCCAACTCTAATGGCCTTCATTCTCCCCCCACTTGGCACTCACAGCCTCAAGCCTCACTATACAAGTTTCCAAGTGTTTTGTCAGTGTTTTCACGTTTCCAAGGTTTGCTGGAGTTCTCTATGTTCTCTTTCTAGGCCCTGCCCCTCAATCCTTTCCCCTAGAGGTTTTGGGGATATATGAAGGGGAGGTTTGCCCTGGAAAGACGCCAGTTCCTTCTTGCCACGCTGCTTTCCCCCACAGCCCAAGCTAATATCGTATGGTCTGGATCCTGGGCAAGGACAGACTTCTCTGTTGGCACCCCCAAGAGTTATAGCCACTCAAGATTCATCAGATGGGAAGCCCACTGGGCACTGCCAAGGGACTGGGTGGCACCACAGGCAATGAGACTAGATAATCTCTATTCTGACTCTAGGAGTCCCTGCTGCCAAGATGTCTTGGTCCAACCCTTCCTAGAAGGTGGGGTGAGGCTGTGGTCACATAAGGAATACATCCCATGTTCTGCCCTTTTGGGTGGACAGTCTCCAGGCCCCCACCAGTGGGGACTCACCTCATCATCTTTATACCAGGACAGGTTTTCAGCTGTCAGCACAAACCAATATTCCTTGGAGCCTCCCTTCATGATGCCAATGTTGTTGATGGTCAGCCAGCCCTTTCGGATCACCTGCAGGTAGCCCAGGGAGTAGAATTGGATCAATGGGAGAAGGGAGGAGAGAGGGGCAATTCAGTCTCTCCCTGTCCAAATTCTCGAAGAGGGGATGGGGGCCATAAACCCAAGGGAGAGAAACTAATGTAGCTCAAATACATTCTCTGCAGCTTACTACTTGTGTGATTAAATGACTACAAGCCGATGAATCTCTTTGGGACATATTGTGCTCATGTGCAGAATGGCATATAGACTAGAAGGTTCCTGAAGTATCTCCCGGCTAAAGGTCTGTGACCTGCAAAACCCAGTGGAATTGTGCATCAGCTATGGGAGTGGGGTGGGGACCAGGAGAGGGAAAGAACGTGAATCTTGTAACCATAGAAAAATATTCTAAATTAATTAATTAAATACAGTTTCCAAATTAAAAAAAATAATAATAAAATAAAGGTCTATGACCCTATAGTTATCCAAGGCCAAATTGTCACAAAACCTTCCTCCAAAGCCACAGCTAGAAGTCATTTCTCTCTTTCAATAGCTCTCAAAAGAGAGAGCTTTGGAGACAGGAAGGTGGCTCAGTGGATAGAGAGCCAAAACTGGAGATGGGAGGTTTGAGGTTCAAACTGTTCTCAGACACTCCCTAGCTATGTGACCCTGGGCAAGTAGCGTAACCCCTATTGCCTAACCCGTACTGCTCTTCTACCTTGGAACCAATACTTAGTATTGATTCTAAGAGGAAATTAAGGGCTTGGAAAAAAAAAAAAAAAGCACTTAGCCCAGGGCCTGGCATATGATTGTTGTAAAGAAGACAATACATATGGGAGCAGCTAAGTAGCTCAGTGGATTGATAACAGGCCTAGAAAGATGGGAGGTCCTGGTTCAAATTTGGTCTCAAATTCTTCCTATCTGTGTCACTTTGGGCAAGTCACTTAACCCCAATTGTTTAGCCCTTACCACTCTTTAGTCTTGGAACTCATACTTAGTATTGATTCTAGAATGGAAGGTAAGGGGGAGAGAGAGAGAAAGAGGGGTGGGGAGGGAGAGAGAAGGAGAGAGGAAGGGAGAGAGCTATTGAAAGAGAGGGAGAGAGGAAAGGAGAGAGAAGAGAGAGAGGGAGGAGGGGGAGGGAGAGAGAGGGAGAGAAGAAGGTAGAGAGAAGGGAGAGAGGGAGAGAGAGAGAGAGAGAATGCTTTTGGACCTCTCTGATATAAGATCTCAGACTAGGAAGGGGTCTGGGCAGTCATCTAGTCTAATCCTTACATCACCCTTCAGAGAATTATCATCCACAAGTAAACTTGCCAAACATTGTATTATTAGTGACCTGTGTGATGTCTGCTCCCCCTTTCTAGGCTAGAAGTTTCAAAGAGATTCATCATATTTGCTTTTATAAAGCTCACAAAACTTTGCCTGTACTTAGTAGAGGTTCATTCAGTTAAGGCTAAATCATGGAATTCAAAATATGTCCCTGAATCTTACCATCTCCACCCCTGGAGAACTGACTGGTCCATGGGGAACCTGTTTGAGGTCATGACTAACCAAGATTTTCATAGAGATTGATGATCATTAAAGGACCAGGGGGTTATAAATCACCAACAGCCTATTTAAATTTGGAATAAAGAGCTTTTTAACTATCAGAGGCGACCATAAGATAAGAAGGCTGACCCTCATGACATAGTGAGCTCCCAACACTGGAAGTGTCTAGGGACTAACTGAGGGTGGGAGGTTACACTGATATCAAAGGTACTTTCAGACTCTAAGATTCTATATCCCTAAGATGGAACCAAGGTCTGCCCAAAGATTGGGTAAGAGAGAAGGGGGAGATAGAGGCCAAGAGTTTGGCCAGAGATTGTCCTCAAGTCACCTCACATGGGAATTTCTTTCAGCAAGAGAACTGATTGGGGTGAAGGTCAGTGTTCAAATCAGGTAGTAGATGGGAGAGGGAGAAGAAAGCCCAAGCCCTGGGAGCCTAAAAAACCAGATTCCTTTCCCATGTATCTCTCCCTCTCCCTCCAACCTCTCATCCCCATCCAGATCTACAATGAACTCTTGTGCACTGACAACTGAATGCTAAAGATATATTATGATAAATGTTCTCTTAGGCATGGAAGTCCTTTTATCTTGAAAGGTAATCACTGCCCATTGGTGTCTCAATGAGCTTTGACACACACACACAAAACACACACTCCCTCCCTCCCAAAATGCCCTACTCCCCGCTCCCCAATCCATCCAATCTCCCTCCCAGCTTCCATCCAATATGAACACCTATCCATCCTTTCAAGGCCTACTCAAATACCACTTTATCCATGAAGTATTTCCTGCCTCTCCTCCCCACTGGTAATGCACTTTCCTTCCTCAAAGCTCACAGTAATCTATTTTGAACTTTCTTATACATGCCACAAGTATCATTTTGTCCAATAGCTATCTGCTCCTATGTCACTTTCCCATACTAGCCTGAGCACTAGTCTTCATGCAGAAGATGGTTAACACTTATTACACCAAATTAAACTGCCCTACACTTAGTTATAGATTGAGTTATAGATTGGCTCAGGGAGTTAGAACCTATAATCCATTCTTTTCTATGCATGGGGATGAGACAGAATTTTTAATTTGGGAGGGTGGGAATCTAGGGGCAAGCCCCAGCTAGCCTCCAGTCTCTTGAAAGTTGAAGACAATTAATGGCAGCCCTTGGAAAGTGAGACCCTCTGGTACATAAGGCCCCTCTTCGCTGCCCCTTTCCCTGGAGACTACTTCCTCAGCTCATCTTCTCACTAATCTATTCAAGACAGCCTGTACTTTCCCATAGACAGGAAAGTCCCAAGGAGCCCCTGGGATGGTAGGAAAGCCCCATAGGGATCCTCAGGGGAAGACCCTCTCCTCCAAAACCCACTTATGAAAAAGGGACATTCAATAAATGAAAAGTTGGTCTCCAATTCCTCCTACCTCTTCTTAGGATTCAAAGTACTTCTCATATATTCTATTTTTCTTCCTCACTGGCACTCCTAGGAAAGGGGAAAGAATGATCCCCAAAAGAAACTAAGTCCCAACCCATCTCATCTCACAGGAATGAAACTTCTTGTTGATATATGTTAATTAGGAAGGGTTCAACCACAGAAAGCTTGAGAGACAGGACCCAGGGTTGATATCTTTAGCTCTGTCACTCACTGTGAGTCATATGGATTGGGAGAAGCCTGGGATTCAGTTTCCTCATATGTATTTGATACTAGTTCTTGCCTTGTGTGCCTCCTGGGGATCAAACCCTTTCACCTGAGGATCATATGAATTGTATGCCAAAATGATTTGTTGGCATGAGAAAGAAGTCACAGACTCCTCATTTTAGGGCCCTCCACAACATGATAGTCCCAAGCCTCTCCAGCTATCCCTACATGAAACCAACTTGGGCTCTCCACTAAACATACCTCATCACACCTCTCTCCTCTGTGGTCAATCAGTTCCTCTCTAGCTGAAGCAGATCCTTTGAAATCCACCTCAACAAAGACTGGTGGCTTGATGAACTCTCCTTCCTTCTAACATGGCAGCACTTCCTGCCAACCCTCTCAGTTGGGCACTGGCCCAACACAGAGCCTGGAAGCACCTCTTGCATTAACCTGGTATCTATCTTTTCATCTATATACATCTTGTTCTTCCAATTTCCAAAAGCATGTAAGTTCCCAAAGTGTTCATGTATGCAAAATGTTTTGAAAACTTTAAAGCACTACATAGATATGACCCATTATTCATATTAAAGGCAGGGATTTTTACCAACCTTCTCAGTGCCTAGCATAAACCTAGGAACACATGAAGCATTCAATAAAGATGTTACATGGTTGATGAAAATCATGTGTGCATGACTGTTCTCGAACCTTCTCCATCACAATTAGCACAAGAGGGAAACAGATATATAACACCCCTAGTGTGGCGTAGGCCCATATCACACACTAATTATGCTGTCTCCTTGCTCCTCTTCCCCACAAATGGAGTTCCCTCATACAACAAGTCCCCCACATGCCCCACTCCCAACCCCAAACAGTGACAGTCCTGATACTCACCAAAATCTCGTCCTGAAAAGAAGTAACCATAGCAACCGCCATGGAGCATCGGGGAGAGAGGAAAGACCATTACTGAGAGCTGCCCAGTCAGAGGGCACATTGGTGGTTGCCACCAGGCATGCTCCCAGACCCTAAAGATCTCCCCGGGGCTGATTGGCCTTTGCAAGGGGCCCCATTGGTTATATCCTGGATCAAGGGAGGCCCTGGACCCTTTGGCTGTCCACAGTCTAGCTTCCTAGGGCTGTGATTGCTCAGTGTGACTACACTTGATAATTGGCCCATTAAAAAGCAGGAAATCCCTATGACAATATTTAAGAGGCCAGGGCCCAACTCTGGGGTGGGGTACCTGCCAGTCTGGAAATGTCTGATCCCAAATTTCCAATACCCTCTGAGTATCTGAGGATGCCAGGCTCTAGGGATGGAGCCCCCCAAGTCAGACCCTGTCCCCTGGCAGACAAGAAGCAGGTGCCACTTACCTGGTTCCCTGCTGCCTTTTTCTTATTCATCTGGCTGCTCCTCTGCTGGGCACTTTTGGAAAGAAAGAAGAGTTCCCTTAGGCCTGAGGAGCAGAGTTCTTGCCTTCTCTTCACAGTTAAAAGTCATCATCTGCCTTCATATCCCCTTCTCTTATGTTGTGGGCCAAAGGATTTAGGTTGAATGCATCTTTGATTCTAATGGGGCTCCCCAACCCAGCATCATTCCCAGGTATGTCAGTACAATGTAAGCTCCTTGAGGGCAGAAGTTGTCCCCTTTTTTTATTTGTATTCATAACACTAGCCCAATGCCTGGCACATCATAGCCATTTCTAAATGTTTGTTGGTAGAGGCCCAAGGAAAAGTGGAAGGGCAAGTGCCTCCTACAGAAGGTGGAGAACACTCACTTAGCAAAGCCGATGAAGTCTTCATGGTTGGTGTTCATATAGGCCAATTCAATGTCAATAAGAAGCATGACCTGAGAGAAATCATGAAAATCAGAAGGTAAGTAATGGAAGTAGGGATGGATGGATGGATAAAAGGGAGGATAAAGAGATGGAGGGAAAAGTGGAGAAATGGACCTATGGGAAGGAAAGAATGGAAAGAGGCAGAAGAAAGATTTTGGAAGAATGGATTGGGGTGGAAAGGTAGGAAGGGAATAGTAGAAGACAATGACAGATAAAACTGGAATAGAAAAAGATTTCATGCACAAGAGATTAAAACAGAGTGGAAAGAAGGGAGAAGAGTAGAAGCTGAGGGAGAAGGGGATGCTTAAAAGGGTCTTACCTGGTCCTTAGTTTTCCCCTCTCTCTCACGAATATGGGTGGTGACGATGCGTTCCATTTCTTCTCGCAAGTGGGGGTACTGCTGGAGCTGGGGACAGGGGAGAGAGCCACGTACACAAGGGGAACATGGATGTGGAGTTTCCTATGCCCCCTGGGAGGCCTGCTTGACATGGGAGACAGGCCTGAGGCAGAATGCATTCAGGTGACTCGTTGCCTGTGGGGCTAAGCCCCAAGTATACTCTGGAGGGGTGGGGATATAGCTAGATGGCCCTGAGTTGGAGGAATAAGGAAGATGTTTCCTTCAAAGGCCATATCCCAAGAGCAAAGTGAAATGCCAGGTTCCTTCTGGTTCAGCTCCTGTCCCCTCATCATAGACGCCCCTCAAGATGTTTTAGGAGAGGGGAATGGAGGGGTGGTTTACAGAACTCATGGGGAGAAACACTTCAGAAACCAGCATTGTCCTTGGTGGCTTAGAAGTGGCCATCATAAGAATTTCCATCTTAGACTGAGGGAGTCTGTGAGGGAGAGTGGAAACAGCCTGCAAAGCCCTCAGTGGCTTTAGTACTATCTGTGTCTTTTGGGGTCCTTGAGGGAAAACATACAGACCAGAGACTGAAGCCAAGGGTGGGTCAGGGGTTGACAAAGCATTGGGGAAAAAAAAAGAATCAAACTGGGAACCACTCTCTGATTCCAATCTAAGATGGCAGCCATGGCCAAGAGATATAAGAAGCCAGGGCTGTGGGCACAGGACAGAGGTAACCGTCAATCACGGGCACAACACAACATGCAAAAGGTGGAGGCCTGGGGCATGCAAGGGTATAGAGGAAGACCCAAAGCCTAGAGGGGTGGGAGGAACAGGACATGCGCGAGTGGGGTGCCAGCAGCATGGGCAGTACCCCCATGGGGACATGGCTCAAGTGTCAGCCCTCTCCACAAACTCTATCATGCCCTGCCTGCCACTGCCTCTACTTTCTTCCCAAGGCCCTATTCTAAATGCCCTGAGCACTTCCCAGAGGAGGAGTCAGATGGCACCTATAGGCAGGACCAAGGCAGATCTTATAGGCTCTCCTACCAGAGGCCAACCTCTCTGCCCTTTGAGAGAAGGGTATACTCTGTTCTAGACCCATAAGCCCTCACATTTTGTCCTCTCCACAAAGGAAATGGGGCATGCAGCTACTCTAAAGAGAAATCTAGTTTTTAGAGATACCTGGGGTCTACCAAAGGCAAGGGTGTCCAGGTCAAATGCAAAAGAGACCATATGGGATGGCAATGGGGCAGGGATGGAGGGAAGCTTCTAGGCCTCCATTATTCCTAGCAGGTCTCTCTCCTCTGGGCACACTGACCCAAAGCCTAGGGAACCTCCCAAATGAGAATAAGCATAGGACTTTGTCCCTTAAAGTGAGCAGGCCACTGAACCAGGTTCTCTAGCACATTGTACCAACTCCTCCAAGGGGGAGAACGTCCTGCAGAATGTGGGGGGCTCTCAAAGCTAATCCCACTTGGATTGACCATCATTTCTCATTTGGAACTGGGGTTGTCACTGAGCCAATGCAATACTGTGAGGGTTAGCTAATAGGTGAAAAGCTGAGGAAAGCAGGGCTGGCTCACTCTTCTTGCCCAATGAATCCTCCATCTCTCCCCGGTTCCTGCCTATGCCCCCGTATTGACCATGCCACCTTCTTCTGCTGGATCACAGCCCGGCTTCCTCCCACCTCCCACCTCCCACCCCCCTCTAAGATTCCCTCATCTTTGCCACCCAAACCTTCTCTCCATGTGAGGGAATGGGAGGATCAGAGCTGCCCTGCCCAGGCAGAGGCCAAAGAAAGAGAAGGGCCAAGCTGAGGGTGGAGGTTGAGGAGAAGCAGGCAGGAGTTCAGAGAGGGATCAGGCTGAGAATGAAGAGAAGACAGGACAGAAAGAGAGAGAAAGAGAGCACACCAGTGGCAGGCTACGCAAACCAATTCCTCTCCCATCCGCTTCCCCAGGACTGGGGAAGGCTGGGGTTTTCCTTCTGGGACATTTATCTGGGGCTGTGCCAAGGGCACAGGAGGTGGGGGAAGCTGCAAAATAAGACTAAGTCAGGGGCTGTGAAAATATAGCCACATTCGCCCAAGACCTTAATGATTCAAAGGATATTTTTCCAAGGTAGGGACACATTTATCACTAGCAAAGGCGTGCCCTTGACTCAGGAATCTCTAGGAACAATCTTGGATTTCCTTTCGAAACCTGGGCCCGCTGTCCTGGGCAGTCCCTTTGGAGCGGTGTGTGGCTCCCTCTCCTGGTCCCTTGTGGCCCAGGTCCCATTTTGGGGGCTGGCAGAAGGAGGGTGGGGTGACATCGGAAGAAAGGACCGTCTCCAAGGATGAAGAGTTTAGGGCTCCAAAACCATGAACCAGATTCCCTGTGCTTCTTACCACCAAGTGTCCTACCCAGTTCAAGGCTTCCCTTAAATGGGGATCCCACTCCCAATCCCACCCACTTACGGCGAGAGGCCAGAGAGATGAGGGGCAAAAAGAAGATGAGGAAGACAGAAAGAAATTATTCCCTTGAGAGCAGGTGAGGGCATTCACCAACCCAGCCCCTGTTCTCTCTGTTTCTGTGCCAGGACCTACTGGGCAGGGGTCACTAGAAGCAGCGGGGAAGTGCACGGAGGCGAGAAGGCAGATGCCGGTAGGCATGGGCCCCAGGGTGCCATTGGGCTGAAGTGTGGGCAAGGGTGGTCTTCAGCCAGGCCAAGTGGGAGAGTGTGTGAGGAGAGCTATGCGGTACTGTCAGCACCGGGGTGCACGGGAGCCCCTCGTGTGGGAGAAGGTGAGTGGGGGCAGCGGGGGCAGGAGACTGCCCTGGTGAGAGCCCGGTGAAGGGGTGGGGGCGTAAGCACGTGAGGCCTGGCATCGGGCCGCCATCTTTACCTTTGCGCTACACTTTCTGATGGTGGCCGTGAGCTCACTGACTACCATGTCCACACACTTGAGAGTGGGCTCCTTCAACTTCTGCACCTGCTTTTTCACTATGGCTTCAAAAGCAAGATCAGGTGTGAAGAGACCCGTCCTGCACCCGGGGAGGAGCCCAGCCAGCAGGCCCAGGAGGAAGAAAAAGAGGAAAGACAGAACCAAGCAGGGAGGCCGGGAGGTTAGGGGAGAGGGAGAGCCACAGAGGATGAGAGAGAGACACAGACACAGAGAAGGGGGAGAGAGAGAGAGAGAGAGAGAGAGACACAAGGCAAAGGTAAGAAATGACACTCATCCTTCCCACCCCACCCCCCAGGTGCTGCCGAGTACCAGGGGGCTTTGTGGGCATTGTGCTGGGCAGTAGGGTAGGCCACTGGGCTGAAGGAGCGAGACCCCTTTGGGAGGGCACCCACCTCTCCTGGGCAGCCACTGGCACCATGCCACCCACACCGCTGGCACAGCAAGACCAGATAGGAGCCTCCATGGCGCTAGGGCCACACCTGTGAACTCTTCACCTCCTTCATCTCATTTTTCCTATTTAAGCACCAGCCTGCTCCTTGCTGCCCTCTGGGTCTGCCTGGGCTCCAGCTGGCCAGAGTTCACACATAGCTCCAACCTGCCTTACCCTAGTGTCCCAAGACCTTCTCTCCTGTCTTTAGTGCCTCTCATCCCTATTCTCCCCCACGGGACAATCCTTAACCTCCCTTCAGGTCTTGGGATCCTCAGCTGAGAAAAAAATAGAAAGAGATGGAGGAGGAAAAACAGAGAAAGGAGAGGAAGGAGAGAGGATAGGAATGGAAAGGAAAGAGAGAAGCAAAGGACCACAAGGCAGGGGGGTCTGAATGGTGTTTAGGGGTGAGAAGGAAGGACAACGGGGGAACTGGGGGTACTTGGCAGTCCCCAGATTTCTGCTCCCTCTTTTGGAAGCTTATCCTGAAACCTCCAGCCTGTCAGATCTGTGTATACCCACTAGAATTGTTTCTCTATAGAAAAGCTCACAAATCTGAAATTTAGACCCCCTCCAGAATCTAGTGCCCTGCTGTCCCCTTCACCTCCTCAAAGATGCTCCCATCTCCTGGACACTTAGAGAAGATTCAGCTGCCAACTGCTAGTGCCCATGGACACCCCAAGGATCTCTTCCCCAAGTTTAGGGTAATGACTGAAGAACAAAGGAAAGTCTCTGGTGTGCAGGTATCTTGGAACCCCAAATGTTAGCTTCATCCCATTAGAGGTAGTTACCAGAAAACCTGCCCATTCCCTGCCGAAGAACTTAACCATCTCAAGTTCTCCATGCCCTTCAGTTCCACGGGCCCAAAAGAATTCCTGGACAGAAAAAGCGGGGAACCTCTCAGAAAACACTGTCCCTCATCTTCTGTGAGTGGATCCTGGCCCTTGCCCTATCCCTATTTGGTGCCCAGTTGAGTTCTGGTTGGACAGTCCATGGCTGTCTGTCTGTGCTCCCCAACCAACCCTGCTGCCCCACCCACACACATACCCCAGAGGGGTCTGAACATGCTACCGAAAAGGGTGAGGGTAGTGTGGGAGTGAAGGTGGGCATCTGGCTGCAGTGCAGGATGAAAGGGGATACAGGCGGGTAAGAAGGAGGCTGGCACCATGCTGCGGCCTGGTTACCTTCTTGGTGCACTGTCTAACGGTATTGATTAACTCCGAAATGACCATGTCCACACATTTCAGACAGGGCTCTCGGATCTTCTTCACCTGCTTTTTCACGATGGTTTCAAAAGCCATATCTGGGGTGAACAGCCCCGTTCTAAAAGCCCAGGGGCAGATAGGGCAAGGAGAAGGGGACAGCATTACAAACAGGGTCCCACTAGAGGGGAAAAGGGCTGATTTCCCCCCCACTGCATACTTTCCCTCAGCAGAACCCTTCCACCCTCTTGACCAATGAGGGAACTTCTAAGGCCCTTCCAGCTCTGACATTCTCTGTCCCAATGTTCCTTCTAATCTTTCTGGCTCCTTCCAGCTCTGACATTCTCTGTTCTAAGATCCTCTCAAGCTCTGTCTTTCTCTGCCCTAAGATCCCTTTCAATTCTGACATTTTCTTTCCTAAAGATTTTTTCTAGCTCTGTCCCAAGATTCCTTCTAGCTCCTTCCAGCTCTGTCATTCTCTTCCCCAGGTCCCTTCCTGATCTAATATTCTCTTCCCCAAGATCCCTTCCAGCTCTGTCATTTTTTTAACCCAAGGTCCCTTCTAATTTCTTCCAGCTCTGACATTCTCTTCCCCAAGATCCCTTCCAGCTCTGAAATTTTTTTATCTGAAGGTTCCTTCTAGCTCCTTCCAGCTCTGTCATTCTCTTCCTCAAAGTCCCTTCCTGATATGACATTCTCTTCCCCAAGATCCCTTCCAGCTCTGTCATTTTTTTTATCCCAAGGTCCCTTCTAGTTCCTTCCAGCTCTGACATTCTCTTCCCCAAGGTCCCTTCCAGCTCTGACATTTTTTTATCCCAAGATTCCTTCTAGCTCCTTCCAGCTCTGACATTCTCTTCCCCAAGATCCCTTCTAGCTCTGACAATTTTTTATCTCAAGGTCCCTTCTAGGTCATTACAGCTATGTCATTCTCTTCCTCAAAGTCCCTTCCTGATATGACATTTTTTTATCCCAAGGTCCCTTCTAGTTCCTTCCAGCTCTGACATTCTCTTCCCCAAGATCCCTTCCAGCTCTGACATTTTTTTTATCCCAAGGTCCCTTCTAGCTCCATCCAGCTCTGTCATTCTCTTCCCTAGGTCCCTTCCTGATCTAATATTCTCTTCCCCAAGATCCCTTCCAGCTCTGTCATTTTTTAATCCCAAAGTCCCTTCTAGTTCCTTCTAGCTCTGAAATTCTCTTCCCCAAGGTCCCTTCCAGCTCTGAATTCTCTTCCTCAAGGTCCCTTCCTGATATGACATTTCTCTTCCCCAAGATCCCTTTCAGCTCTGACTTTTTTTATCCCAAGGTTCCTTCTAGTTCCTTCCAGCTCTGTCATTCTCTTTCCCAGGTCCCTTCCTGATCTAATATTCTCTTCCCCAAGATCCCTTCCAGCTGTGACATTTTTTAATCTGAAGGTCCCTTCTAGCTCCTTCCAGCTCTGTCATTCTCTTCCTCAAAGTCCCTTCCTGATATGACATTCTCTTCCCCAAGGTCCCTTCTAGCTATGACATTTTTTTATCTGAAGGTTCCTTCTAGCTCCATCCAGCTCTGTCATTCTCTTCCCTAGGTCCCTTCCTGATCTAATATTCTCTTCCCCAAGATCCCTTCCAGCTCTGTCATTTTTTAATCCCAAGGTCCCTTCTAGTTCCTTCTAGCTCTGAAATTCTCTTCCCCAAGGTCCCTTCCAGCTCTGACATTTTTTTATCTGAAGGTTCCTTCTAGCTCCTTCCAGCTCTGTCATTCTCTTCCCTAGGTCCCTTTCAGCTCTGACATTTTTTTATCCCAAGGTCCCTTCTAGTTCCTTCCAGCTCTGACATTCTCTTCCCCAAGATCCCTTTCAGCTCTGACATTTTTTTATCTCAAGGTCCCTTCTAGCTCCTTCCAGCTCTGACATTCTCTTCCTCAGGTCCCTTCCAGCTCTAATATGTTTTTTATCTCAAAGTTCCTTCTAGCTCCTTCCAGCCTTGTCATTCTCTTCCCCAAGATCCCTTCCAGCTCTGTCATTCTCTTCCCCAAGGTCCCTTCCAGCTCTGAAATTTTTTTATCCCAAGGTCCCTTCTAGCTCATTCCAGCTCTGTCATTCTCTTCCCCAAGGTCCCTTCCNCCTTCTAGCTCCTTCCAGCTCTGTCATTCTCTTCCTCAAAGTCCCTTCCTGATATGACATTCTCTTCCCCAAGGTCCCTTTCAGCTTTGACATTTTTTTTATCCCCAAATTCCTTCTAGCTCCTTCCAGCTCTGACATTCTCTTCCCCAAGATCCCTTCCTGATCTAATATTCTCTTCCCCAAGATCCCTTCCAGCTGTGTCATTTTTTTTATCCCAAGGTCCCTTCTAGCTCCTTCCAGCTCTGATGTTCTCTTCCCCAAGATCCCTTCTGGCTCTGACATTTTTCTATCTGAAGGTTCCTTCTAGCTCCTTCCACCTCTGTCTTTCTCTTCTCCAGGTCCTTTCCTGATCTAATATTCTCTTCCCCAAGATCCCTTCCAGCTCTGTCATTTTTTTTATCCCAAGGTCCCTTCTAAGTTCCTTCCAGCTCTGACATTCTCCTCCCCAAGGTCCCTTCCAGCTCTGTCATTTTCTTCCCCAAGGTCCCTTCCAGCTCTGACATTTTTATCTCAAGGTCCCTTCTAGCTCTTTCCAGCTCTGACATTCTCTTCCCCAGGTCCCTCCCAGCTCTAATATTTTTTTTTATCTCAAAGTTCCTTCTAGCTCCTTCCAGCTATGTCATTCTCTTCCCCAAAGTCCCTTCCATCTTTGTCATTCTCTTCCTCAAGGTCCCTTCCAGCTCTGTCATTCTCTTTCTCAAGGTCCTTTCCTGATTTGACTTTCTCTTCCCCAAGGTCCCTTCCAGCTCTGACATTTTTTTATCCCAAGGTTCCTTCTAGCTCATTCCAGCTCTGTCATTCTCTTCCCCAAGGTCCCTTCCTGATATGACATTTCTCTTCCCCAAGATCCCTTCCAGCTGTGACAGTTTTTTATCCCAATGTCCCTTCTAGCTCCTTCCAGCTCTTACATTCTCTTCTCTAAGATCTCTTCCAGCTCTGACATTTTTTTATACCAAGGTCCCTTCTATTTCCTTCCAGCTCTGACATGCTCTTCTCCATGATCCCTTCCAACTGACATTCTCTGTACTATTATTTCAGCTCTGACATCCTAACTTTTGTGACTGCTTTTTGCTCAGATATTGTATTTAGATTATTTAAATAGTCATTTGTCCCTGTTGCCTAGCCTATCTTGACTTAAGAGGAGTTTGGTACCTTAGGAGAAGGTGAGATTGAGGAGAAAAAATGGGAGTTTTGAAAAGATTAAAACAAACTGCCAAAAACAGAGCTGAGTTCCTGCTTTGCTACTAACTTGCTGTTTAATAGTGAGAAGCAATGACTGGAAAATGATGCCGGACTTGGGAGTCAAAAGACTTGATTTTGAATTTTGTCTCACTCTAGACAAAAGTCACTTGACACTTCAAAGATTCAGTTTCCTTATCTTAGAAAGTTTGGTAGTCTCCCTTAGGGGGTTGTTATAAGGAAAGTGCTGGGCAAACACTGAACTGTATATACATTTTTATTCATTTATTTGTTTATTTATTTATTTTTAAGCCCATACCTTCCGTTTTGGAGTCAATACTGAGTATTGGCTCCGAGGCAGAAGAGTGGTAAAGGTAGGCAATGGGGGTCAAGTGACTTGCCCAGGGTCACACAGCTGAGAAGTGTCTGAGGCCAGATTTGAACCTAGGACCTCCTGTCTCTAGGCCTGGCTCTCAATCCACTGTGAATTGTATATAAATGACAGTTATCTTAAGTCCCCTCTTGGGAACTCCTTTCCTCAACTGAGGGGTTTGGGTTTTATGAAGGGATTTCCTTGTTTTGCCGCAGAGTAGATATTGGCTTCTAAAGGAATCTAACCCTTAAGGAAAACAATAATGTGCCCCTTTCTCAGACACCCCCCCCCCAACAGATAAAAGGTTGTAGTGGAGAATATTGGACAATAGATTGTGGGGTAGGGTTGCAGCAAGTAAACAGAACACATAAAGTTTAAGTTTCACGGTTAATTTTCTTAAGATTAAACGATCAACAAAACCTTGTCAAGCCCTGATCTGGACCCTTTGCTGATTTGAGGTATAAATGCTCACACTGAAAATTAAACAATCAGCTCTTAGGAGCAGGTACCCAACATATCTCAGGGCTGAAGGTTGAAGAGGGGAAACTATGAGTCCTGACTCTGGAAGCAGAAATGAGCAGACTAAGAGCCAGAACTTGGGTCTTCTGAGGGGAATCAGTGCTTTCCCCAGGGAAGAGAATAAGGGAGAGCAGCAGCAATGACTTCTCTACCTTCCCCTGCTCCCTAGTGACCTCAGAATGACATAAGGGATCCCTAAGATCCTTGTCCCCCAGAAGCCCCAATCAGTGACTGGGGCATTCTAGAACCTTGCTTTGAGGCCTGAGCTTGGGTTCTGATCCCATACTATCAGGTGCCGGGGGGGGTGGGGGGGGTGGGGGATTCCTCGGAGGAGAAACAGACAGTGAACCTTTCTTTGGGGCTCATGTTCTTGGGGGCAGATGCTTGATTTGGCCCAATTACAGTTTGGGTGAAATTCCTTCAAAGAACTACCCCAGTAGCCTAGGGAAGCCAGCACTACTTGCAAAGAAATAAGAGGAGGGGCTTCTAGAACCACCCAGTAGCCCCACATCTGGGGGAGGGTGTCCTGCCCAGCCCATCTGATTACTAATGAGCAGCACACCCCCATTGAGGATATACAACCGACTCTCCCAGCTCCATAGGCCCTTTCCTTTCTCTTGCCAGTTGAGAGGAAGGTGTTAGGGAGGGGATAGGAAGGGACAGGGAGGGAAGAAGAAAAGTTAAGGTAGAAGGGTGAAAGATGAATTTATATTCTTCCACCCTTGACATCTCCTATCTCATTTCCTGTGGATTGGGTCTAGGGAGAACTGGGAAAGAAAGAGCAAAATATGGTAGAAAACACTGGACTTCGGGGTCTGATCCTGATTCTGTTACTGTCTGGCCATATGAACTTGAGTCATTCACTTTCTATTCTGGGCCTCAGTTTCCCCATCTATAAAATGAAATACTTATCCTAGAGGGTCTATAAGTTCCTTCTGGCTAGATGTTCTACACTCTAGAAAAATATAGAAGGTTCTAGGATTCTGAATCTATTAAGCCAGGGTTCTTGATGTGACTAGGTCCCCAAGACAAGAACTAAATCACTGAAGCTAAAAGGGATCTTAACTCCCATTCTACCAGGGGAAAAAGAGGGATGTCTGTTGGCGGTATAGCTTCCTTACCAATTCCCTAACTGCCCAAAGTGGACTCACCAGGCCCAAAATGTTCCAGGGTGCCTGGAACCTCCCCCAGCATCCTCCCAGAAGCCAGTCAAAGGAAGCAATATCCTTTAGGTTCCCGAGTCCCCTAGGTGCCCACCCATGTCCCCCTACATGCCTGATGCCATGAATGTTCTTGATGGCGTAGCTGATCTCCCGCCTCAGCTCCTTTTCATCAAACTCCATCTGTACAAAGGAGAGGAATGAATGGAGAACCCGTCAGAGGGCTTTTTAGACCCACCTCCCCACATCAGATTGGAAAAATCAAGAGTTCCTTTGTGTGGCCATGGGACACAGTCAGCACCACCAGGATGACTATCCCATTGGCAACCCGGGCATCCAGGACCTTAGGACTGAAATTCCAGGCGCAGCTACTTGTCGTGGGGAGGAGATATCTCCCAGAGACTCCTTCATGATGAGAATTAAAGATGCAAAGACTTAGAGTTAGAAGGGTCTTTGAGGCCATCTAGTTCAACCCACTGCTTTTAATAATAAAGAAATATTTTAATAATTTAAAAATTCTTTAATAATAAGAGAACAAAAGTGGCCCAAGATCACGCGGAGAATAATTAGCAGAAGCAGGATGAGAGTCCCAGGCCCTCTGACTCCAGCTATACCCAATGCTGCTCTCATTTCTCTCTCCATTTAGCAAAGTCCCATTGGTCCCTTTGAGACAGCTAAATGGCACAGTGGACAGGCCTGGGGTCAAGGAAGAATCCTTTTCCTAAGTTCAAATATAGCCTGACACTTAACTAGCTGTGTGACTCTGAGTAAGTCACTTAACCCTCTTTGCCTCAGTTTCCTTACCTGTAAAATGATCTGGAGAAGGAAATGGCAAACCATTCCAGTATATTTGCCAAGAAAACCCCAAATAGGGTCACAAAGAGTCAGTTGGATGTGACTGAAATGTGTGAACAACAACTGCTCCCTTAAGACCCAGCTGAAGCCCCTCCTCTTCTGTGAAGTATTCCTTGATTATCACAGCCTGTCATAGTCTCTTATTCCTCTCAATTCCTAATTCCATCCATTTGGAACTTATTATATGCTGCCCTATGTGTTCAGTTACTATTTTATGTGGGTGTGAGATTTTTTTCCTCTTTATTACACTAATAAAAAAGCTCTTTTGTTTAAGCGAAGCACCTAACCCAATACTTTGCAGAGAGTGGGAATTGAGCACTAGAGAGTTGGTGGGGCTTAATGGAAAAGCATTGGATTAAAAGTTAGGAGACTGAGACTTAAGTTCTAGAGCTGCCATCTGTGAGATCTTTGTCATATCTCTTGCTGCCTCTAGACCTCATTCATTTTCTGGGGAAATTGGAGGGGTTAGATTAGATGACCTCCCAAGTCTCTTCCAGTTGTTGTTGTTGTTTTAATCTTTACCTTCTGTCTTAGAATCATTTATTTATTTGTTTGTTTTTATTGGCATGCGAAACACACTGCCATATTGGTCATTGTTATAAGAGCACGCTCATACATATAACAACCCAGTGGAATTATGGGGGGAGGGGATTGGGGGAGAGGGAAAGAACATGAAACATATAACTATGGGAAAATATTCAAAATAAAAAATATATAAAAAAAAGGATTGTATACTTAAAAAAAAAAAGAGCACACTCATACAAAACCAAAACCCCAAAATAAAACCAAAGCTACACTGATGTGCAAGCAAGATGACTTCAACAGTTCTTTCTTGGGAGGTGGACAGCATTCCCTGTCATAAATCTTTCAGAATTTCCCTAGATCATTGCACTGAGTGTCATTTTTAAGGCAGAAGAGTGACAAGGGCCAGGCAATTGGGGTTAAGTGACTTACCCAGGGTCACACAGTTAGGAAGTATCTGAGGCCAGATTTGAAACCAAGTTCTCCTGACTTTTGGCCTGGTGCTCTACTCACTGTGCCACCTCCCTGCTCCTTCTCCTCCAGTTCTAACATTCTATGAGCTGTTTTCTAAGACTCCTTCACAGCTCTGAAATTCCAGGCCTGGTGAAGCTGAATCAGAGTCAAAGAGGGAACGAACGCATCCCCAATGGGGGGGTGAACTTACTTTGACCAGCTCAAAGGGGAAACGCTCATGGAAGATGCGATTGATTCGGGCCCCTCCAGACAGCTCATAGGTATCAATCTGGTCTCCTGAACCTTCAATCCGTTTCTCAAAGTCTACAGCAAACTGCTGGACCATCCTGGAAGGAAAAAAAAAATGGGAAAAGAACGAAAGGGGCAATATATAGGACCATGGGGGGAAAAAAAACAACTGATGCTGGGTGAGTGTCAGACCAGACAACCACAGTGAAGGAGGATGGAAGGAGGAGGCTTCAGATGAGGCTGGGGGTCAGAGGTGTGGGAGAGGAGAAGCTAGGGATACGGGGAGGCAAAGAGGGGCTACTCACTGCAAGAGAGCCTTGGTCTTGCGGGAGGGGTCATCAGGACGGAAGTTCTTGTACTCTTCCACCTCCTTCTCGATAGACAGCAGCTGACTCTGCAGCTTGTTCCGAAGTCCAGGCAGAGTGTCCCGAATATGGTTGGTCAGTTGCTATTTAGAGAAAAGAGGGAGAAAGGGTTAGAACCAGCAAGTCTATAAGCATTTATTAAACTCTTACTAGGTTCCAGGAACCGTGATAAGAACTAGGGATTCAAGAAGTTCACATTAATAGAGGGATAAATAAGTAGATACACACAAGATATATACAAAGTCAATGGAAAGGGGCAGCTAGTTGGTCACAGTGGATAGAATCAGGCCTGGAGATGGGAGATCCTAGGTTCAAATCTGGCCTCAGATACTTCCTAGCTGTAGGACCCTGGGCAAGTCACTTGACCCCCATTGCCTACCCTTACCACTCTTCTGCCAATACTGTGTATTGTAGGCTTTAAAAAAAAAAAAAAGGCCATTGGTGATGGAGGACTGGCGTTCTTCAGCAGAGAGATAAGGGCTAAACATACAGCTCCGGGACGATATCCGAACCCCTAGTAGCTGAAGATATGATTGCACAAGACAGCATAAAGGGAAAAGAGAAGAAAAAGAAAACAGGACAGGTACTTGGAAGACACCTTAATGAAGAGCCAGCAAAGAGGGTCGGAGAAATAGCAATTGGACAGGTAGAAGGAGGGACAGGAGAGAAGGGTATCACAAAACCCTGGAGTGGACCAAGCATCCAAGAGGAGAGGGTCATCAAGGGAATCGAAGACTGCAGAGGGGTCAAGAAGGCTGAGGATTGAGAAAAGGCCATTAGGTTTGTCAGTTAAAAGTACTTTGATAACTGAAAAGAAAAGGTTCTGTTAAATGATGAAGTTGGAATCCAGACTGCAGAGGGTTTAGAATTAAAGGAAGAAACACCTCACACCATATAACAAGATAAAGTCAAAATGGATACTTGATCTAGAAATAAAGTGACCCCATAAACACATTAGGGGAGCAAGGAAAAATTTACCTTTTAGACTTATGGATAAGGAAAGAATTTAGGACCAAGAAAATTTAGGACATAGAAAACATGAAAAAAATGGATAATTTTCATTTACATTAAATTAAAAATGTTTTGTACAAACAAAACCAACAGAACTGAGATTAGAAAGGAAGCAACAAATTTGGGGGGAAATTTTATAGCAAGAGTCTCTGACAAGGGCTCATTCTCAAAAAAATAGAGAACTAAGTCAAATTTATGAGAACACAAAGCATCACCAATAGCAATACAATGATCAAAAACAATTCTGAGGGATTTATTTATTTGTTTGTTTGTTTGTGTATTTATTTATTCCCTTACCTTCTGTCTTGGAGCCAATACTGTGGCTCCAGGGTCACACAGCTGGGAAGTGTCTGAGGTCAGATTTGAACCTAGGACCTCCCGTCTCTATGCCTGGCTCTCAATACACTGAGCTACCCAGCTGCCCCCTTGAGGGATTTATGACAAAGAATGCTATCCACCTCCAGAGGAATACAGATGGAAGCATATGATTTATCACTTGCTTATTTGGGTATATGATTTGGGGTTTTGCTTTTATAAGATAACTCACAAAAATGAATAATATGGAAATATGTTTTGTGTGATAATACATGTACAATCCAGATTGAATTGCCTGTCAGTTCTGGAGAGGGGAGGGAGACAATTTAGATTATATAACTTCAGAAAACTGATGTGGAAAGTTATTATTAATTTTTTTAAAAAACCCTTACCTTCTGTCTTAGAATCAATACTGTGTATTGGTTCCAAGGCAGAAGAGTGGTAAGGTCTAAGCAATGGGGGTCAAGTGACTTGCCCAGGGTCACACAGCTAGGACGTGTCTGAGGCCAGATTTGAACCTACGACCTCCCGTCTCTGGGCCTGACTCTCAATCCACTGAGCCACCTAGCTGCCCCCTAAAATTTTTTAAAGATAAAATAAAAAAATAATACAGAGCATCATCCAACTGATAAGAGGTCAAAGGAGATGAACAGGCAGTTCTCAGATGAAGAAATTAAGAATATAGTCCTATGGAAAATGCTCCAAATTACTATTGATTAGAGAAATGCAAATGAAAACAACTCTGAGGTTCCATCTCACATCTATCAGATTGGGTAATATGACCAAAAAGGAAAATAATAAATGTTTGGGGGAATATGGGAAAATTGGAACACGAACACACACTGTTGGTGGAAATTCCAACCATTCTGGAGAGGAATATAGAACGATGCTCAAAGGGCCATAAAACTATGCATACCCTTTGACCTAGCAATACCACTGCTGGGTCTGTATCCCAAATAGATCAGAAAGAGAGGGAAAGGACCTAAATGTACCAAAATATTTATAGCAGCTCTTTTTGTGATGGCAAAGAATTGGAAAAGGAGGGGATGATCATCAATTGGGGAATGGCTAAACAAGTTGTGGAATATGATTGTGATGGAATACTGTTTTGCCACGAGAAATGATGAACAAGGTGAGTTAAAAAAAACCCTATAAAGACTAATATGAACTAATGCAAAATGAAGTGAGCTTAACCAGGAGAACAGTGTATGCAGTAGCAGAAATATTGAATAATGATCAACTGTGAAGGACTGAAGTACTGTCAGCAAAACAAGGTTCCAAGATAATCCCAAGGGATTCATGATAAAAAATGCTCTCCACAGCCAAAGAAGGAATTGTTGATGGCAGATCGAAGCATGCCACCTTCCACTTTATTAGCATCTTTATAGGCAGCAAGAAAGGACTCAATAGATAGGGAGAGCCTGAAGATTAGAGAAAGAGTGGAGATGACAGTGGGTTAGACCAGTGGTTCCCAAACTTTTTTGGCCTATTGCCCCCTTTCCAGAAAAAATATTACTTAGCCCCCTGGAAATTAATTTTGTAAATTTTAATAGCAATTAATAGGAAAGATAAATGCATCTGTGGCCATCACCACTCCGCCTGGATCGCTGCAGCACCCACCAGGGGGCGGTGGTTCCCACTTTGGGAATCACTGGATTAGAGTCTCCTCATTCTTGGTGTGGAGTTCTTAACATCCAGGAGAATGGAGTCAAGAGATCAATTCAAGCTTGTACCATTTCCCAGAGCCTTTCCTCTGAGGGCTTCCCAGCCTGACTATGCTACAGCCCACCTCCATGAGACCTAAGAGGAAAAGAATCCCTTGTTAAGCTTGGAAAATTGGGCAGCCCTGGAGGTATTACAAAATTATCTCAAACCTACTCGAGATGGAAGATAGGCTTCTGGGAAAGCAGTGTTCTTTTTTTTTTTCTTTTTTAAACCCTAAGCTTCTGTGTATTGGCTCATAGGTGGAAGAGTAGTAGTAAGGGTGGGCAATGAAGGTCAAGTGACTTGCCCAGGGTCACACAGCTGGGAAGTGTCTGAGGCCAGATTTGAACCTAGGGCCTCCCAGTCTCTAGGCCTGACTCAATCCACTGAGCTACCCAGCTGCCCCGACAAGCAGTGTTCTTAATTTGGCTCAATAAAGCTCTCCCAGTGCCTGTTCTCGATTCCTGTCAGGGAACAATGTATGATATTCCCATGTGAAAAGATAGTGAAATGGACAAGACCTAGCCATGGTTTTCCCTGTGGTTTCCTCACTTGAGTCTTTTCCAATAGCTCCTGTGTACACCCTGGCCTGTGGCTCTTGAGAGCAATGAGGGGGAAGGTAACAGGCAGGGTAAAACAGAGAATCTTCATTCTGAAAAGGAGGAGGGGGGAAGAGTACGCAGGAGCACTAAATCCTAGGGAAAAGGAGAGAAATCTAACTTCTGGCTAAGGATGACTGCTTGATCAGAGGCAAACAGGCCAGCTTCCATACACCTACTCCAGCAACAACATAAAAAAAATACCAGAATAAATGACATTCAAGAAATCCACTGGTAAGTTATTATATTTACTCAATTAATTGGGTAAGTAATTATATTTACTCAAGAATTTCACAAAAAGTCAGCCAGAGGGCAATGGAATCTAGGCCTCCCAGAAAAGTCATTGTCAGTAGAGGTAACCAAGGTAGAAGTCTCCCAGTCTTACCAAAAATAATAACAAACTGGATACCTGTAGCCTGCAAGATTCTGTGGCCTATCCAACAAGAGTAGAGGCCTCCTACGAGAAAGCCCTAGTGAAAAATGGTCAAAGGATATGAACAGATAGTTTTTGGATGAAATAATCAAAGCCACATATAAGTACATGAAAAAATGCTCTAAATCACTACTGATTAGGGAAATACAAAATCAAAACAACTCTGAGATAAGATCTCACACCTATCAGATGGGCTAAAGTGATAAATGTTGGAGGGAATGCAGAAAAATAGGGACACTCACACTGTTGGTAGAATTGTGAACTGATGGAACCATTTTGGAGAGCAATCTGGAATTATGCCCGGAGAATTGTGTATACTCTTAGACTTAGCAATATTACTGTTAGGTCTGTTTCCCAAGGAGATCAGGAAAAAGGAAAAGAATCTATATGTTCTTGTTATAAAGATTTTTCCCCAATTTGTTACTTCCCTTCTAATTTTGGTTGCATTGGATTTGTTTCTACAAAAACTTTTTAATTAAATGTAATCAAAATTATTTATTTTACATTTTGTCATTTTTTCTAACTCTTGCTTGGTCTTGAAATCTTTCCTTTCCCATAGACCTGACAGGTATACTATTCTATGTTCACCTAATTTACTTATGGTTTCCTTCTTCATATTCAAGTCATTCATCCATTCTGAGTTTATCTTGGTGTAGGGTATGAGATGTTGATCTAAATCTAATCTCTCTCAGACTGTTTTCCAATTTTCCCAGCAGTTTTTGTCAAATAGGGGATTTTTATCCACAAAATAGTGGATTTTTGTCCCCAAAGCTGGGATATTTGCTGAGGTCATTTACTCCAACTCTATTCCACTGATCCTCCCTTCTCTCTCAAACAGTACTATATTGTTTTGATGACCACTGCTTTATCGTACAGTTTAAGATCTGGCACTGATAAGAATTTATATGTTCTAAAATATTAATAACAATTATTTTTATGGTGGCAAAGAACTGGAAATTGAGAGGATGTCCTTTAACTGGGAAATGGCTGAACAAATTGTGGCACATGATTGCAAATGAACACTACTGCAACTTAAGAAATAATAAGCAGGTTAATTTTTTAAAAAACATGGAAAAACCTACATGAAATTATGAAAAGTGAAGCAAGTCAGACCAAGAGAACATTATAGACAGCTACAGAAACAATATTTGTAGAATAACTTGTGAATGTCTACCTCCAGAGGAAGAACCAATAAATAGAAGCACAAAAGATGTTTTTAAATCTTTGTGTGTGTGTGTGTGTGTGTGTGTGTGAAATGGGGTCTTCTCTAGTAGGGGAGAAAGGAGAGAGATACTTGGGAATTTTAATGAACCAACTAACAAATAAATAAAAATTTTAAAAAGAAAGAAAGAAAACCTCACGATAACTCAAAAATTTCCTAAAGGGCTTTAAATGACTGCCTGCCCTTTGATCCAGCCAAACTACTGCTGGGTTTGTACCTCAAAGAGATAATAAGGAAAAATACATGTACAAAAATATTTATAGCCTCACTCTTTGTGGTGGCAAAAAATTGGAAAATGGGGGGATGCCCTTCAATTGGGGAATGGCTGGATTCAATTCCATTTCAATTCCAATTCCAATTCCAATTCAATTCAATACCACAATTCAATTGTGGTATCTGTTGGTGATGGAATACTATTGTGCTGAAAGGAATAATGAATTGGAGGAATTCCATGTGAACTGGAAAGACCTCCAGGAACTGATGTAGAATGAAAGGAGCAGAACCAGGAGAACATTGTACACAGAAAGTGAAATATTGTGGGATGATCAAATGTAATGGACTTCTCTACTAGCAGCAGTGCAATGATCCAGGACAATTCAGAGGGACTTATGAGAAAGAACGATATCCACATCCAGAGAAAGAACTGTGGGAGTAGAAACACCAAAGAAAGAAATTTCCTTGATCACATGATTCGATGGGGATATGATTGGGGGTGTAGACTCTAAATGATCACTCTATTTCGAATATTAATGATATGGAAATAGGTCTTGATCAATGACAAAAAAAAAAAAAGATGAGCCAAAAATGAGTTTGAACCTTGGAAATGTCTGAAAGTAGCATCAACTAGTCACAGGCACAGCAGGACCCAAATAAGGCCCTCATAGGCCCAGAGGGTCTATCCTGAGATGCTTCTTGTTATTGTTTAGAAGCTTTAATCATGTCTAGCTCTTCATGACCCAATTTGGGGTTTTTTTGGGCAAAGGTATTGGAGTGGTTTGCCATGTCCTTTTCCAGCTCATTTTACAGATGAGGAAACTGAGGCAAATAGGGTCAACTCGATTTGCCCAGGGTAACACAGCTAGTAAGTATTTGACACTATATCTGATGAGTCTTCCTGACTTCAGGTCTGTTACTCTATCCATTACATTACCTAGCTGCCCCTGAGACACTGTAGAGCAGGAATTCTTTACTAGGATTTTTGAACTTAAAAAAATAGATTTTGGCAAATATATTTCAAAGTAATTGTCTTTCTTTGTAATCCTATATATTTTAATTTTTGCATTTACAACTATTATTCTGAAAAGGGGTCCATAGGCTTTGCTAGATTGCCAAAACAAAAAAGGTTTAAAATCTCTATCATAGACAGCTCTGGAAGTCCAGTGCTTTGAACTCAAAGATACAGTAGAAGCTAAAACCTACCCTGGGAGATACTCTGAGTGATAAGTCAGTCAGCACTGGAACCCAGAGGATCCAGGGCAAGACTAAGCATAGCCAACTACCTCACCCAAAAGCATAGCAGAAGGCAGAGCCTGGCCCTAACACGAAGTTCCAGTTCAGAAACCAAGTCTAGAGAGATGAGAAAGCAAAAGAAAACAGAGACCACTATGATAAATTACTACAGATACTGAGATAATCAAAGATCTTAAAATGGAGACTCAAAGGGAAAAAGGATTTTCTACAAGAACTACATAAGTACCTAGAAAAAATGAAGCAAGAAAATTTAAAAAATGAAATAAAAGCTTTGGAAGAAAGAAGTAGAAGAAGAATGAATATCTTAGGAAAGAAAGTGATCAGTTTTACCCAAGTAAGAAAGTCCCTGAAATATTCCAAGCAGAAATTAATGTCTCTATGAACCACAGGAAATATTGGAACAAAATAAAAAAAAACAACTAGAAAATAGAAGAAAATGTAAGATATCTGCTGTGTTATATATACACATATGCACATATAATGCAAGAAATCATTGTATTATAGAAATGAAAACTGCCGCAATCTATTAGAACCAGAAGGCAAAATGAAAATAGAAAGAATGCACTAATTACTTTATGAAAGAGATCCTAAAAGGAAAAGTCTCAGGAATGTCATGATAAATCCAAAGCTTCCAATATAAGAAGAAAAATACTGTAAGTACTTGGAAAGAATTCAAGTACCAAGGAACCACAGTCAGGATCACAAAGACAGAGAAACTTCTATTTTAAGTGAGAGATCTTGGAATACAGTATTCCAAAAAGCAAAAGATAAAGGCTTGCAACCATGACTAATTTACTCAGAAAAAACAGTATAATCCTATAAGAAGAAAACGAATATTAACAGAATGAAGGACTTTCAAACATTCCCAACGAAAAGACCAAAGTTAAATAGGAACTTTGTAATACAAACATAAGAATGAAGAGAAACTTAGAAACTTAGAAAGGTATCTTTATGTAAGCAATTGGAGGGAGCTTTATAATGATAAGGAGTCAATAGTCTGACAGAAGGAGAAGAAACAAGTGCTCTTAACAGAACCTTAGTGTCTTCAAAAGATAAGAAGAGAATTAAAAAGATAAATGGAGGACCTGAGTGTGTATTGGCTCTCTTCTCATAGTTTTAGTAGGGAAGAGAACTAGGAAAGGTAAAAGGAATACACTAAGATAGGAAAGGGAAAAGTGCAGTTGAAACTTACTATTTATCATAATTGGGGGATTTTAGAAGAAAATGGTACAAGGACTGAGGCAAAGTGAAGCAAGTGGAAGCAAAAGAACAGAGGATCCCCCAAAAAAACAACAAAAACCCAACAATATTGTAAAGATAAACAACTTTGAAAGACTTAGGGAATGTTAATCAACACAATGACCAACCACAACTCCGGAGAACTGGTAAGCACTGTGCTAACATTTTACAAATATTTCATTTGATTCTCACAACAACTCTGGGGCTATTATTTTCTCCAAATTACATTTGGGGAAACTGAGGTTAAGTGAGTTGCTTGGGGGTGGGGGGGGAAAGGTTTACATAGCTAGTGTCTCAGGCCAGATTTGAACTCAGGTATTTCTGACTCCAGGCCCTCTGTGACTTGAGGGACCTACCTATCTCTCTGTCTCTGTCTCTCTTTAAACCCTTATTTACCTTCTGTCTTAGAATGAACATTAAGTATCATTTCCAAGGCAGAAGAGTGGTAAGGGCTAGGCAATTGGGGCTAAACATCTTGTCCAGGGTCATACAGATAGGAAATATCAGAGGCTAGATTTGAACCAGGTCCTCCTGACTTCTGGGCTGGCTCTCCATCCACTGAGTCATCTAGCTATCTCAAAGAAATACATTATTCACCTTCTGACAGAGAAGTGATAAACACAAGGTGAAGAAAGAGGCACATGTTTTTATACTGTGGGGATTTATTTTGCTTGACTGCTTATTTGTTGCAAAGAGATTTTTCTTCCTTTTTTTAATGGGGGGACTTGGAAGGGGAGGCGGTAGTAATGCAAAATTTAAAAGGAAAAGAAAAAACAGGGCAAACAAAACATTTTTAATGCACAGATAAATATTGGCTAATATGACAGAAAAGAAAAATTACAAATGTTGCAAGGGAAGAGGGAAAATTGGGACACTAATGCACTGTAGGAAGAGTTGTGATCTAATCCAACCATTCTGAAGAGAAACTTGGAACTATGCCCAAATGGTTATAAAACTGGGCATATACCCTTTGGCCCAAGAGTACCATTCTTGAGTCTGTATCCCAGAGAATATCATCAAAGGAAAAGGAAAAGAACCCATATGTACAAAAATATTTATAGCAGTTCTTTTTTGTGGTGGCAAAGAATTGGAAATTGAAGGGATGTCTGTCAACTGGGGAATGGTTGAATAAGTTGTGTGTTAAAAGAAATAATGAGCAGGATCTTTGATTTTCCAGTGAGAACCATATAGAATTTAAGAGATTATTTTACTATTTCTGATAACTCTGAATCTTTCCCCCTATTAGGTTCACACTCTGTAGTCATTAATAGTAAAATGCTTTATTAGACTTCCATATAACTATGCACTGCCTTTGGGGGCAGAAGGGGACCGGGGAAGCTATACATCTACATACTATTCTGGAACAATTGGAACAGAAAGGAGAACCTTGGATAGAAGAATGGCAGGTGGTAGCTGGAAAGAGGAATCGTAGGCCAAGGGATGACTTGGGAAGAGACTTACTCAAAGTCACCCAGCTAGCTAGTTCATATGGATTCTATCTTTTCACATAAACTATGTTGTTCTTAGAGCCCATGATTTTCACTTCTCAAATACTCTGAGTCACTTCCCAATACCACCAGATCCCACTATCTACCCACCCATCCAGTGCCCCTAAGAATCTGTCTAAAATACCTGATTGAGGACTTTCTGTAGGTACGGTGTACCCATGCGCTCGGCCAGATGGCGGTAAGATGGGTGGGACAGGAAAAACTTTCGCTCAGCTGCCAGGGCTGCTGTGATATCCTTTTTGCCATCAATATCTTTCTGGCTCCGATTCACCACTCCAATGTAGCCTGTGGGACCAGAGATCAAAGGTCACGAGATTTTCCCCCAAGTTAGGAATCAATCCACAGAGCACAAAGGGAGGGCCCCTACCTCTTCGAAGGGGCAGCAGCTTATTCTCTAGAACATCACGGGCATCAGTCCCTTCGTCCATCAAATCCAGTTTGGTGATGACCCCTATGGTACGTTGTCCTAAGGAAAGAGGATGGATATGTTAGGTTTTCTCAGCTCCCACAGTGGCACTCCCAGGGATGGGATATACCAACCCTCTCCTCTAGTGGCTGGGCCAGGTCTTACCTTGAGGATCAACCTCCTTGGCAATCTTGAGGGCATCAGAGTTGGCAAGGTCAGAGTTGGCAGGGGATACAGCCAGAATGAGACAGTTTTCCTTGGTGACAAACTGCATAAGCATGTCTCGGATCTGGAACTCTATGTCTGGAGGCTGGTCCCCCACTGGAACCTTGGTCATTCCAGGCAGGTCCACCAGGGTCAGGTTCAGCACTGGACAGGGACAGTCAAGAGGTTGGAATGAGTGGAGGGAGAGGGGGAAGGAGGAAGTGTTAAGGAAGGATAGTCATTAGAGGGGGCAAAATGGAGAGGAAATACAAAAAGGGAGTTTGCCATATGAAGATGGTGAAAAGGTTTATAGCTCAAAAGATTCTAATGCAGAAAATGGAAGGAGCCAGGAGACGATTCCCAAGGGGGTAGGTACAGGCCCAAAGGCAGCCACCCTCCTACACCACCTTCTCACCATGTGGAGAATAGACCCGCAAGTTGATGGGCACTGCAGAAATGCCCTTGTTGGAGCCAGTGACACGATCAGTCTCTGCCTCAATCTCCAGTCGGACCTCTTCAAAATCTGTAAACTTCTTCCCTTTGCAGTGGAGAAACTCAGCATATTCTGTCCCAAGGCACAGAGTGGATGGGGATGTCACTTTTGGCTCCCAGAATTGCCCCTCCATCTTGAGTCCCTTCCCACACACACACATGCATTTTTGTTCTCTCCCTTTGGGGAAGTACCACCCTCAGATTCCCTCAAGAGGGTCGCACAAGTTGCTCAGTTTCTTAAATCCCCAGCAAGACATATTCCACCCTTATTCCACATATGTTCCCTTCCACGCCCCTACCCCAAGTTTTCCAAGGAACACCTAGGCGGCTAAGTTCCAAGAGCAGCCCAGTCTGAGATATCTCAGTGTGCAGCCTGGGAGATTGCTGGGGCACTAGGTTAATAAAAGGGCACCCCTTATAGCCTATACCTGTGGTGGCATTCACCAGCTGCAGGACTAGAGGCCGACGGGTCACAATGCCAGATCCACGGGGCAGGAAGTCCCTACAATGGAAAAAGGAGTCTGAGAAGGGCCAACATCTCCCCTTATCTATTCCAAGGAATATCCTCTGTCTTCTCATTGCTCCAAGAGCAGCCCAGGATCCAACCAGCTCCCAGAAATGACCCTGCCTTCCCGCTCCCTGACTCAGAGTATACCCCAAAAGATAGAGTTGGGGATATGGCAGCAGATGGAATAGAAAAAGTAGAGAAGAAATAAAGGGGAAATGGCAACCATGAAAGGTACAGACTGTTACAGACTGTAATCTCTCTGTTACCCACTTCTCTCTCACAAACTCAGCTGTCCAGCTGAACGGGCTTGCTTGCCTTTCCCCCAATCCAAAATTCTATCTCTAGTTTTCATCTCTTTACACAGACTGACCCCTATGTCTCTCCTCAACTCCATCTCTTAGAATTCTTAGCTTCCTCCAGGGATCCCTTCAAGTGCCACCAACAAAAAGAAACCTTGCCCCATTTCCCAGCTGAAATTATTTTATATTAACCTTATATGCTTAAAAAATCCACCTCTACCTTCCATATTAAAATCAATATCGTATATTGGTTCCAAGGCTTAAGAGTGGTAAGGGCTAAGCAATAAGGGTTGTGACTTGCCCAGGGTCACACATTATAATAAGTGTCTAAAGTCAGACCTTATATACTTTTCATTTCTGTTATGTTACATGTTTACTCTGGTAGAATGGATGTTACTTAAGAGGAATAATTCTTGTCATATCTTTGTATCCCCATTTTCTAGCACAGTGCTTGGCATATAATAGGTGCTTAGTCAATGCTTTCTTAATGATTGATTGATTTGTTTCAAGAAGATATGGATCTAGGGCAGCTAGGTAGCTTGGTGGCTAGAATGCTAGGCTTGGAGTTGGGAGGTCCTGGGTTCCAATCTGGCCTCAGACACTTCTTAGCTGTGTGACCTGGGCGACTCACTTAACTCCATTGCTTAGCCCTTACTGTTCTTCTATCTTCAAAATGATACTAAGACAGAAGGTAAGGCTTTAAAAAACAAAGAAGTAGTTATGGGCCAGTCAATGACTGCTTCCCAGGTATCTCTTAATATCCATCTGAACATCTTCCAGTTTAATGAGAGGAAACCGAGTCTAGGATGGCACTCTGGGAGGAAGAAGATATATGTGGCATGACTATGGTGACATAAGAAACAGAAAATATCAATAAAAACTTCTTTTTTTGAATATTTGCCCATTTCTTTTTTTAAATTTTTGTTTAATTAATTAATTTAAAACATTTTCCCATGGTTATAGGATTCACATTCTTTCCCTCCCCTTCTCCCTCCCCCCTCCCATAGCCGACGAACAATTCCACTGGGTTTTATGTGTGTCATTGATCAAGACCTATTTCCATATTTCAAAAAAAACTTCTTAAGAAAAATAATATGAAGACGAGGGGAAACTGAGCCACAGATCATACCTAGGAGTTGGAAGCAATCGGGTCTCCAAGCCATATGGGCTTCCATTAGCCAAGATTTATAGCTCAAAAATCTGATGAAGCCCATCAAGCACAAACCATTCTGGGGAAGGGAAGAGGGTCTCTTCACTTCCACCTCCCCTTCCCCTGCCAGGTCTCAGTCCTGGCTATGGCAGAGAATAAGGGACGGCTGACTGTATTTTGTGCAGCTTCAGAGACACAACCCAGAGGCAAGGGGAGAGTGCCCCAGATTTACACCACTTCCTCTTCCTCACATTTTCCTTTGGTCTTTCCTGTCTTTTTGCTGACTTTTAGTCCTTCATCACTCCCTGCCTTTTCTGCTGACTTCCCATCCTTCACTACAGCCCTTTGCCTTGGGCTTCCTGCCCTCCCATCCTCCCTTCCCACTGCCCCTGAGCCAGGCCCTTCAGACCATCCCAAGGCAGCATGGATGCAGCTGAGTTTGGGTAGGAGAAAGTAGATGGCAAGGCTGATGGGATGAAGAAGTCACGGCTTTGTAGAGTCATGGAATTTCAGCGTTAAACGTGACCTTAGGGATCACCTAGTCCAAACCCCACGTGCTACAGGCAGAGGTCAAGGAAATTGTCTGGGCCACAGAGCCTTCGGCAGCAGGCGAGGGAATACAACCCAGGCCTCTCAAGTGTCTCGCCTCTTTCCTATAAACCGTGTTGCTGTAGGCCAGAGGACTATTTTTCTGCCTGCCTCAGAGTGTGGGCCCTTCTCCATCCCTACTTGCCACCCACCCACTTGAGCAGGGATGACAAGGCAGAGCTCAGAGAAGGCACTGTGATGTCTCTGGATGAATCAGCAGGGGCTGGAAAGGAGAACTGTCTCAGGGGAAGCTGATGGACAAGAGCTGTGTCCTAAAAAGCAGGTCCTGCTCTAATCCGAGTCTGGAGGGTGGAACCTTAGTTCCTCAGCTGGTTCCTGAACAACATCTTTGCACAAGAACTATGGGGATGGGGTGGGAGGTGGTAAGGGCAGAGGAAGGCCCGATGTTAGGCCAGGAAGTTTTGTCCAAGGTTCCACTTCCAAGTGTCCCCCTGGACACATCCCAGGTTCAGATGGCTTTCTTCCTCTAGCTCATGCCACAAAGGATGGGGACTATAAAAATGAACTGTCAAGGAGGCAGCTGGGTGGCTCAGTAGATGGAGAGCCAGATTTAGAACCTGGAGGTCTTAGGTTCAAATCTGGCCTCAGAAACTTCCTAGCTGTGTGACCCTGGGCAAGTCACTTAGCCCCCATTGCCTAGCCCTTACAATACGTAGTATTTGAAGATTCCAAGACAGAAGGTTAAGGGTTTAAAAAAAGGAACTGTCAAGCTCTTCTTTAGATAGGGAATATAGGGAAGGTGGTGGGGGATAAGGATGAGGCCTATCCCCCCACTTAAAGAGAGACAGAGGCAGGGAATAGTGGGAAGATCAGAGGATTTAAGAGTTAGAAAACAATTTTTTTTGCTGTTAGTTTCCACTTATGCTAGTTTTTGTGATCTTAGACTAGTCACTATATTCTCCAGGCTCTTGTTTCTTAGGGGTCCAGATCTGTGATTTTATTCTTCAGAATAAGGAAACTCCCTCCACTAGCCCAGATCTTCAATTATTTGGCAATTTCTAGTCTTAAGAAAGTTGCTGGGAGGTCCAGAAAGATAAAAGACCTGCACAGATCATGTAGCCTGAGCTCTAGTTTCCTGACATGGTATAGGGACCAAGAAAGTATCTGGGCTGTCCATCACTCTGTTGTTGTTCAGTCATTTCAGTCATGTCTGACCCTTTATAACCTCATTTAGAGTTTTTTTTAGCCAAAATATTGGAGTGGCTTGCCATTTCCTTTTCTGGCTTGTTTTATAATGAGAAACTGAGGTAAAAAGGGTAAATGGCTTGCCCAGGGTCACATAATAGCTACTCTCTGAAGCACTTCATCTGAGAGATCATTCTTTCTAGCAAGAAAGTGGCCATAAAATGATTTCATCTATTCACAGAGTTGTGAAAAAGACAAAGTTATGGAGAAAGACGTTATTATCATTAAGTCCCTCAATACTCCCCAAACCCCTTAGAATGTAGAGCAAGGGGCTATTTCACTTGTCTTTGTATGCCCAGAACTTAGCACATAATCAGTGACTGATAAAGCCTTATTGATTGATGGATTGCCCCTTCCCCTAGCCTAAGAGTACATAGTTATTCCCTCTTCCCAAATCTAACCAGAGATACTCATTTATCTTTAGGATTGGGGTAATAAGCTAGGAAGGATTCCTCCTTAGCCCTGCTCTGGGCACTCAGTTTCCATACCTAATAAAAGGTGGGGAGGGAGGTAGAAAATTCAAGGCTCTACCAAACCCTGGGAGCAGAGGTCAGGAGGAAACTGAGGCAGACACACTTATCTACCTTGATCAGTGAGAGGTTTAGGGTGAAAAAAAACAAAGACAAAAGGCATTCTGCTTTGGACTATCCAGGTAGACTTTTTTTTTTTAAACCCTTATATTTCATCTTAGAATCGCTACTGTGTACTGGTTCCAAGGCAGAAGAGTGGTAAGGGAAGGCAATGGGGGTTAAGTGACTTGCCCAGGGTCACACAGCCAGGAAGTGTCCGAGGCCAGATTTGAACCCAGGATGTCGGGGTTTGACTCTCAATCCACTGAACCACCCAGCTGGCCCCCAGATAGACTTTTAAAGGTAGTATCACAGAGTCACACATCTGAAAGTAGGAGGGGATTGTGAAAGATGGTGCTTCTTCCTATCAGGCAGGGGATGGAGATGGGAGATGAGAGAGCTCAATCCAATAAAGGCTGAGGGACCAAATGTCCCAGCCTAAGCAGGCGCAGGACGCTGATGAGGTGAGGGAAATAAGGAGTCCCCAGATAGAGGTGCACTCATCAGCTCC
Source organism: Gracilinanus agilis (assembly GCF_016433145.1). Classification (NCBI taxonomy): domain Eukaryota; kingdom Metazoa; phylum Chordata; class Mammalia; order Didelphimorphia; family Didelphidae; genus Gracilinanus; species Gracilinanus agilis. Next base: position 284,649,330 of record NC_058131.1, read on the forward strand.
CTCCCCCAAACCCTCCACTAACATAGAGGCGGAACCCCCACCTGGCCAGCTCCTCGCCCAGCAACACCATGGCAACAGCCAGTTCCCATGGTAACAAGCCCAGAGAAGAAGAAAACCTCAAAGAGCTCCCCCACCTCTACTCAGAACCAATGGATCAGTCTAATGGCGGCAGACTCCACTGGCCCTAAGAGCCAGGAGAGGAAAGCCTAGAAGGCTGGTTCGGCAAGGCTGGCGAGGCAGAGAGATTTGGGGGGTTAGGTGGGATAGACCTCTCTTCTATCCCAAGAGCTCAATCCTGCTATTTTTAAAGATGTCAGCCCCCAACACCTGGACAACAGGGCTTTGAGATGCCCTGGGTCTGACCGCCTCCTCAAATCTATAAAATAATAATAATTATTATTATATGTGATTTTATGCAGGGAGAGTCAGGGGGAAGGTACTCATTCCAGTTAGACATTCAGAGCCTCAGAAGCTGAGGCCTCCCCCGGCCCTGGTCCTCCTGGGTCATGCCTGCCACTCAGGTAGCTATTAAAAGGACAATCAGCTTAAAGGGAAGCAGAGATTACAGGCAGAGAGGCAGCCTGGGCCAGGAATTCCCCAGTGAGAGTCCCAGCTCCGTAGAAAGAAGCAGGGAAGGTGGTATATGTGCAGTCAGTAATGTCTGGGCCTCTCTCCTTTTGGGTGACATCCAGAGAAACCTTCAAGGAATTGGTCCAAACTGAGCTCTCTATCCTTCCTCCCAAGTTCGTGGGGAGAGCAGCAGCATCACAGAATTCAAGAAGATGAGTCAAAGTCAGATGACTTGTTTATTTTTAAAATCATCCCTCCTGTGTTGGAATCAATGGTAAGGATCGATTCCAAGACAGAAGAGCAGGAAGCAAGAGGTAAGTTGCTCAGGATCATACAGCTAGGAAGTGTCCGAGGCCACATTTAAACTCAGGCCCTCTGGATTCCAGGCCTGTCGCTCGATCTACTATGCTACTGAACTGCCCCTAAATTTTAGTCCCATATTTTAGACTGAGCCTCACAGTTGAGCAAAAGCACCTCCCTCTCTTTATTGGTGAGGTGGGGGACTGCAGATGTATAATGCTGCATATATTCTGTCAAACCCAGTTAAGGGATTGGCTGGCTTTGCTGACCTGTATTTTTTTTTTTTCTCTTTAATCTTTGTTACAAGGGAGAACTCATTGGGTAGCTAAGGGGAAGGTATATATTTGGAAATTAGTGCATTATAAAAAAAAAGTTATTTTGTTGTTTTTTAAAGATGAGACTAAGACTATGAGAACTAAAAAAAGAACCTTTGTTAACGATCCTGCCTGGGAATGAGGCTTCTAATTTGTGAAATAAGAGGTCTGGACCCAATAGTTTCTAAGGATTTTACGGCTTTAATATTCTGTAATTCTGGGGGCAGCTGGGTGGCTCAGTGGATTGAGAGCCAGGCCTAGAGATGGGAGGTCCTAGGTTCAAATGTGGCCTCAGACACTTCCTAGTTGTGTGACCCTGAGCAAGTCACTTGACCTCCATTGCCTACCCTTACAACTCTTCTGCCTTGGAGCCAATACACAGTATTGATTCTAAGATGGAAGGTAAGGGTTTTAAAAAAATGTAATTCTATCAGCCTGGGGTTCTAGTTCAATCTCCTCATTTTACAGATGGAAAAACTGAGACCCAGAGGGAAGAAACAGAATCAGGAAAAGAGTTCAGTTTCTCAAAGTCAGGGTCCTAAATGCTGTTCTGCCTGGAAGATTCTTTATCTTAGGGGTAACCCTTCTTCAGAAAGAAGTTCTGATGTCTTTCTAATTATAGCCCATTCAAAGAAAGGGAAGAGAAGGGAATAAGAATTTAGTATGGACTTATTATGTGCCAGGCACCATGCTAAGCACTTTACAAATATTATCTCATTTGATCTTCACAACTCTGGGGGATAGGTACTATGATTTATTATTCTCATTTTATAATTGAGAAAAATGAGGCAGACAGAGGGTTGGTGACTTGCTCAAGGTAACACAACTATTAAGTATCTAAGGTCAAATTTGAATTCTGGTCTTCTTGACTCCATGCTTAGTGTTCCATGCCATTGAGTTGCCTCAAAGAAGTCAAAGTGGGTGGCCAGGGGCAGCAGCAGAGCCTACAGCTAATTCCTTGATTTCTGTGTACCTCCCTGAGGACCACCTCTCCCCAGGGAAAGTCAGAGGCCAGAGCCACCAAATTCCACAGGCATCCCAGAGTCCAGGGGCCTTGTTTCTCAGTCCCAGTTCCTCCAACCTCTGATCTGGGTAGTTACAGAAGGGAAACTCCTGTTTCCTCTTTCCATGCCATCTCTGTTTCCTTCTCCTTCCCCAGGATACAATCTGACCCCACTCTTCAGTAAAGCTGGTTCCCCATTCTTCCTTTCCTTTACTCCTCCTGGTATTGTGGGTCTAGGGACTTTGCCAAGCTCGCCCGCCTCTCTCAGGATACCAGAAGGATGCTATTCTCAACTTGATAGCACTAGAGTCCAGATGTGAGAGATGGCCAATAACAGGGCACCCAGAGAGAGAGGGGGCCCAGTCCCATCATACACCTCCTGCCAGCAGTGCGGGAGAGCGTGGATGGGGCAATGCTAGCTCTCACTATTCACCATTAAGTCCTGGTAAGGGGGGAAAAAAGGCCCTATGAAGGGGGTGGTCAGGAGTGAAGCTGGGAGATTGAGAGAGTCATTTCCTTGCCATCTGCTGACTCATCCTCAAACACACACATCAGGCAGAAGGAGGGAAAAATTATATTTACAAGGAGCTCAAAGCGCTTTATAGGGAGCATCTCCATCATCCCCAAACCATCCAGGAAAAGAGGGAATAGAAACAAAACTAGCATGGCTCAGGCGTAGTATCTAGCACCCAGTGACCCCAATATTCAGTTCTCCGTTCTCTCCTGTAGACTCTGCTCAAAACAGACAGGCCACCAAAGGGGGCATTGCCATGCAAACAGGCAACATTTAGTGCCTTCTTCCAGGGGCTCCAGTGCTTGTAGAAAAATATTATCTATATCCAAGGCCTTGGGGCTTAGGGGAAAAAAAGAGAAAGGTATTGACTCCTATAGGTGCATCTAAATCACAGAATGCAGAAGTGGCTAGGTGGCTCAGGGGATTCAGAGCCAGGCCTAGAGATAGGAGGTCCTGGGTTCAAATGTGACCTCAGACACTTTCTAGCTACGTGAAACTGGGCAAGTCATTTAACCTCAATTGCTCAGCCCTTACTGCTCTTCTGCCTTGGAACCAATACACATTTTTGATTCCAAGATGGAAGTTAGGGTTTTTTTTTTTTAATCACTTACTATATATGTATAACTCAGTAGAATTGCTTGTCAACTCTGGGAGTGGGGAGGGAGAAAACATGAATTATGGAACCATGGGAAAAAAATTTTAAATAATAAAAAAAAATCTGTCTAGAAAAAAAATCACTGATGTGGTCTGGTTATTGCTCCGTTTACATTGAAATAGGGAAGGCCAGAACAGAGGGGACTGATAAGGACAAGGTGAATGATTACACATCAAATACACCTCCCTGAAGCAGACGAGGTTTGGCTGCTGAGGATGGAGCAGCCTCAGGCAAAGAAGGGATACTTGGCCAGGAGCTGAGACTCCCGAGTTCTGGCCTTGGCTTTTCCACAGACCTTTGAGGGAATCCCCTTTCTGGTCCCTGGTTTCCATAACTGGAAAAGGAGCAGGTTAGAAGGAAAGATCACCAAGGTTCCCTCTAGACCTATAAAAAGGGGGTGAGATATACTCTCCCCAGAGGAAAGACAGGAAGGGAGGAGAATGGGGGTGGCTGGATTCAACAAGTGCCTCTCTGTTCTTTTTTCCCCTGGTCTTCTCCAGGAGGCATGCTTGTGGGTATGTCTGACTCACTGGTCTCATAGATTTCAAGAACAGTTTCTAACCTTAACAGTGGTGCTCCTTATGGGGCATTAGGTGGCTCAATGGATAGAAAGCCAGGCCTAGAGATGGGAGGCCCTGGGTTCAATCTGGCCTCAGACACTTCATCGCTCTGTGACCCTGGGCAAGTCATTTAACCCCCATTGCTTAGCCCTTACCACTCTTCTGCCTTAGAACCAATATATAGTATTAATTCTAAGGCAGAAGGTAAGGGTTAAAAAAAAAAAAAAAGTCGGGCCCCTAGGACCCAGGCTGCTTCATTTTTGCAGCCATAACCTAACAAAGGAGCAGGAAACCCAGTCAGGGATGGGAATGGCCAGGTCTCTTTTTTCCAAGGTAGAGCTGCTCTTTTAGAAATCCACCTCCCTTGGGGGAAAAGGAGAAGGAAGGAAGGAAGAAAGGACTTTCAAGCATCAGGCAGAAGGACCTGGCTGAGAAACCCAATTTCCCATTTCCATTCTAAGTCACACTTGCCCGATAGCTGATTTCTTTCCAACCTTGAGCTCACAGAAGCCTGGTAGAAATGGCACGGCTCCTGTGCCAAATTCGGCACTAGCACATATTGGTATTCAACTTCCTCCTTAGAATCACTGCCTGATTTCTTCTTGGACTGGAATTCAAGGAAAATGAGGCAGTAGGCTCAAAAGGAAAACTGCCTTTCCCTTCGACTCCTTCAGTTTTGGATTTAAATAGAGATAAGTTATTTTGTGGTAAAGGGTGTTTTTTTTTAAAGGGGGGCAGTGGTGGATGGCAGTCTTGAATTATGAGGAGAGACAGAGAGGAAACAAGGATGGATGATGTCGTATAGGCAGAACAAAGTGTCACCAAACTAGAGATGGGAGAGGCTTCAGAGATCTGTCCTGACCACTGGCCCTCTGCCTTACGACCTCCAGAGCTGCTCGTTACTTTTTGAGGCAGCTCATTCCACTTTGGGATACATTTGAGGGTTAGGAAATTATTCTTTATCTGCTGAAATCTCTCTTTTTGCAACTTCTACGCAATGCTTCTTGTCCCATCGTCCGAGGCTGAGAAGAACAAGGCCAGTGTCTCTGCATGAGAGCCACTCAAATACTGAGGACAACTTCCACGTCTCCTCCAGGCCCAATGTCCCTGCAGGCCCTGCAGACAATGAGGTGACCTCTAGGGACTCTTCACCATTCTGGTTGCAGCCCAGTTTGTCCACGTTTTTCCTAAAATGTGGTGCCCAGGACTAAACACAGTACTTTAGAAGGGTCTGCCTGAGGCAGAAGGCAAACAAAATCATGATGTTCCCCATTCAGGACACTTTTCCTCTCTCTTAAAACAGACTATGGTCATATTAGGTTTTTTTTGGCTACCATGCCATATTGTTGACTCACATAAAGTCCCTAAGCCCTCCCACCACCAATCATCCCAGGCTTCTGTTCTCTCAGCCTAGGGCAGCAGGAAAAAATGTTTGGAGTGGGGATGGGGGCTGAAAAAGAAAGAGCCTGGTTTCTAAACATATGTAGGACCTAGCAACTGACTAGGCCTGCAGATTCTGAAACATGTCTGCAAGACTGGCTTATTGGGGAAGTAACCAGTAGGGGAAAACATTTTTAATGCATAATTTATTAAAAAATGATCAATGGAGCGGGGAGGGGGGAAGAAATGAGGAGCAGGATGGTTTCAGAAAAACCTAGGATGATGTATGTGAACTGATACAAAGTGAAATGAGCAGAACTAGAAGAACACTGCATAAAATAACAATATTATAATGATGATCAACTGGGAAAAATTTAGCTACTCCAATCAAGACAGCCAAAGGCTCCATCATGAAAAATGCTATCCACCTCCAGACAGAGACAACCGATAAAACTCTGAGTGCAGATTGCAGAATGCGATTTTTTTACTTTTTTTGGTGCTTTTTTTCTCAGCATGGCTAAAATGGATATTTTTGCATGACTTCATTTGTATAATCGATTTTATATTGCCCATAGATGGAAAGTGTCAGCAGCAAGACTTGAGAACACCATTATCTCCTGAGTCAAATCCTATGATTGCTCTGTTCTTTCCTGTATTCTAGCTCAATTGGGAAGATACGACCTAGAAATAAGAATTACATCATATATTTATTTATATGAAGTTTGCAATGCTTTCCTTACAATCACCCCTACAAGTCTGGTAATGCAGGGATTATTATCTCTTGTTTATGGATTAGGGAAATTAAGTCTAGAAGAAATGAAGTGAGTCATTTAAAACCACATATTTCAAGTGTCTGAGGTAGAATTTGAAAACACTTCTCTCCAGACTTTAAATTTAGCACCCTGGGGCAGCTGGGTGGCTCAGTGGATTGAGAGTCAGGCTCAGAGATGGGGGGTCCTGGGTTCAAATCTGGCCTCAGACAACTTTGTGACCCTGGGTAAATGACTTAACTTCCATTGCTTTGCCCTTACACGCTCTTCTGCCTTGGAACTAATACATGGTATTGATTCAAAGATGAAAGGTAAGAAAGAAAGAAAGAAAGAAAGAAAGAAAGAAAGAAAGGAGGGAGGGAGGGAGGGAGGGAGGGAAGGAAGGAAGGAAGGAAGGAAGGAAGGAAGGAAGGAAGGAAGGAAGGAAGGAAGGAAGGAAGGAAGAACTGATACTCAGTATTGATTCTAAGACAGAAGGTAAGGGTTTAAAATAATAACAATAAAAAATTTAGCACACTATCCCCTATCTTACCTCCCCTCACATAGGCTCTTTTACCAAATAGATGTAAAATACTTTTACTGAATATATATTTGATATTGATATGATATGTATAATTATAACAGTGGTCTTAATAGCAGATCAGTGGATTCTTATCTAAGGATGGTGGTTTTATCTTTCTTCTAATGGACCTCTCAGGGCACGATGTGTAGAAAAATCCTTTCTCCAGAACAAAATGCTGAAACCAAGTACTGTGTAATTTTAATGACCAAACTTGGCCCTGGAGAAGAGACTTGATAATGACTCCCAGTCCCTTATTTGCAGAAGTGGGCAGAGATATAGAATGTTGTCCCTACAGGGTGTCCCCAAAGTCTTGGGGCAGTTTTAAGCTTAATAAAATGGCCCGTGAGGTTCAGTTGATATGTGGCTTAGTTGTTCTGAGCTGGGTTTTTTTTTCTTTCTTCTTAAATCTTTGCCATGGGAGATGGCTCACTGGATATTGAATTGGGGGAAGCTTGGAAATGAATGTGATGTAAAAACAAAAGCTATCCATTTTATTTTTAATATATTTTATTTATTTAATTAAATATTTCTCAATTATATGTAAAAGATTAATGTCCATTTTTTTAAATTTTGAGTTCCAAATTCTCTCTTTCCCTTCACACCTTGAGAAGGCAAGCAATATGAAATTGATAATGCATGTGAAGTCATGCTAAACATATCTATCTTAGCCCATTGAGAAAAAAGCAAAAAATTGTATTCTGCAATCTGCACTCAGAATTTATCAGTTGTCTCTGTCTGGAGGTGGGTAGCATTTTTCATGATGGAGCCTTTGGAATTGTCTTGGATTGTCGTCTTGATCAGAGTAGCTAAATTTTCCCAGTTGATCATCATTATAATATTGTTGTTACTGAACCTCTTCTCATCCTCCTTTCTCCTGTTTCCCATTGATTAAGTGGGGATAATAACACCTGTCAAAAACACCTTTGAAAGTATACAGTAGGGGGCAGCTAGGTGGCTCAGTTAATAGTCAGACCTAGAGAGAGGAGATTCTGGGTTCAAATCTCAGACATCCTAACTGGGTGACTCTGGGCAAGTCACTTTACCCCCATTGCCTAGCCCTTACCTCTCTTCTGCCTGGAACCAATACACAGTATTGATTCTAAGGCAGAAGATAAGGGTTTAAAAAAAAAAAAAAGAAAAAAGAAAAGAAAAGAAAAAAGAAAGTACACCATGAAGGGCAGCTAGATGGCTCAGTGAATAGAGTCAAGCCTAGAGAGAGGAGATTCTGGGTTCAAATCTGACCTCAGATACTTTCTAGTTGTGTGATCCTGGGCAAGTCACTGAACCCCAATTGCCTAGCCCTTACCATTTTTCTACTTTGGAACCAATACTTGGTATTGATTCCAAGATGGAAGGTAAAGGTTGTTTTTTTTTTGTTTTGTTTTGTTTTGTTTTAAGTATACCTTCAGTACCTTTGAGAATCAAATGAGGTGAGATTATACGTGTGTGTGGATATGTGTGTATAATATCCTTTTGTAGGCCTTAAAGGACTCTGTAAATGTCAATTATTACTCAGTGGGAATGGGGGAGAGAGATCCCAGGTCTTAAGAATACTAGTCATTCATCATACTCTGGCAAAGGTTCAGGAGGTGGGCCTTCTGGATCCCCGGATCGCCGAGGTCTCTTCCTCCTCACACAGCAAGGACCTATTGTCATGTACCAGTTCTTGCCTAATAATGCCTTTCCTCTTTCAAGGCTTTAAGATCAGATGTGTCTGAGCAATACAAAGAGTCCCAGAGTCATGAATAAGGGCTGTCCTGGGTGGAAGAAACAGCTGGTTCCTTCTTCCCCCTCCCCAGCACCGGCCAGACTCGGGCTGTCCCAGCTACTAGGACACCTCCCCAACTCTTTCGTTCTCCCAGCTGATAGTCCTTCCAGGGAAAATCACCTGGGGAGCGGGCATGAGAAAGCCCTCTGGGTTCCCAGCCCTTCTTCTTCAGTCTGCCACTAAGGCTGAATTATGTCCTGTAAATAACACTGTTAATATGGTGGCCCAGTGGATTGAGAGCCAGGCCTAGAAACAGGAGGTCCTGGGTTCAAATCTGGCCTCAGGCACTCCCTAGCTGTGTGACCCTGGGCAAGTCACTTAACCCCCATGGTCTAGCCCTTACCACTCTTCTGCCTTGGAGCCAATACACAGTATTGATTCTGAGATAGAAGGTAAGGTACCCTTACCACTCTTCTGTCTTGAAGACAATACACAGAATTGACTCCAAGACTGAAGGTAAGGGTTTAAAAAAAAAAAGAAAAAAAAAGAATCAATACTGCGTATTGATTCTTTTTTTTTTCAGTATTGATTCTTTTTTTTTTTCTTTTTAAAGGGCTAGGCAGTGGGGGTTAAGTGACTTGCCCAGGGTCACACAGCTGGGAAGTGTCTGAGGCCAGATTTGAACCTAGGCCCTCCCATCTCTAGGCCTGGCTCTCAATCCACTGAGCTACCCAGCTGCCCCCCCACATTATTGATTCTAAGATGGAAGGTAAGAATTTTAAAATTTTAAAAAAATTTTAAAATTAAAAAAAAATTTTTTTAATATCACTGGGGGGATCCTTGGTTCCAAGATATAGATAGAAATGTGCCCCTTCCCCCGGGAGGTCTGATCTACTTTGCCCTTCCAGCATTAGCCATTCGATAATAACCTATAATAATCATCATAATAATTTGTTTCTAGAGCACTTTTATACTGACAAGGCACTTTATGGAGATCATCTTCTTTCCTCCTCCCAAGATGTGTAAGATTCACTGCCATTTTTCAGGTTAAGAAACTGAGGCTCAGCAAAAGAAGTAACTTGCCCAAGGTCATCCACAGCCACTTAATGTTGGAGCTGGAACTGGACTCCAAGCCAAGGGGGTTTTCCCATAATGCCATGCTGCCTCTCCTCCACTAGGCAAATAGGAGAGCTCTTTCCCTCCCTTCCACACATCCGCACACACTCTAACTTTAAAGGAAACTGAGTCATAGGATCATAGACTTAAAACTCTAAGGGAACTTGGAGGGCAATCAGTCCAACCCCCTCATTTTATTCTTGAGGAACTGAGACCCCCAAATGAAGTGACAACTAAATTCATACAGACATTAAATAGCAGCACTGCGATTCAAATCCTGGTTCTCCAACTATAGACCCAGTTCTCTAAATGATATATCCTCCTCAAAAAGGTTCCCAGATTGACTGAAAAAGGAACAATTTTTCCCCAATCCTCTACTCACTCAGCTTTAAACTACAGTCGGTTAAGAAGCAATAAAATAATAATTAAAAAAAAACAATACCCTTACCTTCTGTCTTGGAATCAATACTATGTATCACTTCCAAGGCAGGTCAGTGGTAAGGGTTAGGCAATGGGGGTTCAGTGACTTGGCCAGAGGCACACAGCTAGGAAGTGTCTGAGGCCAAATTTGAACCCAGGATCTCCTGTCTCTGGGCCTGGCTCTCAATCCACTGAGCTACCCAGCAGTCCTCCTCCATTGCTTTTTGCTTTGCTCTAATGAATATGCAAACAAATTTCCATTTGCTGAGTGCTTCCCTGATGGGAGGAGGTGAAGAGGGAGGCCGAGCATGAGTAAGGAAAGAAGATGGAGACCTATTTGAGATGCAGCATTTTTAGTAAGAGCATACAGCAGGAAGACAGATGTGGGGAAAATTTGGGCACTGTAAAGACAAAAGAGAACAATCAAAATTTATTTTTTTGTTTTTAAAAGAGCATGCTTATGGGGACAGCTGGGTAGTTCAGTGGATGAAGAGCCAGGCCTAGAGATGGGAGGTCCTGGGTCCAAATCTGGCCTCAGACACTTCCCAGTTCTTGACCCTGAGCAAGTCATTTGACTCCCATTTCTCAGCCCTTACAGCTCTTTTGCCTTAGAACCAATGCCCAGTATTGACTCTAAGACAGAAGGTTCTGAATATGTTCTGGGTATCAAAAAGGACTAGGCTTCCGTGGTTGCCCTTTGCCTAAGGAATAAAAGGGAAAGGAGGCTGTGGCCGAGGACTGGGATTGTCTAATGACTCTCTTTGAACCCCTAGCCTATAGCATAGTACCTGGCACCTAGTAGGTGCTTAATATTTATTGTCTGACTCTATGTGGTTGTGTGATACACAGCATGTATTATGTGTAACTGTGAAAATAAAATAGCTACTATCTGTTGAGGTTTACAAATCACTTTACATATATTACTTCATTTGGTCCTTATAACAATGCTATGAGGAAGATGTTATTATCCCTGTTTTACAGATGAGAAAACTGATGCTTAAGTGGGTGCCACGGTCACCCAGCTAATAAGTCTTTTTTTTTTTTTTAAACCCTTACCTTCCATCTTAGAATCAATACTATGTATTAGTTCCAAGGCAGAAAAAGGGTAACGGCAGGGGGCAGCTGGGTAGCTCAGTGGATTGAGAGTCAGGCCTAGAGACAGGAGGTCCTAGGATCAAATCTGGCCTCAGACACTTCCTAGCTGTGTGACCCTGGACAAGTCACTTGACCCCCATGGCCTACCCTTACCACTCTTCTGCCTAGGAGCCAATACACAGAAGTTAAGGGTTTAAAAAAAAAAGAAAAGAAAAAGGGTAAGGGCTAGATCATGGGGGTTAAGTGACTTGCCCAGGGTCACCCAAGCTGGGAAGTGTCTGAGGCCAGATTTGAACTCAGGACTTCCTGCCTGGCTCTCAAAGCACAGAGACACTTGGCTGCCCCCAGCTAATAAGTCTTGAAGTGGGATTTAAATCTATAATGGAGAACATCCTCTCTATTATTCATTATCATATACTCAAGTTTCTTACATTCAAAGGTCCAAGGTGGTAGATACCTCAATATGGAAAGGAAAAATCTCTCTCCTGCTTTGTTCCCAGGCCTGAGAAAAGAGGGATAAACAGTCTCCCTACCCTAGGGGCTATCTGGGAGAACTGGGGAGGTGAAAAGGGCCATGGAGGGCATCCCGGACATCACATCCCAGTCTCTGCGCTGGCAGAGGTCCTAAGGGGGCTTCCTAAGACCCCTGGGCAGTGCCCATCCTGCCCATTGGCTGGCACAGTGCTCGGCCCTCCCTTCCCCCAGCTCCTTGAATTCCTGGCCCCAATGACCCTAGCCAAGCCTAAAGAAACCCGACTCTCCCGACAGCTCTCCTATCGGCTCGTGCTCAGCTCCTTTTCCCCACAGGGTCCTCGTTCTCCAGGGCTCATTTTTCATCTCTTCTCCCTGGGCCTCCTGTGTGTTTCCCTCTCTCTCAGGGGCAGGAAAAGGGTCTGGCTGTAGGTACCCATCCTTCAGGATCCATCGGTGAAGCATGCAAACGCCTAAGAGGCATATGGAAGCCCTAGCATGTTCTGAGAGCATGTGCCAAGCGTGTTTCACACATAGCGGTCGGCTCATACAGGCTGTATTTCTCAGGGCAGCAACATGGGCTCAGGGTGGGAGGGAGACAAGATGTGTGCTCTGATTGGACCGTCTGGTTGCTGAGGTTCAGGGAAGAAGAGTGGGGCCTGGTCCTGCAGGATGCAGCTAAGCTTGAAGGGACCCATTTCCCAGCTAAAGAATTTCCCCAAATCAGGCTGTATTGGTGGGGGCAGAGACAAAACCCAAAGGAAACCCAAATCTGCCAAGCCCTCCCTGACTAGCCTAGCCATCGGTGGCTCCTCTCCTCTGAACCTGAACGGAGCTGAAGACACTTCACTCGGCCGACCTAATGGGGTCAGTTCCCTTTCTGTGAATTTTATCTTCTCTTCCCTCGCCATGATAGCCACAAAGAAGGCAGCTGGTCTCTTCTCCCAGCTCTAGTAAAGACGGAAGGAAAGAAGTTCAGAGAAGAAACAGATTCATGTAGGAACCCGGGCTCCCAGTTTCCAGGCTGGTTCTGGGGATTGTAGCTCTAAATGTGAGGCATTTCTGCTTTGCAGTGGCTTCCAGAAGGCATTTGTGCCTTTGTCCCAGCACTGGGTTAGGAAGATTCATCTGCTCTAAATTCTATGCCACCTTTTCTTTGATCTTGAGCTGCCCCCAAACTAAGAGAGAATCTGCTAGGAAAGCCTTGCAACCTGTGGTCAAAGGGACATACCCTAGGGATGCTCTGTTATTCAGGGGGAATGGAAGGAAGGAGATCACTGACAGTCTGTGGTACTAGGACCGAGGAATTTACTACTGCCAGATCCAGACTCAGGTCAAAGCAAGAGGAGACACAGTGGAACTGTCAGGAAAGGGAAGGAAGGGAGAGGGAGGGGATCATGAACCATGTAACCATAGAAAAATATTCTAAAAAAGAAAAAAAGCAAGGGGAGACAGAGGAAGGCAAGAAAGATGGCAGATCTCTGCATTTATCTATAGTATGAGAAGGTGGGCCCCAACCCCCAGCACCAACAAGACAAAGGCTAAAAGATGGAGCAGATAAACAAAGGTAATCTGGGACAGACCAAAAGGTCACAGCTCCCAGCTCAACCACCAATTGGCCAAATAAAAGAATTTTTCCTCATTCCATGCGTCAGAACCAGGACTGGGCCTCTGGTTCTCTGACCCTAAAGGCAGTATTTTTTCCACTCTACCACACCATGTAGAGCTAGGAATATAGACTGGCAGTTGCCCATCTCCACACCCCAAATAGGTCATCATTAGTTCTTCGTACAGGTCGGCAAATTGAGGCAGTAAATTCTCTAGACCTCAGTTTCCTTAATTATAAAATGAGAGGGTTTGAAGAAATGACCTGTAAGGTCCCTTCTAGCTCAAAGAGTATAATCCCATGACTTGGATCCCAGACTTGACGAGGATGCTGGTTTACTGGTATCTCAGAATCCTGACTCTCAGACTCAGAGCTCCTTGTTTCCTCTACTTCATGGTTCGTTTCCTCCCTGAAGGGAGGAGGAAGGGAGACCTGGTCCAGAGGGAGTCTCCTAGCCTGCCTTTATCACCATGCACACAGCTCCAGGGACAGGCTCATGCCTGCTGACATTGAGAGGAAATACTACCTGGGAACCAGAGAGGGGAGAGGATAGGCCAGCGTCCAGTGTTTTAATCAGATGCCAATCCTACAGGAATAAGAGTTATGGGCTAGGGTCAGATTCTTATCCCTGACTCTGTCTGTGTAACACTGGACAAGTCACACACCTCTCCCAAGAACTGAGCAGAATTTACTTGGGGGCAGCTAGGTGGTACAGTAGAAAGGACATTGGGCCTGGAGTCAGGAATACCTGAATTCAAATCCTACTTTGGACACTTACTAGTTGAGTGACCATGGCAAGTTATTTAATCCCCATTTGCCTCAGTTTCCTCATCTGTAAAAATGGGGATAATAATAGCAACTACTTCCCAGTGTTTGGAGGATTAAATGAGTGGCCAGCAACTAGTTGGTGCTATATAAATATCTGCTATTCTTATTATTATTCCCTGAATTAGAGGAAAGACCCAAGATCTGTTAAGGGCTTTGTTTGAGATCAACAAGAAACTTGGATTTCTTAGATTTCTTTCTTCTTCCTCCCCATCTCCTCATCTGCTCTTCATTTGACCAAAGTCTCAGTTTCCTCATCTGTAAAATGAGGATAATCATATTTATACTTACCTCATAGAGTATAATTTACCTATTCAAAAGAACAGTAGTTCTCAAACTTTTTGGTCTCCGGACCCTTTTATACTTTTAAAAATGATTGAAGATGCCCTTCAAAAAAGCTTCTGTTTATGTGGGCTATAGCTGTCTCTATTTGAAATTTAAAATATTTTAGTATTATTGTAATGAAAACTGTTTTGACCTTGAGAAGTCCCTGAAAGGGGTTCTCAGGAAGCCCCTTGGGGTCCCTGGAAGACACTTGAGAACCACTTCCTTAAAGCACTATTTAGACTCCCTCTGGCCCCCACCAAGAGTGGGCAGCCCCAGCATTCACTGTATGTACTGCGTGTGCCTCCTCTCACTGACCTCATAGCATTACCTCACTGTACCTGGTACACCACTGGGGCCACCTGCTTCTCTGGAAACCTGTGGCCACAAGGTGTAGGGGTAGGGCAGGGCAGGGCAGGGCAGGGCAGTGGTGGGGATAGGAAGGTCTGAGCTATTTCCTTCAGCCCCTCCAGCCCCTGCCAGAGGTTCTGGGACCAATCCAGATCATCAGTGTATGCCTTTCTCTAGCTCATATCTCTGCAGCTCTCCAGTCACATGAGCCCAGGGGAAATCTGCAGAAGCCAATTTCCCCCAGGGCTTGGGAACGAGCTGTCAGTCTCTCCTGAACCAGCCTGGACTGGGGGTTAACCCCTTTTGGGGAAGGAGGAGGGGCTTTCCCAGAATCTCTGGGGTCCAGAAGGGCCTCCACCTCCACCTCTCCTACATAGCCTTTCTCCCTCTCCCTCCAGGCTCCCCTTGAGAGTTACTGTAGAGGAGATGGGATTTATTTGAGCTCAGACAGGGGCTGTCGGGGAGCTTTAACCTTTCTGGGTTTAGTCAACCCTGGGGAGGGAGGGAGTACAGCTGCTCCTCCCGGGCCAGTCCCTGAAGAAGGACAAAGATGTGTATCCCTTCTCCTACCTACAATCCCCTGCTAAAGGTCCAGACTACACCATCGATAGCCATGAAGGTCATCTGAAGGGAACTGTGCTCCGCATCCCGGAGTCACAGAAAGAGAGCCCAACTGGGCTCCTAATGAAAAGAAGAAGGAGAGAAGGGATGTGGAAAGGGCTAATGCGAAGAGGCAGGAGGAAGCCATTCGGAGGGGGGAGGGGAAACAGGTAGCAGCCACGTCCACCTGGTAGGGGGAAGAGGCGCCACCATCCATCTCGCTTGGAATTCATCTCTACAGCCCACGCAATCTGCCTCACAGGCTGGAGAGAGGAGAGAGGGAGAAACTCCCTCCCCCATCTCTTCCTTTCAAAGGAAGATCCTGAGACCACTGACCCCATTCCCGGCGCCAATCAATTTTTTACCATTGCAGTCATCCCTCCAGCAGCACCCCCCCCCCCCAAAGCCATATAGGGTTAATATATACAAGCTATGAAGAGGGCTCCAGCCGGGGCTTGACCTTCTGCCTTGCCTCCCCAATAGTTACATAAGCCTAGGTCCTTTGTCTCCGAGGCCGACTAGTGTATAGGTTGGGGGGGGGGGAGGGTCATTGCTTTCTCCCTCAGTTCCAAGACGGGAGGAGGGAGTGTCATCGGTCTCCCCTTTCAGTCTTAGGTTCTGTCCAGGCCTCCTTGGGATAAGGCCACTCGGATAAGTGATTGGATGCTTCAAATAGCTCCTGCAGATTTCCAGGTCTCTCCTTCCTCCCACCCCTCCCCAAAGGGCTGCCTGCCTTCCAGTCTTAGTCATCTCTCAACCGCGGCTCCGCGGTCGTGTCCACCCCCTTCCTCCTACAAGGACCCCCCCCCAATCCCTCTCCCGCTCCAGAGGGGAGCCCGGGAGGGCAAAGCTACCCGGGCTGCCAGAGATGGATCGATATCATTCTTCCCTTTCCAGCCCGACAGTGACCCTCCCGAAGCCCGGCGGCTAGGTTCCGGGCTGCTCTGTCACCCCCGCCCCCCACTCCATCCAGGGCCCCCGCAGCCCGCAGTCCAAGCCTTCCCCCTCCCCCTCTGCCGCGCTGCGCACAGACGGCGCAGGGAGGGGGGAAAGGGCATTGCCCACTGCAGGGGGAGGGGACGGGAGAGGTCGTCTGGTGCCCACCTTGGGAAGCACTACCCACTCCTGGGGCACCTCAAGCCCATGCTGGGGACACTGCCTTGTGCAAAGGCGCGAGTGCCTGTCCTGCGGCTGCAGGGGGCGGGGGTGGGGGGACTAGCTGCAGTGGCCCGTGGCTAAGCGCAGTGCCCGGCGGGTGCAGACGGGGCGGGCTGCGAAAAGGGCACCGCTAGGGCGGGGAGGGGAAGGTGCCTGGGCTACGAGGGCAGGGTGCCGCGGCGGGCTCATTACCTGCCCACGAAATTCTCCAGCACCGAGCTCTTGCCCGCGCTCTGGCCGCCCACCACAGCGATCTGCGGCAGGTCCAGGTTGGCATTCTGGCCGATGGCGGAAAAGGCATCCTGCAGTCTGTTGACCAGCGGGATCAGGTCTTCCATGCCACGGTTCCCCATCGCTGCGGCAGCCGCTGCTTGAGCCCCCCCTCCGGGGGCTCCCCGCTCCGGCACCGGCTTCCTCTGAGCCCGTTGAGCTCACTGCAGGCTGCTGACTGCCGGCTCCGCGGCAGGGACAGCCCTTGGTTCTCCTCTCCCGCCCCCACCGATGTTGGGGCTCCTACGTCTTCTCCCTCCCGCTGCAGCAGAGACGCTTAACCCGACTGCCTGTTCCGACAGCCGCCCGGCTAGCAAGCAGCCCAGCCACCCCACGGGGATTGGAGCCCCGCATTCACCCGCGGTCGTCGCCAGAGGGAGCCGGAGAACCTGCGGGAGGCTCCTTCGTTCCGCGCAGGCGCTGACGCAGAGGGCTCGCGGGAATTGTAGTTTTCTCTAACGTGTGGGTAATGAAAGGGCAATCCATTTCGAGGCATTAGTTTACCTGGGCTCTGGGCTGACACACTGCATCAAGGGTCAAGACCATGGGAGAGGAATAGACTTTTCCTCGAAGACCCGAGTTCTAGTCTATGTGACCTTGGGCAAGACACATCACTCTTCACCTACTTCTGCACTCTTTCTACCCACTACAGACCTTTAAAATCTCTCGTCCCCATCTCCATCTGTTAAACATCTACCCGTTTTAAAAAGCTCAAAAAAAGCTTTAAAACGCTTCGTTGGAGACTTCCCTGTCTACTCCAACCCCCAGAGAGCTATCATTCTTCGGAGACATCTATAATGCTCATTTGACATGTATATTCTTCCCTGGATTATCAGTCATCCTTTTATACTTAATTTATCTCCCTTGCTAGACTGTGAGTTCCTTGATAGCAGGGACTAAATCTGATTCATCTATGCCTCCTTCAGAGCAATCAGCAAAGGGTATGAATGAATGAATGAATGAATGAATGAATGAATGAATGAATGCAGTGGGTGTTGTTAATGGACACAAAATGGCAGGACCCAGGACTGGTAAGCCCCACAGAGAATAAAATGCTAATTTCTTCATATTCTCTGGCTTTCTCTTCTAATTAAAAATTTAGAAAGTACTTGCTATACATGCTGCTTTCTGATCCACACTCACTCCATCTTCTCATCATAGGATCATGAACCTAGACCTGGACCTCAGAAGCCATCTGTTCCAACTCCTTTATTTTAAAGACAAGAAAACTGAGGCCCAGAGAAGATGAGTGACTTTTGCAAGGGTCGAACAGATAAGGAAGTGTCCGAAGTGGTCCTTAGACTCTATAATCCAATGATTTTTGCCCTATACCACATTTTCCTTTTCCTTTTGGAAGGCAGACTGGTGTGATTGCTTCATAATAACAGATGGAGAATCTAATGTCCAGAGAGGAACTGGGTGTGTTTGAACAACTTGCTCAGACCCACACAGTGAATCAGAGGTGGAACCAGGATATGAGGACCAGGTTCTTTGGACAAAAATCTGCCTCAGGCTTGGCTGTTTTGTTCCCTCCTGAGCTGCTCTACCTGGGTCTATAAAATAAGGGTGTTGGACCAGATAGCTATCTGCCATTTCTATTTCTAATATTCTGGGCTGCAAGTTGCTCTCTGGATCCATTGTGCTTTTTCCAGGACTTCCTATCAGAAGACAGGGTCTGAGTTGAGGGGTGGCCCTCTAAGACTCCCTCTCCAGGAGACCACTACCCTCTCCCCACCCAGGCAGTTAAAATGTCCTGAGGAAGGGCTGGGGCTAATGAAGGACAGAGGAATAGAAACGCTGTGTCCTGGAGAGATAAGAGCTCTGTTCTCCAGATGGCTTCCAACTTGCTTTGTGGAAAACCATTTCCTGTGACTCCATTTCTCCAACAGGGAGTTATGTGGGGAATCCCAGTCTTACTGGGAAGGAAAGGCACTTGAGAGATACCTGGGTATAATTTTAGCATTGGCTAAGGTACCAATTAATTGAATTTGGCCTTTAAAAATGGCTCTTACTTTTGACTTTGTTCTGGAGAAAACTCTCTGGGAGATGTCAGAGATTCAGATCACAAGTAATGTACTATGCCCTCATAGAGCAAAATAAATTCTGATTCACATCCATAAAGGAAAACTCCACTCTTTTTCTGTGACAGCTTTAAAAGTGGTCTATTTTTTGAAGAGACTAGAGAGTTGAGTCAAAGAGTTGTGAGGTAAACGCCTGTCTGTCAGGTATGTAGCCCATTAGATTAAGCCCTCATTGGGCCAGTGTTTTTAAAGTGCCTAATGGGTACAAGACATTGTACTATGTCATTTAAAGAAGTGGAGAAGAAATACAGAAACCCCATAGTAGAGTTGCATCAGTTGTAAAATAAAAGGGCTAGGCCATTGGATCTATAAAATCTTCCCTTCCAGCTCTTTACATTCAATTCCATTCAGAGTTTGTTTAGTCACTTTCAACTGTGTCTGACTCTTTGTGACCCCTGGTGGGATTTTTTTTTCTTGGCAAAAATACTGGAGTGGCTTGCCATGTCCTTCTCCAGTTCATTTTACAAATGAGGAAAATGAAAAAACTGAGGCCAAACAGGGTTAAATGAATTGCCCAGGGTCAAACAGCTAAGAAGTGTTTGAAGTTGAATTTGAACCCAGGTCTTCCTAACTCAAGGCATTCTATCCATTGCACCAATAGCTGCCTTTTCTATTCAAAGCACTAACTAACAAAAAGCTAGGAGGTGCAGTTGTGATAGAATGCTGAGCCTGGAAATCAGGAAGACCTGTGTTCAAATGCAGCCTCAGATATTTCTAGACCTATGGCATTAGGCAAGTCACTTCAGTTTCCTCAACTGTAAAATTAATGTAATAATAATATCTGCCTTTCAAAATTGTTGTATCAAATGAGACAATATTTATAAAGTACCTAGCACATAGTATGAGCTATATTAATACTAGCTATTATTATCATTATTGTTGTTATTGTCATTATTAGCATCCCTTTAAATGTGATACTTCCAGAAAAGTGATCCATAGTCTATGGATCCATATCCACTCGACACTATAACTCACAAGCACCCATCAATTTATTTACCAAAAATGAATAATGTGGAAATAAGTAGCAAATGATAATACTTGAAAGACCCAGTGGAATTGCTTGTTGACTCTGGAAGGGGATAGGGAAGAGGAAGGGAAAGAAAATGAGTCATGTAAACATGGAAAATATTTTTTAAAATAAACATTTTAAATTTAAAAAAACACTGAGAAAAAAAAACATTTATTTACCAGCCAGAGAAAATAATAAGTTCAATGCAAAGATATTTCATGAAATAGCATAGTAGGAAAAAGATCTGAGGACATTTCCCTGCATACCTGGGATGTATCAGTCTCTAAATACTCACACAGTAGGAAGAGAGGACATGTATGAGGACCACACATAGGGAATATGTGTGAACAGGCCAAGAAAACAGAAGGACAATCAAACTGCTGATGTCTTCTGGTGACAGAATCAGGCTGCTCTCTCTGGACCTCATCTTGTGCATCACATCATGTCTTTGGTGCTTCCCACTTCTCTCTCCCATTTGTCCCTCTTCCTTTCTCCCAGGTTTCCATTAGAATCCTCATCTGATAATACACATATAACCTAGTGGAATAGCTTGTCAGCTCCAGAACGGGGGAGGGAAGAGCGAAGGGAGAAAATATGAATCATGTAACCAAGAAAAATTATTAAAAAAAGAAAAATAATACTTATAAAAAAAAGAATCCTCATCTGAGGTGCTATCTCTCCTCCATAAGAAAAATGGATTCTGCCAACTCTGTTTTCAGTTGTGCCCTCAGAGCCTAAGTAACACTTCCCTTAGGAAGGCAATGCCTTCACACACACATGCATTAATCAGACAGGAAAGAAAGCCTCAGCTGCTTTCTTTGCATACAGAGTAGGAATCTGTCAGCTGCCAGTCTTCATTTCTAGAGGACAAGGTCTTTGGAATCTGGAAGAGTCAGCCAGCTCATTATAGGCATTTTAGTCTATCCTATCTCGGGCCATACCATTGATTATGCTCAGTTGCCCTTCATGGCTCTGGTTGACCACGTGGGAGCCCTGAGATCTGTATCCATCCATGAGATAGTCAAATAGTGGGAGTACTTGATTTTTTGGCATGAAGTAGCAAGCTCTCAGTGGTCCCTTGGTCCTATAACAGTTGAAGGAAAGAACAGATTATTTCTGGTTCAGCTGTTTCCTCCCATTTTCCAGGTGGTGTATTATAACTTTGAGTCCTCCAGAAAGGGCAAAGAAGGGATGGCCTTTCTCCATCTCACCATCCTGGCAATCATGCACATATAACTTTTATTTTTATTTTTATTTTAAACCCTTACCTTCTACCTTAAAATCAATACCACGTATTGGTTCCAAGGCAGAAGAGTGATAAGGGCTAGGCAATGGGGGTTGAGTGACTTGCCCAGGGTCACACAGCCAGGAAGTATCTGAGGCCAGATTGAACCCAGAACCTCCTATCTTTAGGGCTGGCTCTCAATCCACCAAGCTACCCAGCTGCCCTCACATGTAACTTTTATGAAAAGAAAGAGGATTAGAAGATAACTGGACACCTCAACCAGTCAACATTTTGCCTGGGGCCCTGGCTGCTTTTCCACTGTTGTCTTGGTTGTTTCTTGATCTTAGGTGAATAAATAACTTCTGAGATAGATGTGTTCAGACTTGGGGGTGACTTTGTGAGTTGAAGACCTCTAAGGCTACTATTGAGCCAGAGCTGAATGTCAGAAAAGCAGGTGTCCCAGGCAACTCCTCCAACACTCTTGGAGAGGACAAGAACAAGTAGAACATTTCCCTGTATACCTGGAATGTATTAGTCTCTAAATACTCAAACTATTGGTAGGAAGAGTGGACATGTATGAGGACCACACGTAGGGAATATGTGTGAACAGGCCAAGAAAACAGAAGGACAATCAAGCTGCAGAACTGTCAGTGTATTCTGGTAATAGGACCAGGCTACTCTCTCTGGACCTGACCTTGGGCATCGCATCATGTCTTTGGTGCTTCCCATCTCTCCCCTCCCTTTCCCTCTTCCTTTCTCCCAAGTGTCAACTAGAATCCTCATCTGAGGTGCTTTCTTTCCTCCATAGGAAAAATGGATTCTGTCAACTCTCTTTTCAGCTGTGTCCTCAATGCTGTAAGGGCTAAATTAGGAGTTCTGACAAAATAAGAGAGCAACTTTCAACAATTTTAGTTTTAATGAGAATTTAGTAGAGTTGTAAATTAATATTATCCCTTTAAGCTAGAGAAAAGAAAACTTCTAGCAGATTTTAACAATAAACAATTTAGTTTTATTAAAATAGAGATAGTAAAAGAATATAGTAAAATGAATATAGTAAAGGAGAGAAATATAGGAAAGAGGTAGAGAAAGAAATTGCCTAATACCTAACTAACCAACTTATAATTACCTATCACTACCTATAACTGTGGTTAAAGAAAGTCCAATTGATCACCCTTCAGCTCAGCTCACCAGGCAGAATATGGATATATATATATATATCCCAACCAACAACTAACAACCAACAACCAACCAACAACTAATCACTAACCACACCACCAGCAACCAACTCCTAAAGACCAATGATCAATGACCAACTATCAACCACCTCCCAATCCAAAAAAAAGTCAATAAGCAAAAAAACCCTCTCAGGCCTTCCTTAAGCTGGCCTTTTATAACCCCTTCATACCTCACTTCCTGTCTCTGGTTTCTACTTCCTTTCATTGTGGGCTGGTATATCTTTATACATCTTTATGGTAAAAGGATCTCTGGTTCCCCAGTTAAATTAGAGCAGGTTCCCCAGTTAAATTAGAGCAAGGGATTAAGAATTTCCTTATACAAAACCTAAGGAATACTTCACTTAGGAAGGCAGTCCCAGAAATTTGGTCTGAGCCTGTCTGTTTTTACCAGCAGACATATACTGGGAGTTATCTGGACAGTGCAAAACCAAGGTGAGATACAAAATGCCTTGTTAGCAGTCCTACAAATGGCTTTATGTTTGAATAGGGGTTGAGTATTAGCCTCCCAGAAGATTTATATCAGTAGTAATTAAAAATTACTGAACTCTATTTTTAAGTCATTCAATTAATGTGCACTGAGTCTTTTATGCTTAGTATTCCTCTTTTATTTATAGGAATACCTATCCTGTATCTAACTGATTCTGTGCACTGAGTATCTTTCTACTCCCTCTTTTTTGGGGAAAAATCAGGGTACAAGCTTGAACCTAAGCTATAAGTCACACTGACTTCCTACACAAGTACAAAGCTAAGTTTAAAGAGCAAGGTCATTTTCTTCCTGTTGGTTCTTTTTTTTTTTTTAAACCCTTGTACTTCAGTGTATTGTCTCATAGGTGGAAGAGTGGTAAGGGTGGGCAATGGGGGTCAAGTGACTTGCCCAGGGTCACACAGCTGGGAAGTGGCTGAGGCCGGGTTTGAACCTAGGACCTCCTGTCTCTAGGCCTGACTCTCACTCCACTGAGCTACCCAGCTGCCCCCTCTTCCTGTTGGTTCTAATGTCTACCTCTATAATGTATAATGGTTAGCAATAAGTCTTGCAGGCCTTGTCTATCTACTATCTGTCTGTCTGTCTATCTATCTATCTATCTGTCTTTCTGTCTGTCTGTCTATCCATCTATCTGTCTATCTATTTGTCTATCTATCTATCTATCTATCTATCTATCTATCTATCTATCTATCTNTATCTATTTGTCTATCTATCTATCTATCTATCTATCTATCTATCTATCTATCTATCTATCCAACTATTCATCTTTCTATCTATCTATCTGTCTATCCATCTATATATCCATCCATCTCTCTATCTATCCATCTATCCAACTATTCATCTTTCTATCTATCTATCTATCTATCTATCTATCTATCCATCTATATATCCATCCATCCATCTATCTACCTAATAATAACTAGTATTTATATAGTGCTTTAGATGCAAATGTTATCTCACTTTATCTTCACAACCCCAGGAGAAAGTAGGTGCCATTATTATCCCCAAATTATAGATGATGAAACTGAATCAGACAGTAGTTAAATGACTTGCCCAGGTTCACACAACAAGTGTCTGAAGCTGGATTTGCACACTGATCTTTGTTATTCCTGGTCTGGCATTCTATCCATTGTTCTATCTAGCTACATATGTATATGTGTATATAGACAGATAGATGGATGGATAGATAGATGAATAGATGGATGACAGAGATAAATAGACATATGGATAGAAAGGTTACATATACGTATATGCATGTACATATAATATATATTACATATACATATAATACACATATATACATATATGTAATACATATATGATGAAATAAAGAACAAGCTTTTATTAGACATCTACTATGTTCAAAGCACTGTGCTAAAAACTGAGACTAGAAAGAAAAACAAAACAGTCTTTTAACCAAGAGCTTAAATTCTACTGGATTCTATGCTCTAATGTTTTATGATTCTGGGCCATTATCCAGTCTCCTCCTCCTACCCCCAACCCCATGAAGGAGTTTAGTGGGAGAGAAATGATACACATCCCAAAAGATCATTCGTAGGTTTTGAAAGGTATACAAGTGTTACCAATAGTCCAAGTGCTATAGACACTCAGATGGACAAAAGATCATTTCTGGTTAACGTTATCCTGGAAAACTTCCAGGAAGAGATAACATTTAGGGAAAGGGTAAGTAGGATTTGAGTAAATGGAGATAGAGGTAAGGCACTGTGAACAGAGGGCACAGTTTGAGCAGAGGCAAGCGGGTAGGAAAGAATGAGATATTGAAGGAAGGTGAACTAACTATTCTATCTGGAGCAGAGGCTTGTGAAAGGGAGTAGTGAGACTGAAAGTCAGGCTGAGGCTGGACTATGGAGAGCTTTGAATGCTGGGCTACTGATTTGAATCAATGATGTGCTGGGCAATCACTACCTATCAGGATTTGACTTATTGTTTTGTTGATTGTCTAGACCAGTGATGGCAAACCTATGGCACGTGTGTCAGAGAGGGCACACAGAACACTCTCTGTGGGCATACAGCTGCCCTCTCTCCCTCTCCCTCCACCCCACCCCCAGAGTTTGTTACTAGAAAGGCAGAGCTGCTTCCCTCCCCCTCTCCACTATGACTGACATTTTTTCACATCTACCACCCCTCCGGGGTGGGGGCAAGGCATGGCTTGAGCTTAAGAAAACTAATAGAGAAAATGTGAATTATGGAGACAAAACTTTTAAAGGTATCTTGTGCACAGAGATCTGGTTGTTAAACATTTCCCAGAACATCCCTGGTTAAGATTCCATCTATCTAAATTACACTAAAGTATCTAAACTGCAAAATGACTGCAAAGAGGAACCAAGAACTAGGCAGCAAGAGGGAAGATGGGAAAGAGTCCGGAGTGTAGGAGGAGGGAGTTCCTTTCTGCCTGGTATCTGGATCAAATTCTAGAAGCCAGAAATATACCTTTTTCATAAGACCACTAACAATACCCGCCTCTAATTACTGTAGCAGAAAATTGAGAAGCTAAAGGCTGAGATGTGGAAAATGAGATTGATTAAAGGGGAAAGGTCCTGTAGAAAGTCATTCTAGGGGCAGCAAGGTAGCACAGTGAATAGAGTGCCAGGTCTATGGTCAGGTGAATCTAGATTCAAATCTGACCTCAGATACTTCCTACCTTTGTGAACCTGGGCAAGTCACTTAACTCCCATTGCGTCGCAGTATTATGCTGGCAAATGTTTAATAACCAGATTTGGGGGTGGGGGTGGGGAACGGAAGTCAGTACTCGATGACACATTTTTTTTTTAATAAAAACCCTTACCTTCCATCTTGGAATCAATACTGTATATTGGTTCCAAGGCAGAAGAGTGGTAAGAGCTAGGGAATGGGAATCAAGTGACTTGCCTAGGGACACATAGCTAGGAAGTGTCTGAGGCCAGATTTGAACCTGGGACTTCCCATCTCTGGGCCTGGCTCTCAATCCAGTGAGCCACCCAGCCGCTTGCCCCACACTGACATATTTTTAAGATGAATTAGCATTATTCACATCAGCTTCATCACTTTTTTTAAATAACACTTACCTTTTATCTTAGAATCAATACTGTGTATTGGTTCCAAGGCAAAAAAAGTAGTGAGGACTAGGTAATGGAGGTTAAATGACTTGCCCAAGGTCACACAGCTAGGAAATGTTGGAGGCCACATTTGAACCCATGGACCTCTCTCTCTCTAGTCCTGGTTCTCAACCCACTGAGCCACCCAGCTGCCCCCTCTATCCCTTTCAACAAATCCTGATTCATAGAGTTTGCCAATTGCTGAGGGATAAATATTCATACTGGAAAGTTGGCTCTCACCACCAGGTTTTAGCGGATTCCATCATAGCCTTAGAAAATTACTATGTTATTATTCTTATCATTATCATCACAATGAAAAACAGACGGCAGACCTGAAAGAACCTGCTTAGATTTTGGAATGTGGTAGATCTCTTTAGCCTTCTTCAAAGGTCAGGGTCATACCCAGGTTTTAGGTGTCAAGCATGCTGAGTCCCAGTTATGGCTCTATTATTATTAACTGACCAGCTGGGTGATCCTTGCCATTTCCTTCTAAACCTACTTGTCTTCCTACACTCCCTCATTTAATTACATAGCTTTTTAAAATCCTCATCTTCTGTCTTAGTATTAATACTAAGTATTGATTCTAATGCAGAAGAACCTCAAGAAGTCTTCTAATCTGTTCTGCTTCTGAACCACCTCAGATAGTTGTCAATATGTCCTTTTAAAAAAAAACAACAAACCCTTTCTGTCTATCTTGGAATCAATATTGAGTCTCACTTCCAAGGCAGAAGAGGAGTAAAGGGTAGGCAATTAGGGTGAAATGACTTGCCCAGGGTCAAACAGCTAGGAAGTATCTAAGAACCCAGGACCTTGCTGGTTCTAGGCCTGGTTCTTACCCACTGAGCCACCTAGTTCCTCCTTTCCCATCTAATTGTATAGGTCAGTCACTTAGGTTAAAAAATCTCAGAAGAATCCTTGACTATTCCCTTTGCCTACCAACCCTCATACCCAGTCAATTGCTATGTGTTTTTGATTCTCCCCTCACAGTTTCTCTCCCATTGGTCCCTTTCCCTCTACGCACATATCTACACTTTTAGTTCAAGTCTCATCTCTTCTCTTAGATTATTGCAGTTAGCCTTTTGGGGCAGCTAGTGGATAAAAGCACCAGGTCTGTAATCAGGATGACTCATCTTCCTGAGTTCAAATAATAGCTGTGTGACCTTGGGCAAGTCACTTAACCCTGTTTGCCTCAGTTTTCCTATCTGTCTAATGAGCTGGAGAAGGATATGGCAAACCACTCTAGTATCTTTGCCAAGAGAACCCCAAAAAGGCAGCTGGGTAGCTCAGTGGATTAAGAGCCAGGCTTAGAGACGGGAGGTCCTAGGTTCAAATCTGGCTTCAGACACTTCCCAGCTGTGTGACCCTGGGCAAGTCACTTGACCCCCATTGCCTACCCTTACCACTCTTCTGCCTTGGAGCCAATATACAGTATTGACTCCAAGACGGGGAAGGTAAGGGTTTTAAACAACAACAACCAAAAAAAAAAAAAAAAAAAAACAACCCAAAAAGGGTCAGGAGGAGTTGGACATGACTGGAAAAAATGACTGAAACAAAAAACCTTTTAACTGGTGTCCTTCTGTCCAGTCTCTCTCCTCCCTGATTCATTCTCCACATAGCTGCCAAGGTGATATTCCTAAAGCAAATATAGCAGACACTCCAACTTTGCCTTTCTTTTTTCTATTTCTATGGACAACAGATGCTTCCAGAAATTTCCAAGGAGGAGAAGAGAATGTGTGTGATACCAGGAAGCTGTAAAGCACCAAACTAGTTTTCTCACAACAGGCTACATACAAAATACAAACTCCCCTATTTGGCACTGGCACTTAAAGTTCTTAATCTGGCTCCAAATTACCTTGCCAATTTTATTGCTCATTATTCCACTTAATTCACATTTCAGACAAATTTGCTGCTGCTCCATACAACATTTCATTTCTAATCTCCATACCTTTCCATAGGATCTGGAAGACATTCCTTCCTGTTTTCCAAGCCTTAAACTCCCTCTCTGACTAGAGGTGTTCTCCCATAGGTGTTCAGTAGTTTTCAGACCTGTCTGACTCTTAGTGACCTCATTAAGGGTTTTCTTGGCAAAGATCCTGGAGTGGTTTGCCATTTCTCCGATAGATATGTGGCTAAATTTTAACACTGCCATCCCAACAGCTTTGACACTCATGGTGAAGGGGCTGAACCTTAGAAGGTGACTGCTATCTTTGGTTCTGGGGTAGCCCTGTGGGTAGGCTTCTCCTACTCCTTTAGCTACTGAATTCTGACTAGTGTGTTTCTGACTCAGTTCTTGGCATTTACTCAAATTGCATAGCTAGAAAATTAATTCATTTCTAAGCTTTGTTATCTTCTAAGAAGGAGGTAGAAGCAAGAGTTTTTAACAATTTTTCCTTGTGCAGGTCTGGATTCCTTCGGTGAGAGACCTCACCCCAATTGATAGTAACTATCCTGTACATTTCCCAAATCTTCATCTCTATAGGATAGAACATCACCACACAATAACCTGTGGGTCAATGAAAATAAGTTGTAGAGGGAGTAGCTGGGTGGTTCAGTGGATTGAGAGCCAGGCCTAGAGATGGGAGGTCCTGGGTTCAAATATGGCCTCAGGCACTTCCTAGCTGTGTGACCTTTAAGTACTTACTCTGTGTTAGGCACTGTACAAATATTATCTCATTTGAT
Source organism: Gracilinanus agilis (assembly GCF_016433145.1). NCBI lineage: Eukaryota > Metazoa > Chordata > Mammalia > Didelphimorphia > Didelphidae > Gracilinanus > Gracilinanus agilis. The sequence goes on from NC_058131.1 coordinate 284,677,710, forward strand.
CTCCACGACAACCTCGGAGGTATGTATTATTATCATCCCCATTTCATAGTTGGAGGAAACTAAGACATAGAGAGGTTAAGTGACTTGCCCACAGTCAGACCACTAGAAAGCATCTGAGGCTAGATTCGAACTAGGTCTTCCTGACTCATCCCAAAACTCTAGTCACATCGCCACCTAGCAACCAAAAGGGATATACTGGTATAAAAAAACATTTCTAGATCATTTTAAAATGAAGAAGTGCCCGACTATCAACCTTATGAAAGAATGCTCCAATGAGAAAAGGAATGTTTAAAATTGCTTCTACATGTAATTGGGGAGGGGGATTACTGATAAGTGAAAGAAATAATAAAAATAATGAAATCCAAATCTTACAGAAACAAAAGAATGCTTCAAATCACTATTAGTGAGAAAAATTCCGATGAAAACAAATAAAGCTTCACCTCATATCCAACAGATTGGCAAAGATGACAAAATGAGAAAATGACAGTTACTCAAAAGTCTGTAGGAGGAAAAGCATACTAATTAAATGTTGGTGGAGCTGTGAATTGATCAAACTATTCTGGACAACAATTTGGAACTATAACCCCAAACCATTAAACTACTAAATATTCTCTTCGACTCAGTGATACCACTACTGGACAGAAAATGCTCAAATAAGTCAAAGACATTGGGAAAGGAGCCATGTCTATGCAAATATTTCTAATAGTGCTTTTTATTACAGTAAAGAACTAGAAATAAAACAGGTGCTCATCAAATGGGGGAATGATTGAACAAGTTATAATATGAGAATGGAATGGATTATTACTGTTCTGTGAGAAATGATCAATATTGGGAAGATTTTTATGAACTGCTGTAGAGAGAAATGAGCCAAAGCAAAAGAACAACTTATTTGATGACCACTATAATGGAAAAGAAAACTGCTTTCAAAGACTTCACAACTTGAATCAATATACTTATGAAAGATGATTTCCAAAGCAGGAGGCAGAAGTGTGCCTCTAGGATTTGGCAAAGAGGTTTTCAGAAATTGCTCCAGTGTCTACATGTTGTCAAAGGATCCGAGATTTAGAACTGGGAGAGACATAAGAGGCTCAAGAGTCCAACCTCCTCATTTTATAGAAAGTATCTGAGTTCAGATTTGAACCTGACTCCAAGGATAATGGCCTATTCGAACTACTCAATCAGTCAATCAACCAACATTCATTAAGTGTCTACTATGTGTCAGGCACTGAGCTAACTAAGTGCTAGGGATAGAAAAAGAGGCAAAAAAGACAGTTCCTGCCCCCTCAAGCAGCTTCCAAGCTAATGATGGAGACAAAGCAATAGGATAAATAGGAAATAATTAAGAGAAAGACGTCCTAAAATTAAGAAGGGTTGGGAAAACTTCCTTTAGAGGGTGGGATTTTAGATGGGACTTAAAGAAGCCAGGGAGGTCATTAGTTAGAGTGGAGCAGGAAGATTATTCCAGGCACAATGTGGGGGAAGTGGGTGAGGGCAACACCCAGAGAAAATACCGGGACCCAAGAAGTGGAGCATCTTGTTAATGGAACAGCTAGGAGGCCAGTGTCACTGGATTGAAAAATATATGGTAGGGAGTAAAGTGTAAGAATACTAGAAAAGTAGGAAGGAACTAGGTTATAAAGGGTTTTGAATGCCAAAGTATTTTGTATTTAATTCTAGAGGCAATAAATAGGAAGCTGCTGGAGTTTATTAAGTAGGGGAGTGGCATGATAGGACCTGTGCTTCAGGGAAAATCACTTTAGAGGCTGAATGGAGCATGGTTTGGAGGGGGAAGAGACTTGAGGCAGGCAGACCCACCAGCAGGCTCCTATTGCAATAATCGTGGTGTGAGGCTCTCACCTGCACCAGGACCATGTCAGAGGAGAGAAAGTTGGTATTGGACAGATGTTGCAAAGGTGAAACTGACAAGCCTTGGGGACAGCTTGAATTTGGGGGGAGGGGGTAGGAATTGGGGGGGGGCGGAAAGACAGTGAGGAATCCAGGATGATACCTTGGTTACAAGCCCCAGAGCCTGACAGGATGTCGTTATCCCCTACAGCAGGGGTTGGCAACCTTTTTGGCCATGAGAGCCATAAACACCACATTTTTTAAAATGTAATTTCGTGAGAGCCGTACAGTGCTCACAGTGCGCTCCTGTAACAGCGCCTGAAAAAAAATTGACTTTGTGGCTCCTGCAGAAAGAGCCATATCTGGCCCTCAAAAGAGCCAGACCCCTGCTCTACGGTAATAGGGAAAGTAGGAGGAGAGGAGGATTTAGGAAGAAGAGCAATAAGTTCTGTTTTGGATGTATTGAGTTAAAGATGTCTATTACACATTCAGTTAGAGATGTCTAAAAGGCAGTTGGAAATGGGAGCTCAGCAGAGAGTCTGGGGCAGGATAGATAGATTTGAGAATCACTGTATCATAGTTAATGATATCATATCATTATTATATCCTATACTAATATCATAATTAATGAGTAAATCATCATTACCAGTCATAGAAATAGTGATTAAATTCATGGGCTGATAAGAACATCAAGTAAAAATAGCGTAGAGAGGGAGGAAGAGAAAAAGGCCCAGGACGGAACCCTCGGAGACATCTACAGTTAGAAGGTATGACCTAGAAGAAGAGTCAGAAAAGGAGACTGAGGATGGATAAGATAGGTAGGAGGATAACTGCTTAACTTTACTTATTATAGTAATAGAAATATCAAACCCCTACCCCCCCCCCAAAAAAGGAGGAAGAAGAGAAGAAAAGAACATCAACAAGGTACTAAAATACACAAGAAAAAACTGAAGAAATGAATATAAAAAAGGTGATATATACTTTTCCTAAAAGTGCAGCACCCTCCTCTGACCAGTGAATTCTTGCCTAGGACCACAATTTCAGGAAATGTCCAGACCTTTCTCAGCACCCTTCCTGACTCTCTGGATTTTTTACCCTTTCTTAATCTATTTTTCCTTTCTATCTCCCTTTTCCGTGTTGTCTATGCTCATTAGAATGTAAACTCCTTAAGGACAGGGCCTGCTTTGTTGTTGGGTTTTTTTTTTTTTTTAATTTGTATTCCCAGTACTTGACATACTACCTAGCTGATTTTGTCGTTCAGTCATGTCTGAGTCTTCGTGACCCATTTTGGGGTTTTCCTGGCAAAGATATTGAGGTGGTTTGCCATTTAAGGATGAAGAAGTGAGGCAAATAGGCTTAAGTGACTTGCCAAGGGTCACACAGCTGGTAAATGTCTGAGGCTGGATTTGAACTCAGGAAGATGTCTTCCTGACTCCAGGGCCAATACTTATCCACTGTGTCACCTAACTAGCCACCCAGCCGGTAGGGAATACTTAATAAAGTGGTACCTCAGTACAGGAGCACTTTATGTCACGAGCATTTTGAGATATGAGCAGTCATGATAGGGATTTTTTGCTTTAAGCCACTAGTGGATATTTGAATCGTGAGCTTCTGCCACCCTCCACTAGATAGCCTGCCCAACGGACGTTTCAAAAGTTACATGAGGCTGTCTCGTTTAGTTCAGTGTTTATCTGGCCATGTGAGCATCTGTATTGAACTGCTTTTGCTTTCTTCTTTATTTTTGTCTTTATTAACAGTTTTTGGGGCAAATTTCTTAACTTTTAACTATGGGTCCTGATGATGGAGGAATTGAAGGAGTTCCAGCAGCAGCAGCATACAGACATTTTGCAGAAAATTAGTAGGGAGGAGCCCAAGGTGGATGAGGTAATCAGTACAATCAAGATTAAGGAAATATTGAGGATTTGGGGGAAAATTAAAGAGTTTATTGAAAAGACACACCCAGAAATAGTTGCAATAGATTGTGTGTTAGAGCTGTGTAATGACACTTAATTCACACATTATCGTGGGTAGAGAGTAAGTTACGTTAAGCGATAGCACATGAGATGAAAACCTCTACCAGCATCTCCACCTGACCTTGAAGGTAAATAACATTGCATAAGCAAGTTTATTTCTTTATATTATTTCTTATTATCTATAAATATTTTTGTTATTTAAAACAAAAAATTCAAGTGGTTTTTGGGGGCTGGAACAGATTAACTATATTTCCATTAACTTAAATGAGGAAATTCTAGTTGACACACGAGCAAATTGAGTTATGAGCTTGGCCATGAAATGAATTAAACTCGTGTATCAGGGTACCACTGTAAATGTTTTCTCTACCTATCTGTCCATCTGCCTGTGTTATCTGTCCAGCACAGTGCCTGGAACATAGCAGTCACTTAATAAATGTTCATTGATTGATTGACTAATAAACTATGTAAGGGCAGGGTCAGAACTGAGCCTTTATCTCTGATGCCTAGATTAGGTAGAAGCACTTTTTTTGGATTGAATCAAAAAGAGCCAGTTGTGAACAAAGTCTGTGTATCTCCTTGAATCAATTAAAGTCATTATATGAGACTGGACCTAGTACATGGCCCTAATGCGTAGTTTGGCTTTAATAAATGTTTGCTGTTTATGATGATTATAATTCAATTGTATTCAATTAAAACCTTTAATAAATGTCTACTATGCATAAAGGACCTTGCTAGGTACTAAGGAAAACAGGAAAGTAAAATAACATCGTTTCTGCCTTCAGAGAACTTATAATCAAGTAAAAGAAATAATATTAGCACTGTTTACCCTCCATACACAGACTTAAGGGTCTCAGATGTGGGTCAGTGTCTACTCAAAAGCATAAATAATATTATATAGTGCTTACTATGTGCCAGGCGCTGTGCTAAGTCTTTCACTATTGTTATCTCATTTGATCCTCACAACAATCCTGGGAAGTAGGTATCTTCATTTTACAGACAAAGAAACAGGCATAGAGGTTAAGAGACTCACCCAGTCACACGGCTTATAAGTATGTCTGACGCTGGATTTGAACTCAAATCTTCTTGATTTGAGGCCAGATAGGTGTTCCTAGCTGCCCCATTTATCATTTTAAAGTTTGCAAAGCACTTTACATATGTTAACTCAAGCACCTACATACGGTTTTAGGTCAATCAAAGGACACTCTGGTGAAATGGCTGACTTTGAACCACACAGGAAAATAATGACAAGGAAAAAAATCCTCCCATATGAGCAGGGGAGAAGTCACACATGAAAAACATATGAAGTCATAGACCACATAGATAACTGAGGCAAACTAAGCTTCCTATACTTTGCAGGTGCCAGTCAGTCAGAGAAGTCCTCAGGAATTTAAAAATCTATCTCTTTGGATTCCCTCAATCCACCTCTTCCTGGAAGTGGAAAGTCCACAGGTATTTGCACATTTTTCAAACTTTTCCACTGTATTCATCAGTTGTGTTCTATATTTTTTTCCACTTTTTTTCTGGTCTTTAAAAACACATTATTTGTTATTTGCAATGACTCTGGGAAGGGAGGGGGAGAGATACTGAGAATAACTATGACGGTGTAAAAACATTAATAAAAACTCATTTAAAAATAAAATATAGATAATATATATATAGATATAGATATAGATATAGATATATAAAATCTAGATCAAATGGTTTACCATCTCTGGGGAGGGAAGGGAGGGAAAGAGACAATTTAGATCTTATAACTTCAGAAAACCTGTGTGGAAAGTTATTACATGTAATTGGTAAAATATCTTTTAAATAAATAAACAAAATCCCTCTTTTGGGGTGAGATATAGTGGAAGAGAGGTAGACTTAATCTCAATACTTATTTGACTTATTTATTTATTTTTTAACCCTTAACTTCTGTGTATTGGCTCATAGGTGGAAGAGTGGTAAGTAAGGGTGGGCAATGGGGGTCAAGTGACTTGCCCAGGGTCACACAGCTGGGAAGTGTCTGAGGCTGGATTTGAACCCAGGACCTCCTGTCTCTAGGCCTGACTCTCAATCCACTGAGCTACCCAGCTGCCCCTCACTTATTTGACTTAAAATGAAGAAAGGTTCTCTTTTTCTAGTCCTATAATGCCCAGGGTGATCTATGGAAATCACAGGGCCTAGGTATACTCAAAACATCCAAAAAAGTCTTGCCAGTGGACTTGCATTACACAAAATCATGACTCTTCCTGAAGCAGATTCTCTAGTTACTTTCAGGTTGGAAATGGTTTGTCCTAGAGGCAGCTAGGTAGCACAGGGGATTGAGATCCAGAGAGGCAGACCTGGCAGAACCTTGGTTTTAAAGGTGGCCTCAAACATGTCCTAGCTGTGTGACTCTGGGAAAGTCACATAACCAAGTCTTCTGTCTTAAAAGTGATACTAAGATAGACTGCAAGGGAAAAAAGGAAGAAAGAAATAAAAGAAGGAAGGATGAAAGAAATGAAGGAAGGAAGGAAAGTAGGAAGGAAAGAAGGAAGGAAGGAAAGTAGGAAGGAAGGAAGGAAGGAAGGAAGGAAGGAAGGAAGGAAGGAAGGAAGGAAGGAAGGAAGGAAGGAAGGAAGGAAGGAAGGAAGGAAGGAAGGAAGGAAGGAAGGAAGGAGGAAATTGTATTGGCCTGGATTGCTGATGCACTCTAAGAGTTGATAAGGACTGGGCTTATTGACCAGTTGCCTGTTATTCTAAATTCATGTGACAATTTCTATGGCACTTACAGGTTTACAAAGCACTTTCCTCACAACTTTGGGATGTAAGTACTTCAAATAGTACTCTATAGATCATGGCACTGAGGCTCATCTTTACCTAGCCAATGACTATCAGCACAGTTTGTGATTGTGGTAATACTTATGATGTATTATCACCAATGTTTAGCCTTTTACATTTTCCCGAGTGCTCTCTCATCTGTTAGGTTACTTAATCCTCCTAACAAAACTGTAAACTAGGCAATACTAGGGTTTCAGAGGACCTAACTTGGTTTCTTCCTCTGTAAAAATTCATGGATTCATAGGATTTAGACTAGGAGAAAGTCTAGCTCCTTTGTTTTATGGATGAAATTGTGATCTCCTGCAGAACTTCATTTCATAAGTGAGTAGCTTGAGCTGGTTTACCTTCCCAGGGCTCTTTTTACTATGTTATATTCATTCATTCATTCATTCAACCAGCATTTATTAATCAATTACTGTTTGAGAAAACAAGGCCTAGTGCTAGGCCTGGAAGAGACAAAGAGGAGAATCCCTGCCCTCAAAGAAAAAAAAGGTCCTCACAGAATACATGACCAAGAGATAGAAAGTAATTTCAAGGGACACTAAAAACTGGTTGGGTCCAGGGAATCTGGCAGGCCTCTGGTATGAAGCTAGAGATCCTTAAAGGTAGAAGTGAGGGAGGAATCCATTCCAGGCTTCTGAAACAGCCTGTTTCTGCAAAGAAAGGCACAGAGACAGGAGAGATGGGATGCCATCTTCGAGGTCAACAAGTTAGTAAATACACCCATTTGACTAGAAGGTACAGTGCCAAAGGAATAGTGATGTTCCAATACTGAGGATTAAGGAGGCATGATTTCCCCCTTGGGTAATTGGTGTGTGTGTGTGTGTGTGTGTGTGTGTGTGTGTGTGTGTGTGTGTAAGGTGTGTATGACTGAGGGACAGATCCAGAGAAACAGAGACTGTGTTGACAGAAAGAAATAGAGGGAGAAACAGAGACAAATTGGGTGAGGACAGTCAGAGTAAAAACAGAATTAGACAAAGAGAGAAGTTATGGGGAGAGCTGCCCTGATTTATGAGGATTTTCCTATCTAAAGAATTACAAGCCCCCCAATAAAGTTAAAAAGGTTTATTAGGGAGATTGATAGCCAGTAGGCAGGTCCCCAATGGGAGTCTGCCTGCCTAAAGAAACAAAATGTGGGTTTTTCATTGGTTTTACAGGAGGGCTGAGTACTTGATAAACAAGGGGGCAGGAGACATGTGACTTACAGGTGACTCTGGGGAGGGCAGGACTGGAGGTGGTGACTTCTCGGACTTTGGGAAGGGCTAGAGGTTGATATGTGTCCTCAAGGATGGGTGACTTTGGGGAGAGGGGAGGCCTGAGGTTGACATAGTGACTGTTAAGGGCAAGTGACTTGGGGGTGGGAGCTGGAGTTTGAAGAAGTTGTTTATCAGGAGGTATGCAGATCTCTGACAGGTGGAATAAGAATGCCATCTTTATCTGTCTATCAGCGGTCATCAGGAATGGTCTTCTCTGGCTGGACCGGTTTTGGGGAATCCTTTATTTGTCCCTGAAACTTCTAGTTTTTGCGTCCCGCTCCATTTCCCCCTATCTTTATTTCTGGGCCCCACTAAAGAGCCAGAGAGACTCAGAGAGAAAGAGAAGCAAAGTCAGAAAGATGTGTATATGTGTCTGTCTGAGGCAGAGGCAGATGGACAAAGGGAGAGACAAGAGGGAGAAACAGAGACACGGATGTGAGTTCATGCGACACACAGACAAACGGAGACACAGACTGCATGTGAGTGTCACAGCCAGTGACCGAGGCAGAGAGACAGAAACAGAGACACACCAGATGTGCGCGTGCGTGCGTGCGTGCGTGCGTGTGACAGAGGCAGAAACAGACTGCAAGTGTCACAGCCAGAGACAGAGGCAGAAGCAGAGAAAGAGATACACCGTATGTATGTGTGAAAGAGACAGAGACACAGAGACAAAGAGACAGGCAAAACGGCAGAAACAAATGGAGACACACTGTACGTGTGTGCGTAAGACAGCAAGACAGACAGACATAGAACGAGACACCCGACTGTGTGCGCGCGTGCGCACAGTAAGCGGTGGGGGAGGGGAGAGGTAGGAGTCGGATTGTATGCGTTTCTCCCTCCGCCACCTGACCGCGGCAGGTCACCGGGCGGGGCAGGGCGGGGCCTAGCGCAGCTCCAGACGGGGGCCCTGCCTCCTCCCCAGCTAGACCGTGGCCATCTGCCCCAGGTACCGAGAACTCTCTGGAAAAGCGGAGTGAGCCGCCTGTGGCCATCTGCTGCTCCCCCTCCGCCATTTACTCTGCCTCCCCCTTCTCTCCCACCTCCCGGGAGCAGATGGCTCCTACCTCCCCGTTCCCTAAGGCAAATTAAGGAGGTTCGGGGGAGGGATGGGGGGGAGGCAGGCTTCCGAAGAGATCTGGAGAGCCAGTGGATCAGGATCCGAGACTTGAGGGTCCTGGTTTAATTAATTTCACTTCGCCCCCTCCCCCCGCTCCTCGGAGCATGCAGGAAAAGCCTCTCGGAGCCGGGGAGGTAGGTGAGGCTGGGGCCGCCTCCCAACTCACGCTCCCCCTGGGAGCCGGGAGGGGGAGGGGAGGGGAGGGAAAGAGGAGGAGAAGGGGAGGGTCCGCGTCCGCCATAGGATCTCTGGGTCTCTAGAGAGCGCTTCTCCCACCCATCCCCGCCGACCCCGCCCCTCTTCCCCCAGCTACCGATTGTACCTCGGGGAGGGGGAGAGAAAGGAAGGGGGAGAGGGTAACTGGGAGATAGAGGACTAGGGCCGGGCTAGTCGGAGACCCAGCAGCCCTGCTCGGAGTGAGAGAGTTGTCCCGGCCGGTGTGTCCCATGGGGAGGACTCGGGGAGGGGGGGGGATGGAGGGAAAGGAGGGGTTCGGTTGGAACCCAGGGTTTCGGGGTTGCTTGCCCCTTGGGGCCTACCCTTTTCACTCTTTCTTTCTTTGGGGGAGGGGAGGATGCTGCGGGATGCAGACCGGACGGGGTGGGGTGGGGGGACCAGAATGAGGCAAGGAGTGTTAAAGAGGGGTGCGGATGGGAGGGTGAGGATGAATTTGGCGGGACTGGGGGGTGGGGCGTTGAGTAAAGAAGATGGAGTTGGGATTGGGGAAGCTGATTTTAGACTAGAGTGCTGGAGGTATTTGTGGGTTCTAGAGTGGAGGGAGTTTGGAAGAATAGGATTGAGGAACTTGGGGAGGGGCTGGGGACTTGCGGGAGGGGTTCAGTGGCTGAGGGGATAGGGATGTAGAGATTAGAGAATGGGGGTGTGCTTTTACAGGAAGCAGAAGCAAGTGGGGAGCGTTAGGTAGGACAGTGTGGTCCCCCGGTTCTGATTCGCCCCCTTCCCCTGCGGCCCACAGCGATGTTCAGCCAGCAGCACCAGTTCCAGCAGCAGTTGCTGCAGATCCAGCAGCTCATCCAGCAGCAGCAGCAGCAGCAGCATCCACCGCCGCCTCCGCCGCCCTCCGCAGGCCGGTGAGCGCCACCACTTGAGGCTGGGGATGGCCAGCTCACCCAGGCCTGAGGGGGCGGGGCTGGGTTCTATGCTCTCACTTTCCAGGGTCTGAGGGCTATAATGGGTATCTGAGCCTGGGCCCTGATCCGCTGTTTGTCTTGTTGGGCCAAGGTACTTGGCCACCTCCTGGAAGCCCCAGGTCCATTTTCCTTCTCGAGTTAGGAACTTGGGCCCAGTTCTTTGTGTCCTAACTGCCCTACACATACCCCTCCCTGGCCCAGTATCCTAAATTTCTCTAGTCCTTGAACCTAGCCCTTACTAACTTCCCTGAGCCATGCCTCCCTGGGCCAGAGTTTTATCTGTATCTCATCTCACCATTCAGCCCACCCCAAAGATCTTAGTTTCATTGAGCCAAAATGCCTTTTGCTGGTCAGACTCTTTGGTGTTTAGGAGTGGTCTTGAATGGGCTGTTTTCTGGTAGGAAATGGGAAGATCAGATTCCACTTTTCCTTCTTAGCCTCAAGTTGCTTCTTTTGGCCTTGGGCTTCTAGTCTAACCTTTCTATTTCTATTGGGCCTCTTTGCCTTGTTTTTCTCTACCCTGCTGATCAGGGAGCCTTAGGAGCCCTGGGGAAGAGAAGGGATAGTTGTTGAAGATCATCTCAGAAATCTTTCCCTTCCTTCCCCTCCTTGTACACAGGGGGCTGCCCTCGCAGCAACAGCAGCAGCAGCAGCAACAGATCTTGAACCTCCGAGCCACAGGTCAGGCCTCCCTGCTCAGCTCGAACCCCATGCTGCAGAGAGTCCTGCTGATGCAGCATATGCAAGGTACAGACCCTACCACCCAATTCCAGCCAGTCTTCTAGGCTGACGTGAATGTTTGTGGCTCTGGCTGTTCTCAATAGGGCCTTGATTCCAGGCAAAATTCAGACACTAAATGATTGTCATGGAATTTTCTTAAAATATAGCTAGAAATGACATTTCCAGGCTGCTAGGAGCTAAAGAGGAAACAGCTGGCTCCTTGCCTACTCTCTCCATACTGAATTAATTCTCAGAACCTCAGAGGAGAGAGAGAGAGAGAGCGCTATCTGACCCTTTTTCCCTACCTCCTGTATCTTTTGTAGAGTAGGAAGTAGAGGAAAGGAGAAGAGTTGTTGCTGCTTGATGATAGATTAAAAGAACTATATAGAAAAAAAAACTTCTTTGGTTAATTGCTATTTTAAAGAGAATGATTTGCAGAGAGCATTTTGTTTTACAGAGTCATTGTTGAACTGAATTCTTTTCTACCAGATTCACAAAGCATTAGTTCTGTGGGCAATTTATTCGTTGATGTAGTTTGATTTAGTGGATTGATTGGTGGGATTGAAAATCATTTCCTGTGAATTATTGTCAAAGCTTCCAGTTGGAGGTCAGGCCTTGTGGGAAGATTGTTTCTTTTTCTCTGGAAGGACAAAGAAGGATAGGAAATAATTCCTGCCCTTGAGGAACAAATAATTTTGTTGAAGTGACACCCTGATTATGCAAAAAGATACATCCTGCCTTGTATTATTAAATGTAAAATGAGTGCCATTGGCACAAATGAACAAAAAGCATCTATTAAGCACTTAATATGTGCCAAGCATTGGGTATACAAATAAATTCTGAAAGGAAGGCCATCCCTGCCCTCTCTGAGCTAAATTTTAATAGGGGGAGGCAACACTTTGCAAGGGAAGGGCATTTTGGTTTGGAAAATTACTGAGAAGAGGAGTGGAACCATAGGGGAGTAGATTGACACACCCTTTCCAGGAATGATTATAGTTGATTTGATTATGGCTCCTGAACTGGCAATAGGGGAAGGGGGGAACTCATAAGAGAGGAGTTGGCTGGATGGTGAGTGTGGCTTGGCTCTATCCAAGTCTAGAGATAGTGGTTGAATGAAGCTACCACCATTAGCGGTAGTCATGGGAAAGATGATCTTGGGAAAAGAAAGGTATTCATATTTTGGGGGTTTAGGCATTCATTGGAGTAGCATTGACTATAAATGCTATGATTTATCCTCATTTGAGATCCAAGCCTGTCGAGGACACTAGCCATTTTACCAAGAGCAAGTCACTTGAATCTTTCTGAGCCAAATGGAGACAGTAATACCTGTAGTGCTCCCCTCACCAAGCTGTTAAGAATTAAATGAAATGATGCATGTAAAAGCATTTCTTGAATCTTAGAGTGCTACAGATAGCTTAGTTGTTTTAATTCTTACCATTCAAGAGATGGAGAGATTTTTGAACACTGGTAGAAGGCAGGATGGGTTAGTAAGGGTCTGTCTGGAAAGTCTTTAGAGAAGGGGTGGGACTTGAACTTGTCCTTGAAGGACAGGAAGAGATTAGGAGAGAAGGGGGAGGAAGGCATTCTAGTCAGAGGGGTTATCATGAATGTGTATGATCCGAGGCACCTAGGTGATGAGGAGATAAGTTCTGGTCCTGGAATCCAGAAGATCTGAGTCTAAATCTGGCTTCAGATGCTTATTTAGACAAGTCACTTAACCTCTGTCTGTGTCAATTTCCTCAACTGTAAAATGCAAATTATAGCAGTGCTTATGTCCCAGAGTTGTTGAAGTAACCAATGAGATATTGCATTTTGCATTACAGATAATATTCTTAAAGTGCTTAACACATAGTAGGTGTTTAATAAATGTTCCCTCCTCACCTTTGTTAGGAATTTGGTATTGTGTTTTATCTTCATTTTTTTGAACTTGTGGTTTATTGTAGTGTTGTTCAGAGGTCTAAAAGTCTTTCAGAGTTGTTTTTCTTTAGAATACAGTTATCATTGTATAGATTGTTTTCCTATTTCTTCTAATTTCGTTCTGTATCAGTTCATGGAAGTCTTCCTAGTTTCCTTTGAAGTTGTCTTAATTCATCATCACTTATAGCACAATAATATTCTATTAACACTCCTGTACCATAACTTGTTCAGCTATTTCCCAAATAGAGAAAAATCACCTTAGTTTCTAATGCCTGTCACAAAAGGAGCAAAAATATTTTTTTTGTACATACAGGATTCTTCCCTTTTTTAAACCTTTTTTTTTTTTTTTTTTTTTTTTTTTTTTTAGTATGAGCGCAGTAGTAGCATTGCTGGATCAAAGTTTAGTAATTTGGGGGAAATAGTTCCAAAGTGCTTTCTAGAATGGCTGGACCAGTTAGTTTACAATTCCCACAACAGTGCATAAATGTACCTATTTGTCATTTTCCTTTTAGACTTTGCCAGTTTGATGAGTGTAGTATAGAACCTCAAAAATTCCTTTACTATTATTATTATTAGTGATTTGAAGCATTTCTTTTTAAATATAATTATAGTTTGAATTTCTTTCTTTGAGAAACTGCCTGTTCATATCCTTTGACCATTTATCAGTTGGGGAATGGCTCTTAGTCTTATACATTTGAATCAATTCCTTCTGCGGCTTGGAAATGAGAGAGGCTTGTAAAGATTTCCCTTCCAATCTTGGCTGTACTAAATTTGTGCAAAAAACTTAAAAGGGGCAGCTGGGTAGCTCAGTGGATTGAGAGCCAGGCCTAGAGACGGGAGATCCTAGGTTCAAATCTGGCCTCAGACACTTCCCAGCTGTGTGACCCTGGGCAAGTCACTTGACCCCCATTGCCTACCCTTACCACTCTTCCACCTATAAGTCAATATACAGAAGTTAAGGGTTTAAAAATTAAAAAAAAAAAAACACTTAAAAATTTAATGTAATTAAAATTGTTCAGTTTCATCTTTTATAATCCTTTCCATCCTTGTTTGGTCATAAACTCTTCCCCTATCCATAAATCTAAAAAGTAGTTTCTTCTTTGCTCCTCTAACCTAAAAGGTTATGTCTATGTACCTATGTGGAGCTTAACTAGGTATATGGTGTGAGGTGCTGGCTTAAACCTAATTTCTACTTGAATACTGTCCAGAATTCCCGATAGTTTTTAACAGATAGTGAGTCCATCTACTACTGGCTGGGATCTTTGAGTTCATTAAACATTAGCCTATCAGGTTCCTTTGTGTCTGTATGTCGTGTACCTAATTTGTTCCAATGATCAACATCTTTTTTTTAACCAGTATCAAACCATTTAAATGATTACTGCTTCGTAATTTAAATCTGATACGATAGATTCCCTTTTTTCTCACTTTTTATTACTCTTGAGATTCTTAACCTTTTGTTCCTCCAGTGAACTCATTATTCTTTTTTCTAGTTTTATAAAATATTTCTTTTGGGACTATAGTACAGGGCTAAATAAATGATTAATTTGTGTAGTATTGTTATTATATTGGTGTAAACTCTCCATGTGCAGTTAGTTTATTTATGTTTATATTTCTGCAAATATTGTGTTATAATTAGATTAATTTAAACTTTGGATGAATCTTCCTATATAGACTTCCAAATATTTTATAGCTTCTGTAGTTATTTTGAATGTAATTTCCCTTTCTATTGGGTTTTGTTAGTTATATATACCAATGCTTGTGATTTATGTGGATTTATCTCATATTCTTCAAAATTGTTGAAGTTATTTCAGTTAATTCTTAAGGATTCTCTTAAGTATTTCATCTGCAAAAGTGATCATTTTATTTTTTTCTTGGCCTTTCTTATTCCCTCAGTTTTCTTTACTTGACTTACTGCTATTGTCAGCATTTCTTGCACTATGTTAAATAGTAATGATGAGCATCCTTCCTTTACTACTCACCTTACTGGAAAGGCCTCTAACTTTTTTCCATTTCATGTTTACTTTTGGACTGAAAGAAAAGTCCATTTATTTCTTTGATTTTCTTCATTTGTAAAATGAAAATATACCTACTTCAAAGGGTAATTGTAAGGAAAGTTCTTTGCAAACCTTAAAGTACTATATAACTACAAGTATCTTTTATCCTTAAATTTTTTCTTATTGCTATCTTTTGTTTTTATTATGACCTTCATTTCCAAATATGTCAAGAGCCATCTCTGGCAACAAAGAATTAAAAAGAAGCTGATAAAAGAAAACAAAGCAGTTGCAGGAAAGTCATCAGCTGAGGCTGATAGGAACCCATAGTTCCTCACTTCTCTAATGACAGGAGGGAGGTATATGTTTTCATCTGTTTGGGGCCAAGCTTGACCACTATGATTACATGGTTTCTTTTTGTGTTCTTCCCATTTACATTGTTGTAATCACTGTTTTCCTACTTTGGTTTTACCCTCTTGCATAACTTCATATGAGTATTTCCATTTTTTTCATATTCACTGTTTCCTAAGGTACAGAAATATTACCTTTGTTCATATGGCTCAGTTTGCTTAGCACTATTTTCTGACAGGCTTTTAAGGCACCTGATTTTATTTTGTGAGCATGAAATGCGGGACCTTATCCTTGATGGTTGCTGCCTAATAACTGTGACAAGTCCACATGTCATGTTTCCAGCTCTCTTGGATGGAAGCAAGTACAGGAATTTGATGACTTACAAAAAATAGATAAAAACCACTTTTACCTCAGTTTCCTCATCTGTCAAATGAGCTGGAGAAGGAAAGGGCAAACCACTCCAGTATCTTTGCTAAAGTCAGTCACGACTGAAACGACTGAACAACAACAACAACAACCCAGACTGTATTCTTAGGGTTGTTGCCTAATGCTTTTATTAGCAAAACCTATAGGTTTGATAACTCTTAGTAAAAATCTGCTGTCAATTGCCATGTGCTAGGTGTTTTGGAATTATGTGTCTTGAATTCCTAGCAGTCCTTTAAAATCCAACTCATATGCTACCCTCTCTTTGAAGCTTCCCCTGCATTGCTCTCCCCACCTCCAAAATTAGTAATGAATTAAATGTTTTTTTTAATTCTTAAAATTTTTTTATTTAATCAATTAATTTAGAATATTTTTCCATGGTTATATGATTCATGTTCTTTCTCTCCCCTCCTCCCACCCATGAATTAAATTTGTTGAATGAGACACAAGCCTTGCCTCCAAAGGATTTATGATCCAAAGATTTCTCCATTCTGTTGCTCTTGGGGAGCTAGCCATGCTTAACTTGCCCTCCTAGTTATGCTTCTGTGCTTTGCCACCCCACCTCTATAGATAAGGTGGCCCTTTATGTCCCCTAGCTTTCTAAGGTCTTCCTCATTAGAATGAAAGTTCCTTGAAGGCAGGGCCTGGATTTTTAACTTTCGTGTGTATCCCTAGTTCTTAGTACAGGGACTGGAGCACCCATTAAATCTTGCTGCCTGCCTGCCAGCAAGCTTTCATTGAGAGCCTACTGTGTGCCAGCCATTTTGCTAAGCATGGAGGATACAAAAACAAAAAGAAACTGTTGCTATTAAAAAGTAAATTCCAAACTGATAAAAAAGAATTTCAAGGGGAAGAGAAAACTAGGCCAATCATGAAAGGACTTCCTGGGGGGAGATGAGGAGCAGCTAGGTAAGCACAGTGGATAGAGCACCAGACCTGGAGTCAGGAGGACCTGGGTTCAAATGTGCCCGAAGACATACCCTAGGTATGTGACCCTTGGGCAAGTCACTTAACCCCATTTGCCTAGCCCTTATCACTTAATGGTATTAATTCTAAGAGAGAAGGTAAGGGTTTCTTTTTTTTCTTTCCTTTTTTTTTTTTTAAAGAAGTTTGAGGCCTAATAAAGGGCCACCAGATTTGGTCAATGAATTATCAATAATGATAGTGACTGACATTTCCATAGTGCTTTAAAGTTTGCAAAACATTTTACATACATGAGATGCTAATACCGTATTGGAGATTCTGCATGTGTCTTTGGCCCCAACTTAGCTATGAGACTTTGGGTTAGTTGTTTTCCCTACTGCCTTGTCTTATTGCCTTGGCTTTCCTGAAGAACTGATGGCACTTTCCCCTGTCCTTTTCAGCTTACTGATGCCAGGAGATGGGATAGCTCCTAATACTCAGAAAGAGAACATTTATTGAGTGCCTACTACATGTCAGGCACTTTGCTAAGTACTTTTACAAATATCTTATTTGATCCTCACAACAGCTCTGGAAGGAAAGTGCTATTTATTTTACAGGTGAGGAAACTGAGGCAGAGGTTAAGTAACTAGTTAGGCATGTCTGAGGCTGGATTTAAACTCCAGTCTTCCTGACTCCATACCCAGCATTCTATCCATTGCCTCCCCTAGGAGGGAACTTAGCTGGGTCCGTACCTTGTGCTTGGGTCCCTCTCAGTGTCCATCAACTCCAGCCAAGGGGAGGGGGGGTGGAGCAGGAAGGTTGCCATCTGAGAAGCTGATCTCCATATGACCTGTTCTTGGTGTACTTCAACACCTGCATGAAAAATTCAGGGTGCCATAGCCCATGACCTGTGACAAAAGGGAGGTGAGGTTAACACCGTGCCTGACCAGCTGGAATTTCTAACTCCCTTATGGAAATCAGAGCCATAGAATGTCAGAGCTGAAAGGAATCCTCTACTTCAACGCCCTCATGTTACAGAGCTGGTCACAGGGACTCCAAGGTGGAGATTGACTTCCTCAAGGTCACAGAGTAATGATAATAACAAGAACATCTTATTCACTCCACAAATAGATATTAGGAGACTCCTGGGGCTCTGGAGCAGGTGGGTTGGATTTCCCAACTCCCAACTCACATACAATGAGAAGCTCCTGGTAGGCAAGACTGATTTATGATTTTCTTTGTGCAAGAGACAGTGAACGAGTCTCTTAGTGTAATCCCTTTTGGAGATGTTTCTTTCTTCTAGGGTAGCTAGGGGAAAAGCATGACAAATGGAAGAGAAAGAGATGGCCCCCTCTCTGAGCAAAGGCCCTGTAGAGCCAGTCCACAAATTTCTCACCACCACCAAGGCAGAAGGAAGCTTTACCTTCATCCCTTAATATCTACCTCTGCTTTATTCATGCCCTTTTCATCATTTTTCTCCTTTCAAATGGCCTTTTTCAGTCATTTCTGGCTCTGTATGGCCCCATGGACCAGAACTATCCATAGGATTTTCTTGGCAAGCTTACTGGAGTGGTTTGCCATGTCCTTCTCTGGCAGATCCAGTGGATCCTTTTTCTTAGGCAATCAGAGGTTAAGTGACTTGCCCAGGATTACAAAGCTAGGAAGTATCTGAGGCAGGATTTTAATTCAGGTCTTCCTAATGCTAGGCCTAACACTCTATCCACTGAGCTACCAGGCTGCCTCCTAGGCATATTGTGACTTGCCAGGGTCACACAGCTAGGACAAGTCTGAAACTGGATCTGAACTTGGATCTTTCTAAGCCCAGACCCAGTGCTCTTAACCCCTGAATCACAGCTGCCTCCTTTCAAGTATCGTCTAGTGTTCCATTTTTGCCCTGATCACAAAAGGACCACACAGGCTAGAGACAGGAATTGAATCTGAAGTGATTTATTCTTGGCCTCCAGTAAAAGCTTATCTTGGTCCTGTTTCTTTAGGGAGAGCCTGACCATCAGACCCTGGTCCCCCTAAAATGTGATTGTGCTTCCTTTCTGTCAGCAGGCAGATTCAACATGACTGCTCCTGGCCTTCAGCATTTCTTCCCCCAAGCTACTCGACACTCCCTCCTAGGCCCTCCACCAGTCAGTGTCTCACTCAAACCTGCCCGCATAGGCTTCCCAGGGCTCCCTTTCCAGAGGCAGAACCGGAGCTATCGAAAGGTAAGCAGAGGCCCAGTATGTGGTGTTGGGCAGTTCTTCCCTTGGAAGGTTGGGGGTACAAGTATATACTCTTACTAGTGCAAGAGAACAGTGGGCCACTTGGGTTCTTATCCAGGATCTGCCAATAACTAAGTCACTTCTCTAGGCCTCAGTTTTCACCTCTATAAGATGAGAAAGTTAGACTAGGCTGCCCTAGAAGTCTCTTTCTAGCCCTGACTCCTAGGGCCCAGAGATGTGTGATGGAAGAGGGTTATAATAGATTTTTCCTGGAGATGGACCCCTAGGTGAGCCAAGTCTGGAGGGGCACAGTATTCTCTTGCACATCAGGGTTCTTAAAAGAGAAATCCCTGATCCAGATATGGCAGAGAAAGGCCACAGACTTCAGTTTCAGTCACATCAGAAAGGAGCCATGGTGGGGAGGGTACTTAGGAAAAAGGAAGGCTAGATATGAAGAGGGAGGAGGAAGCTGCTATGAAGCAAGTCTAGTCTTTGCCTCTTATGTGGGATAGAATGTAAGCCTTTTCTACTCAGCCTGGATCTGGGCAGCCAAGGTTTTAGAGATGCAAGAATCAAGTCTTTCCTGGGACCTTTTTAGGATAAAGTATGCCAGAGTCCTACAAGAATAATAATGATAATAAATATATGTGTTTATGTATAATTTATAACATGAAATATATCATAATAGCTAGCATTTATATAGCATTTTAAGGATTGCAAAGCACTTTATATATGTTCTCTCATTTGATCTTAACTCTATAGGTCAAGTATTATTATTATCCCCATTTTACAGATGAGGAAACTGAGGCTGAGAAATTAAATGGTTTGCCCAGGATCACACAGCTAGTTAGTGTCTGAGGCTGGATTTGAATTCAGGTTTTCACAATTCCAAGACCAGTCATTTATTCTCTTTGTTTCCTAACTGCCAAGGATTAGGTGCTCAAGACTATGTTCTTCCACTTGCCCAGGCCATATTGTTGGCTCTGGGCAAGCAGCTGGTTTTAAGGCTAAGTAATTGCTTCTAGGAATCCCCAAAGGGACCTGACCCAAAAAAAGATGTGGAGCTGGGCCCTTCACAGATACCCTGTGAAGATGAGAAGATAGATGTTCCAGAGGCCTCCCAGGAGGAGGCTGACTCCCAGACTACCGTGCCAGAAGGTAAGGAGAAAGGTGGCACCCTTCCTAGCAGGAGAAGCATAGTACACAAGTAGATTCCACATATTTTTTAGTACCTGCTATGTATGATGCACTGTGGTAAGACACATGATGAATAAAGTACCACTTCTGCTGTTGAGGCCACCACCTACCTCTAAGCTTGAGAGGAGCCACTACATAATAGATCTGGAAGTGGAGGACTTGGATAAGAATACTAGCTTTGCTACTATTTCCCCTTGTGACCCCAGAACAATTGTTTCATGTTTCTGGGCCTCTATTTCCTTGCCCCCAAATGAAAGATTTAGTATAGAAGATCTTGAATGTCCTTGTCAGCTCTAAATCTGTGATTCCATGATTTGGAATCCTAGGGTAGTAACAGTTGTGAGACCAGTCATCCAGTGACCAACAGATAACTTAATAAACCTCTACTATGTATGGTTGATTTTTTTAACTTGATAAATGTCAATAAACAAAAACATTTCCATATACAAAGAACAGAGAGTATTTCTTTAGGTAGGTAGTTTGGAAAAAGGGAACATTTTCAAACGTATATTTTGCGTTTATAATGGAAGTAACACCAGTGCCTCGCTTGTCTTTGTATCCTGATATGCTTTTGTGGATTTTAAAAAATGTTTCATTGACATTTTTTCATTTGAGCAAAGACTGCCATTATATCTATCTGAATTCTTCATGAGTCTAGTAGATTGCTCATGCCCAATAATTGCTTGATCAGAAAGTATTTATAGACTAAGTGAATTAATTGCCTGCCTTGTTGAGGTCTGCTTCCCCAGCCCACCCCATTGCTCTGGCCCTTTTCCCCACAGATCCTCAGACTTCCCCCGACCCCAGTGATGATGGTAGCTCAGAGCCTCTGGCCAAGAGACTCAAGAGGTAATGTGTGCTGAAATCATTAAATTGACTTCTTTCTTCTCCTGAAGGCAGATGGGATTGGAAGAGTCAGAGATGGGAATTAGGCCTGGTCTCATCCCTTTGGACTAGAGTAAGGGAGCTGGGAATCTGATTTCAGTCCCTCTTTGGCCTTAGCACCCTTGAACTGGTGTTTGATACCCACCTAGTGGCCAAGAGGGGGCAGTGCAGCCTCCCTCGGCTCTAATATTGGGGCAAGAAAAAGGTCTGACTTCAGAATTGTAGGTGGGATAGAAAGAAGTTAAGGTTTACAGGAGAAGGAATCCTTCATCCCTGGACTGAGCTGATCCTTTATTTCTTAAACCTTTGACTTTGGATACCTAAAAGGGGTTGAGTTCAGGGATAACATAAATTAGGATTTGGTGATGGACTTAAGATAGGAGTAAAATTAATTTTTGAAACAATTGATTTCTAAATAATAGAAGGATTTAGATTGGCTATGAGGAAAGACTCTTGACAAGGCTGTTTAAACTCCTAGATGGGTGGCCATGGGGAGGTGTAAACTTTTCTCTTCTGGAAGACTTACTGTATAGTTTAGGTTTGGTCATCTACCAGGGACAGAGAACCAAATGGGTAATGTCTCAGGGCCCTGAGAAGAATTGGACGTGGTCTCTAGCATCCTGTCCTCTCCATCAAGGTTGTGACTAGCTCTGTTCTAATGGGCCTAACATTGTCTTCCCTTTCTTTCCAGTGTGGAAGATAACATAGACTCTAAGGAGGAGACTGGCCTGACCACAGAAAAAGCAGAACGTGAGTGCTGGCATTGGGTGCCAGAATCTCAGAGTTGGAAATAACCTCAGAGGCTATCTAGTCTAATCCTGACCTGCACAAAAATCCCCTGACTAGTAGTCACTCTATCTTGGCCCGAAGAACCAGCCTCTAGGCCCCCCCACCCCCCGGCTGTTTATTCCACTTTAAACCATGAATTATTAGGAACTTTTCCCTAACTTTAAGCCTAAATTTGCCTTTTTTTATTTTTATTTTTTAAACCCTTAACTTCTGTGTATTGGCTACTAGGTGGAAGAGTGGTAAGGGTGGGCAATGGGGGTCAAGTGACTTGCCCAGGGTCACACAGCTGGGAAGTGTCTGAGGCCAGATTTGAACCCAGGACCTCCCGTCTCTAGGCCTGACTCTCAATCCACTGAGCTACCCAGCTGCCCCCCCCCCTAAATTTGCCTTTTTGCAACTCCCTTACCTTACTCTTGTTCTGTCTTCAGAAGCCAAGTAGCTCCAGTCTAGCTAGCTCCTTTCACAGCCATCTGAACCCTCCCTGAGTTCCCATTTTTCCCTTGTCCAGTATTTTCAGGCCCTTTACAAGCTATGTTCTTGAGGCCCTTTTCCATTCTTTGGATTTTCTGCCCTATTTTTTTCTAAAATCTGGTGCCCAAAACTGAACACAAGTTGCTAGAAGCAGTCTGAGTAGGATGGCCACCTCTCTAGGCTTCAGCTGTGGATTCCTTTCTTAAATCAAGATAACTTTTTCCCTTGCCACATTTCCTGGATGCTTCCTGCTGAGCTCCATTCCATTAACACTCACAGATGGCATTCAGACAGTCTTGTTGCTGAAGAAGGGAGGCAGGCTCTACCTATAGCTAGGCTGTTGGCTTCCAGAAAGGACACCCTTCCCTTCCTGCTTCAGAGTCTCTGGAGGCTGCTTTGCTTTCTCTGCATATTCTGAACCTCAGGAGTCCTTGTTTGGGGTGTGAGGTGGGTAGAGATGGGAAACAGAGTCTAGGACCATGCTCCTGGATGTGCCCAGGGGAATGCTGGTCACATGCAAGGGACAGTCTCCTGTTCTACTCCTCAGAAGCAGCAGAAGCAGATCCCCCAGATACCAGCAAGGATTGGAAAGTCCCGGAGGAGCCCAAAAGCCTGGAAGTGGTGAGTGGGCAGAACTAGGCTGAGGAGAAGTGAAGGTGGGTGGGTGGATGCCAAGCTGTTGCTTTCCAAGCTGTCTCTGGGGCCCTGTTGAGGCTGGGGGGAAAAGGATATTATTACCAGGAGGTGAAGAGCAAACTGAGCTAGTTCTCTACCTTAGTCTTCACTGGTGCTAACACTCAGCCTTAGTTTCCCCTCCTATAAAATGGGAACAGTCCTGACCTAAAGTCTCTTGTGGGGGGATAGTGAAGTTCAAGTAAGATCATACATATGGAAGTGCTGCTGTGCAGACTGGAGGGCCGGAGGAGGTAGGTATTTTTACCACACCTTTCCCCTGAAGAGCTGAAAATGCTTTTATGATGATAATCCCTTGCAACTGTTCTCCTGTCTAAAAATAAATAGTCTTGAGCATCCCTGCTGGGCTTTTAACTATTCAGAGTCTTTTCACATCCATTTTCTTATTGGATTCTTACTTTAGTAGTGGGAGGTGGAGGGCAGCAAGGGCAGGTTATATGCTCCTTTTTAGAGATGGGGAAATGACTTATCTAAGTTTATTCAAGATTTATTCAGTATATCTTAGGAGCCTATTATGTGCTGTGCACTGTGCTATGTGCTGGAGGGTAGGTACAGAGATAAAGATGAAACTGTCAAAAGAAGTGGGGGGCGGGTGAAACACAGTTATGTGGCTCCCTGGAGGTCCTGGATTCAAATTTAATCTCAAGACACTCCCTGGCTATGTAACACTGGGCAAGTCACTTAACCCTAATTGCCTAGTCCTTACTACTCTTCTGCCTCGGAACTGAGAAGGGTCTTTCAAAGAAGATGCAGTAAATCATTGGAACTTACTATGTGCCATGTACTATGCTATGTGCTGGAGGTAGATACAAAGATAAAAGTAAACTGTCCCAGTTCTCAGGAAGTTTATCTTTTATTGGGGAGAAACAACATGGATGTAGAAAAGTAAACACAAAATGAAAGGTGGGGGGGCACTAACAACTGAGAAGGGAGGAAGAAAGGTAAACTGTGAAGAAAGCTAGAGAATTGTAACAGGTAGAGGTGAGGAGGAGTGCATTTCAGACATGGAGGGAAAGAAAGAAGCATTTCTTTAGTGTCTACTATGTGCCAGGCTCCTGCCTGGTAATACTTAGGTGTTGCAGAGGTTGGGGAGTGGGGGAACTTTATTTTGGATGGAGGAGACCATGGGAAGTGACTGATGTTTTTTTAAAAGAGCATCAGTAAAGGCTTAAAAAATTAGGTCCCTCAGAGGTCCTAGTAAACAGAGGACTAGTCTGCCTCTTTCTTGGCCCCCAGTGTAGGACTCTTCCTAGACCACTACTATTCAGATGAGGACAGTGACAGGGGATAATACAGAGAAGAGGCTAAGTGGGAAACAATAGCAAAGGAAGGTGTCTGCCCTAGCTGGGATCAGGGAAACTAAAGATCCTGAGATTTGGGGGACCACAATTGCCAAGTACAGGAGTCCTGACTTAGCCCCATTTATTAATTTTGTATTTCAGCCAAGTTACCCCTGCCTCTCTATTTCCTTGGTCTTCCCCAACTGGGATTCTAGGACTAGTTTTTCCATTGTTTGTAGATAGCCTTAGGCAAGCTGCCTTCTCTGGGATTCAGTTCTTCCCTCGTGTTCTTGCATTTGGTGATTCTCTCCTCCAGATGGTGAGTTCAGGAAGCTCCCTAAAGGTGACAATCCAGCAGAGCAGCGAGAGCCGAGCCATCAGCACGACTGCCCCAAAGCCTGGTCCCCGGCTGAGTGACAGCAATGCCCCAGCTTCTAGCCCAGAGCCTGGCCTGAAGTTCTTCTGTTATATCTGCAAGATCAACTGCTTCAACCAGCAGGTAAGAGCCACCTGGCAGGGAGTACCTAGAGAAATGGGCATGGGGGTGCCCAAGGGGCCATCCCGGAGTTGGCTGATGGGGTCTGCCTCTGCCTGGTAGGATGATAACCATAGCTTCTTACACAGGGGCAGCAGGGTTTTACAGTTAGCAGGAATTTCACACATATATGTCCTGGGAAGTAGATGGTTTTATCCCAATTTTACAGAAGAAGAAACTGAGGTTCAGAGGCCAAATGACTTGCCCAAGGTCATGAGACTAGTTACTATTGAGTCTTTTTTCCCCCTTCTAAATAAACCCTTACTTTCTGTCTTAGTAACAACTATAAGACAGGAGGGTGAGGGCAAGGGCTAGGCAATGTAGGTTATGTGACTTCCCCTGGGTTACATGGCTAG
This sequence comes from Gracilinanus agilis, assembly GCF_016433145.1. Lineage (NCBI taxonomy): Eukaryota > Metazoa > Chordata > Mammalia > Didelphimorphia > Didelphidae > Gracilinanus > Gracilinanus agilis. Next base: position 284,702,578 of record NC_058131.1, read on the forward strand.
GAAGTGTCTGAGGCCAGATTGGAGCTCAGGTCCTCTGAGCCTGCCTCTTCTTGTCACCACATGTACCCACCCATGTCCAAGCCCCTGCAGTCTCTCCATCAAGTTTCTCAGGACCAGGGTTCCCCTAGAAGAGACCCAGAATGCTAGACTCCTCCTAGATGGTTTTAGAAGTTCAGATATTTTGTGTGTAGGAGTGTAGGAGAAAGAGGACCAAATTTCAGAGTCAGAAGAAATGGAAAGAAGGGTGGATTTAGAGTCAAAGCTTACTGCTTATGTGACTGTGGGCAAGTCATCTTACTTCCCTGAGTCTGTTTACTCATCTGTAAAATTATAGGATTGGACTAGAAAACTTTTAAGGGGCCCATCCCTTCCAGCTTTAAATTGAATGCTATTTTACTACTAGTAGCATGACCTGGAGCAAGTCATTGAATTTTTGAGCCTCAGTTTCCTCATCTGTAAACTGGAGGTAAATATGCAAATGAGTGTTCAGGAAAGTGATTTAATAATCTTAAAGTACCTGGAAAATGTGCTTTATTCCCTAACCCCTAGAAGAGGATAGAAAAGTCCCAGCTACCATGCCATGTTCATTAGGCCTTCTAAGGTAAATCATCCTAATTCCTTCTAGAAGACCCCTACTTGGTTCTAACCCAGGTAGATAGCTATACATCCCAAGCCAAGACCCCAGTTTCCCAGAGGCCCTGTCCCTCTCCCAGCTGCCCTTTCCCTTCAGGCCCAGAATCAGGTCCTAACTCCACAGCTGGCCTTCCCTCCCATGGCAGAACTTCCAGGCCCATATGGCCGGGCTCCAGCATCAGCAGCGGCTTGGGGAGATTCAGCACATGAGTAACGCCTGCCTCCTGTCTTTGCTGCCCACGAATCGGGAACAGGGTGCCCTTGCGGAAAGAGATGGGTAAGAGCAGGGCAGCTTTGGTAGGCTCCTGAGAGAGGGGTATGGTCCCGGGCAGCCAGAAGCCAAGCATCAGAGGTGAGGCAGAAAGGTAGGGCCATCCCTCCAGGATCATCCCATCAGGGTGTAATCCCACCATTAGCAAGTCTGTCTGACCTTGGGCAAGTCATTTCACCTCTGGAGGTCTCAGATTCCTCATCTGTAAACTGAGGAGGTTGGACAAGATAATCTCTGAGGTGTCTCCCTATCCTAGATCCTGAGCTTTCCTTTGGGTTAGAATCCTGGGTTAATGTTGGAAGGATTCTTAGAGAGATCATTGGGTCTAATCCCTTTATTTCATAGATGAGGAAACTGAAACTCCAAGGAGCAGCTAAATTTACCTTACTTTAATTTCAAATGAATGTTCTCCGTAACATTTGGGGACATGTTGACCACTCCCATGCTGGTGCCACTCTTGACTTCTTAGACCTCAATGGTAACCCTTTCTTAGCCTTTCTATTTCCAAATGGAGCAGGCACAGTGTTAAGCTGCTTTCTAGGGGAGAGGGAGAAGAGCTGATATGGGTCTAAGGTAGCCAGGGGAGTCTGAGAAGAGGGCAGTGCACTGTCCTGACCCCTCTCAGGCCTGAGCTTGCCTTTTCCTCTTCAGGGAACCCCAGTCCCAGAGGTGGTGCAATACCTGTCAGACCCATTTCCTGGGAGATCTGATCAAGCATCGAAGGACCCAGGAGCATAAGGTACAGAGCTCAGAACCATAGTGTATTGGAAGGCTTCGAGGGGCTGCTGCCAAGAGGACACAAGCCTAGCTCAAGGAGACTGGCATCATCAAACTAAATCTTCTTTTCCTGGGCACACAGGGTGGCTTGGTGTCAGGGAGGCAACAGCAGCTCTCAATCTGCCTGGGGGAGAGGAGGGCATTCACGAGGTGCCTTCCTCGTTTAAAAAGAAAAAGGTGGGCTAGTGGAGATGATCGATTCTTTTCTAGCTTGCTTGCTCTAACATCTAAAATTAAATGATGCTATGACTGTGATCTGGGCCACTGCTGTTATTCTTAGTTTTGCCCTATAGTCATGAAGCTGCTTTCTTCCTCTGCCCTCAGTATCTCTTGTTCTCCATCACTCTCAACTCTCGTTCATGGTTTTTTTTCCCCTCCATCTTTGGCCTCTTGCCTTGTTTGGCTTTTTCCTTCTGACCAAATCCAATCCCAGATTGGAGCAGTGTTTATTGATTGTGTCTACTATGGAAAACACAGTTTTTAGTATCTAAATGCAAAAGAAGCATTAAGTTAGAGGCACAGCAAATATATCTTGGGCAGTCCACTTAAGGATTGCATTTTTTAGAAGAAGGAAAAGAAGAAACAGGTGAGAGGATTTATGGGCACTGGAATTTGAGGGACCAAGCCCAACTAGGGGATCAGTCCTCCCACAACCTGAAATGTTAAAGACCTCTCTTTTCTCCTCCCAGCTGGCCAAACACTCCCTCCGTCCTTTTTGTACTGCCTGCAGCCGCCACTTTAAGACCCCCCGAAAGTTTGTGGAGCATATGAAATCCCCTGAACACAAACAGAAAGCCAAGGAGGTAAGAGAGAGAGAGAGGTGCTGGGGCAGGAGAAGTTAATTTGGGCCCTTCTCTGGAAAGGGGCCATTCACTGATGTCCTCTTTTCTTTATAACCCTTACCTTCTGTCTTAGAATCAATACTGTATATTAGTTCCAAGGTAGAAGAATGCTAAATGATGGTGAACCTTTTAGAAACTGAGTGCCATGCCCTCCTCCCCCACTGAGGCTTGGGTATGCCTCACCCCACCCCTTACCCCACACAAGGGAGGGAGGAAGCACTCCCATTGGCTGCTGGGTGGAGGGGCAGGTGATGTGAAAAAAAATGTCATGGGGGGGTGCTCCACCCGAGTCCCTCTGCCTTTCTAGTAAGGAATTGTAGGAGGGGATGGGTGGAGGGCAACCATACACCAACAGATAGTACTTTATGTGCCATCTTTGGTATGTATGCCATTGGTTTGCCATCACTGGGCTAGGCAATGGGGATTAAGGGACTTGCCCAGGGTCATACAGCTAGGAAGTATCTAAGGTCACATTTGAACCCAGGAACTCCCATCTCCAAACCTGGCTTTCTATCTACTGAGCCACCCAGCTGCTCTCCTGACTGGTGTCCTTTTGCTGGACTAGAAACTGCTGCACTGGGCCCTCGGAGCTGAAGGGTCCTAATCCTTTCTGACAGGCACAGCTTGGGGAGAAGGAGCCGGGCAGCCCTGAAGAGGCAGAGGAACTCATCACGGTGGATGCAGTGGGTTGTTTTGAGGAGGATGAGGAGGAAGAGGATGAGGAGGAAGATGCAGAGGAGGATGAGGGCAGCGAGGCGGTGGGAGAGGTCGAGGAGGCCAAGCAGGTACCAGGGAAGGCGTGCCCAAAGGGTGGGTAGGTAGGACCTGCATCTTTGCTGCTTGCGTGATCTTGGAGCCCTGGTTTCCCTCCCTCTGTTAAACAGGGCTGGGGATGAGAAAGGATTCGCTGGCTAGAGAGTCTCTAAGCCCTTTCTTAGCTCTAGGTCTAGGACCCTAGGCTCTGAAGGTAGGGAGATGAGTGCCTTTAGGAAACAGGAGAGATGCCACTAGATAGAAGCCCCAAGGGAGGCTGTTGCTGGGTAGCTACAGGGAACAGGCAGGATAGAGAAGAGTGTTGGCTTTTCTTCTCTGAGCAGCTCTCTGCATTTCTCTTACCTCATACTCCAAGGCCCGCATCACTGAGATTATAACTTCTGCAGTTCACAGACAGACCAGAGGAACACACACACAGCCAGTCACCCAGACTGACTCTTCCTCTAGCTCTCCCCTCTCCCCAAAACTCCAAGAATGAAGGAAGGGCTCCTAAGCTCATAAAGTCCATTCTAGACATAGGGGGAAAGACCTAGAGACTAACAAGGTCTGGTTTGAGCACTGATGAATGGGATCCAACCAGGGCAGGGTTTATTCCACTTCCAAACCAAGTGTTCTTGCCAGGTGGGGCCAAAAGAAGTGACTGTAGATGCCTGGAAAAGCCTAGAGGAATATTCTCCTGACAGGATATATGGTAAGTTATGCTTCCCAGGTCTGGTAGAAAGAGCAATCGCTTGTGAGTTTCCCTCAAGTCAGGGAGCCATGCTTTCTGGGTTTTGTTCTGGAAAATGCAGCACCAACTTGAGTAAAAGAGTTCTGGGAGCTGAGTGGATCATTACTAGTCTGGGGGAAAGGACTGATCTTCAAACAATATGCCTATCCTCATTCAGATTCAAGGATTTTTCAGGTTTCCCCATACCTGGCTTAAACCCTAAATCCTCTAAATTTCCTCTGCCCTGGGAAAGGAAGATGCCTCACCTTCTTTGATCCTTTCCCTATGTAGTGTTATCTCACTGCCTCCTTCTATCCTGTGCCCCAGGATGTTTGAAGCACATGAAGAAACCACACTATGCCACCCTATGACCCCATGTAGGACTCTCAGGCACTCCCTTTGACCTGGGGGAGATGGGCATTGATCTCATGGAGTAGTCACTGATGCTTCCCATTCTCCCTCTTTTGCAGGCCTGGATTTTCTGGTACCTGTGGTAGGGTATCTTTGCCGGCTGTGCCACAAATTCTATCATAGTAGCTCAGGAGCCCGCCTTGCCCACTGCAAGTCTTTCATGCATTTTGAAAATGTTCAGGTTAGACCCTCTTACCTACCCTATCCCCATCCCTCTCCTGCCCCCCCCCCCATCCAGTATCTGCCCCTAAATTTGAATCTTTCTTGTCTCCTTTCTTCTCACCCACATTTATTGGGGCTAGTGATTTTGATCCCTTAGGAGGAGCTTATTCTAGGCCAGCATCTTTCCATAACCCCTGGGCTCTCTTGCACCCCCAGTGCAGTAAATGAGGGAGGTTGAGGTAGATTAAGCCTAGGCCCTTAGCTCTAAGCAGAGGGACAAGAAACTTGAAGGACTAGAACCCCTATGATTCTGGGGCAGGAGGAAGATTCTTGTCAGCCAAAGTTCCTTATTCTTAGGGAGAAGGTGGGGTATAGCCAAAAGCTTTAGTTGGGGTCTTTTTTTTTCCCCACTTGTTAAACCCAGCAATAGAGTATTTTAGAAAAGCAGGGGATTCACAAGTGAATTCTATCAAACCTTCAAAGAACAACTAATTCCAATACTATACAAACTATTTGACATAATAAGCAAAGAAGGAGTTCTACCAAACTCCTTTTATGATACAAATATGGTACTGATCCCAAAGCCAGGTAGATCAAAAACAGAGAAAGAGAAAACTACAGACCAATTTCCTTAATGAACATAGATGCAAAAATCTTAAACAGAATACTAGCAAATAGAAAAACAGGTTATCTCCATTGGCTCTGATCCACTTGGCCTTTGGGTTTAGATACTGGAAGGCATTCATCTGCAGGAGCTTAGGCCCCAAGCCTGGGTGGCAGCTGTCTGAAACTGGATTTGGCTACAGGAGCTTTGTTACCCCAACTCTTGTCTCCCAGAACTTCTCTGCCCCTCTGTTTCCTTATTGGTATGATGAGGGAGGGCTTCAGATGAAAAAACAAAAACAACTAGCTAATATTTCTATGGTCCTGGGAGGTTTGCAAAGTGTTTGTGGTGCCCCATTCGATCTTCACAACTCTTTGAGGTAGGTGTCACTATTGCCATTTTACAGATGAAGAAACTGAGGCTTAGAGGTTAACTTAGCCTTGCCTAAGGTGACCCAGCTGGCTACGTGCTGGGGGCAGGATTCAAATACAGATCTTTCTGACTTCAAGTCTAACCACAGTTGTAGCTCCCCATTATCAGCTCTAGATATATGATCCCATGATCCTTTCATTCCCTAGAAATGCCTACTGTACCCCCAAGAACTTAGCCTATGAATTTCTAGGAGGTAGGAATGGGACACCTGAGGCTTCCTGAAATTAAATGAGTAAGCAAAGTTCACATGCCACATCCTAGGTCAAGTTAGGTCCAGAAGACAGGTTTCCAGCTCCCTCCACAGCTGTCTCTACCTTCTCTCTGCTCCTGAGGTCCAAAGGTAGAAACTCAAACCTTCCAGATGTCACGCATAAGGAAAGAATGTCTCTGCTGGCCATAATGCCTGTTTCTTTCTTCCTAGAGATACAAAGCAGCCAGGAACCCTGGACCAGTCTCAGAGTTCGAGTCAAAGCCTGAGCTCTTTGATGCCCTGACAGGGGAAAGAACAGGAGCCCCGGGTTCAGATCAACAGGAAGGCACAGCTCAGCCCCTAGGAGCTGAGTGTAAGTCATGGGGCATAGATGCCCACAGAGATGCTGATAACACAGGGGGAGCCCAGATCCCCATGGAAGCAAGAGGTGAAGAGAAAGCTGGCCCTGGGAGGCAGAAGGAGCTAGAGGAAGAGATCACTCCAGCCAAAGGTAGAGTGCCAGCCCCAGAGCCCTGCCGCCGATCTACTCGTCATAAGCCAAGATAGGCGGGAGGGGGCCCAGGGTAGCCAGCTGGGCAGCAGACAGTAAACTTTCAGAGCCTTTTACTAGATCGTTGGAAGAAAAGCTACTGTTTTTACTCAGAAAAATAAAGAATTGTGGTTTAGTGTTTCACTGTGTTGTGAACTATTCTTTAGGACAAAGGCTAAATGGTAGTTTCTCTGTATTCTCCCAACCTGCCCATCTCTTAGAGGGAAGTGTTCCTGTTTGAATGTTGAAGATAGACCTCATAATTCCCCTTATGTCTTCTCTTATCCAGGCTAAACACCTCCCAGTTCCTTCAACTGATCCAAGTCCCATGGAACTCAGTTTCCTTATCTATAAAATCAACATCTTTAAGGTGGCTTCCAGCTCAAAAAGCCTCATGTAACCTAGGGATCAGAGCCTAGAGCTTTTTAAGGAATAATTATGGTTTTGAGGTCTAAGGTATGGCAGGCAAAGTAGACAAGAGACAGTGAAAGACATTTGTTTAATGATACTGATACTGATCCCGTCCCCTTCCACACTCTGACCCTGGGGGAGCCAAACCTCATCCGGGTTGAGGTAACTGTATTCAAACAACTAATCTACCCTCAGATAGACAGTTATTCCAGGCACAGGTGATCCTCTGGGATCAATCTGATAACTTGGGCCCAAGCACCAGGAGATACAAATGAGGAAATGGGAGACAACAGTCTAGAACCCTAACTGAAGACGGGCCCCAAGCCTAATGGGATCTTTGTGGCTGTCCGGATGGTGTTTGCATCCTGTGGGCTGTGAAAGCATCCTTGTCCCTTTAAGAAGGGATGTAAGAAGAGCCACTGACTCACCCAGCAAATGCCTTCTCCAGGGCAGGAGCTCCTGAGGCTCTGTGGAAAGGAGAGGCTGGGGACGGCCTCCAGCAGGGTCTATGAGTGGGGCTTAGCTGCAGGTGGACCCTCATTGAGCTGTTGCTGCTGCTGAAACTCCACTCTCGTCTGCTGGTTGGATTCCAGCAGCTCCTTGAGCCGGGCATGAAGATGGTCATTCTTCTCCTCCAGCTGATCCAAGCAGGTACTGATCTGGTCCAGCATAGAGTTGATGGCTGCATATTCTAAGAGGAGAAAGGACCAAGCATTTCTGTGAGTAGAGGGCAGAGAAATGCTATTCTCCACCTACCAACGCCTTGCTCTAAAGCGTCCTTTGAGGTTAACCTGACCCCTTGTCTGTCCTACAATATCAGGGAAACGCATAGGCCTGGGGGTCAGGAGCCTTGGGTCTGAGTGTTAAGTTATACCACTAGCTGGCTCTGTAACCAGGGGCAAGGATCTTGCCCCCCATAGGGCTGTTTCCTTCTCTGTAAAATGAGGTCTACCTAATCCCCTACCCAGACTACCTGAAAGGATTATTGTTCACACACTAATTTACTGGTAAAGATCAAATGATATTATTGATATGAAGATGTTTTGAAAAGCTACAAAACAGGATAGCTGGGTATCTCAGTGGATTGAGAGCCAAGCCTAGAAAAAGGAGGTCTTGGGTTTCAGTCTGGCCTTAGACACTTTCTAGCTGTGTGACCCTGGGCAAGTCACTTAACCCCCATTGCCTAGCCCTTACCACAATCACTATACACCGTATTGACTATAAGACGGAAGGTAAGGGTTTTAAAAAAAATAAAGCTATAAAACATTATTCAAATATAGGTAGCAAACATGATGTAGCAGAAAGGGCAATAGAATTGGAAATTGAAGGAGCCAAGTTTGAATCTTGGCTCTGTACTTCCTGTGTGACCTTGAAAAAATCATTTACCCTCAGCCAATATTCCTTTACTTTTTTTTAACTCTTATTTTTTGACTTAGAATTGATATTAAGTATCAGTTCCAAGCTAAGCAATTGAGGTTAAGCGACTTGCCCAAGATCTTGCAGCTAGAAAGTGTCTTAAGACCACATCCAAACCCAGGACTTGCCATTTCCAGGCCTGGATCTCTAACCACTGAGCAACCTAGCTGCCCTTCCTTCATTTTTAAAATGAGAGAGTTGGAATCGATGACTTCTGAAGCCTCTTTTCGCTCTAAATCTCTGATCCTTATGATCCTAGTAATGACTAGGATGGAACCCATTGTCTTCTGGGAAAGCCCATTTTACTGTTAACTTGGAGAATACTCTCATCCTTTCCTCTATAATAATGATAATAACAATAGCTAATATTTATATCAGGTAGCACAGTAGATAGAACACCAGGCCTGGAGTCAGGAAGATTGAGACATGTCCTAGTTGTGTGACCTTGGGCAGGCCACTTAACCCTGTTGGCCTCAGTTTAATCATCTGTCAAATGACCTGGAGAAGGAAATAGCAAATCACTCCAGTATCTCTGCCAAGAAAACTCCAAAGGGTGATGCTAAGGGTCACACACAACTGAACAAAGACATTTATATTATACTTAGTATGTGCCAGGCACTATGCCAAGTAAGCGCTTTACAATTGTCTCATTTGGTCTTCACAACAACCCTTGGAGGAGGTAGGGGCGGTTGTCATCATCCCTGTTTTACAGATGACAAAACTGGAACAAATAGGTTAAGTGTAACACAGCTAGTAAGTATCTGAGGCCAGATTTAAATTCAAGTCTATCCACTGTACCACCTAGCTGCAGTTCCTCAAAAGCACAGGACTATCCCAAAGCCTAAGCTGCTTTCCATGTTGGATGTTTTTCTGGAAAGAGATTGTATTGTTTTCTCTGTTATGTTATCTATAGACACATTATCTATTGTTTTATCATGGATCTCCCGCCCCACCTCCTCCCAAATCTGGGCACACACCACTCCCTGAAACCTTTCCCTTTCTACAGGGCTAGAACTCTTTTAGTCAGCCCCAAGCTGGCTCCCAGCTCTTCAGTGTCTCTCAAACAGGCATCAAAGTCTGCTCTTAAAAGAAGGAACAAGATGGTACGGATCTTGGAACTATTGACTGGGTTAATGGCTAAACAAGTTTTGATGCAAGAATGTCTTGGGTACTTCTGGGCTGAAAGAAAGAATGAATATAGAAATCCAGAGAAGCCCAAGAAGACATGAACTGATGCAAATCAAAGAAAAGAGAACCAGGAAAACAATGTACAAAATGACTAAAACAGTGTCATTGGAAAACATGATGAGAAATGCTGTGTAATTATGCTGATCATTCGTGGACAGGAAGAAGAAAGGAGCCAGTGTACCTCTATAGGAAATACTGCTTCTACCATAAGTCTCAGTTGATCTGTTGATTAGTTTTGCTGAAATACTTTCTCCTTCATTTTTATTCTTTGTTACATGTGAACCCTGAAGAGAGGAATCTGGGATGGGGAGGGATATTTTTGGAAATGAAGATAACATAGTAACAAAATAAATCAATAAAATGAAGGAAAAAATCTATTAAGGGCTATCCAGTCCCTAAATACCTTCACGTGCATCTTTCATTTGAACCTTAAGCATCCTGGTAAGGGCAGAATTATCCCTATCTTACAGATGAAAGAACTTAAGCTCAAAGACATGGCCTGAAGGCAGTGTGGTACAGCTGGAGAGAAGACAGTTTGGAGTCTGAGGTCCTACATTTGACTCCCAGCTATGCTACCCAGTTGGCCTTTGACAAGTCATTGCCCTCACTAACCTCCTCTGACCTAAGTTTCCTTTTCTGTAAAAGGAAGAGGTTGGAGCTAATAATTTCCAAGGTCCATTTTAATTCAAAATTCTATCATCCCATGGCCAGACCTACTCGCTCACATGAACAGTGAGCAGCCAGTAGTCTGACTCCAAATCCTTTTATCGATTTTTTTACTATTCAGTCATTTTCAATTTTGTTTGGTCCTTCATGATCCCATTTGAGGTTTTCTTGGCAGATATGAAGGGGTTTGCCATTTTCTCCAGTTCATTTGACAGATGAGGAAACCGAAGCAAACAGGGATAAGTGACATGCCCAGGGTCACACAGCTAGTAAGTGTCTGAAACTTCTCCCTGCACACTGTTTTGCCATGAATAGACTTAAAGAATTTCAGAGCTGGGGGTGTGTCAGATGAATATAATACATCCAGCAAAGGTTAAATGGCACTGCCCAAGTCAGAGGTAGGACTAGAAACCTGACTGTGCAAGGCACCAAGTGGCTTCTTTGTGGTGAAAATGAGCCTGACCTGCAGCGGCTGAGGAAAGGACTAGAATTTCAACTTCTACCCCTTTTAGGGAGCACTGACCTCATGGAAAGGTGGGTCTATCCTAGGGTCAAACAATGGCACCAAGTTCATGGGCCCTGATGTTAGACCCCATATGGAAAAGCCAATGTGTGCTCCCTCAAAGCCACAAGTACAAATCCTCAGGATCTCAAGGAGTTAAGAAAAATTTACCATTACAACTTCCTCACTTAGAACTGTTCATGCCCTCTCTCTGGCTCCAGTCAAGACATTCCAGACCCACTGGGTCTTTTGTCCTATTCTTTTGAGAGTGAGTATATTTTATTGATGCTCTTTTTTTCCCCCTCACAAACACTCACTTCTCGATGACTTCTCATCCCTCCAACCCTTCTTTGTAATAAATACAGTCAGGCAAAACAAAGCAACACATTGACTATGATGGGAAAAAAAAAATATTTATATATATATATATATATATACCTTATTCTGCAACTACAGTATGGAGAGGCAGGAGGTATGTTTCACTGTTAAGTCTGCTGGACTCATGGCTGGAGTGAATGAATTTTGTCCTATTTGAATTCTTTAAGAAAGTGATGGTTAGGATGATCTTCAGGGGGCTTTGGTGAAATTTTAAAATCAATACAAGCTTTTGGAAAGAAGACTCACTTGAGCTGTAATTTTGGCCATTTAAACCCACTGCTATCTCCCACCAATCCTCTGCTGCAATGGAAAAGGGATGGGATGACATCTGTACCTTTTTAATCATTCCATACCTCAGAAGAGTTGTTTAAATCCAATTAATTCTACCTTCAAAATTTGTCTTCCCCTTTTGTCTCCCACTTGGTCATCTACTTTAGACCTTGATCTCTTCTTGCCTGGCCTATTTTAATGTTACTACTTTCCATCTTCCACTCCATTACCTGAGTAAGCTTCCTAATGATTTTTGTCATTCTTTCATTCCTTTCTACCCAGAAATCATCATTGGCTCCCCAGTGCCTTTCAGAGATTTAACTTCTGATCCTGGCATTTAAAGACCACCACAATCTGGCTTTCAATTCTTTCCATTCTGTGTTGCAGCCTAGAGAACAACACAATCCTGGTTTTGTGGAGCTCTCCTGTCTATCACTTTGTTACCTATTATGCCCCAAATAATAGGTAATAGCATCTATACAGTGCTTTAAGGTTTACAAAACTGCAAATGTTATCTCATTTTATCCTCATAACAACCCTGGGAGATGGGTACTTTTATTTCCATTCCACAGGTGGGGAAACTGAGGCAGGGTTACAAAGCATCACAAGCATCCGTCTTCCTTCCCTCATCTCCCTTTTTCAAAGATCTCAAAGTATTTATTTCATTATTTTTCCAATCAATTATCTACATGTACGTCTTCTCTCCCCAACCCCAATTAGATAGTAAGCCCCTACTAGGGCAGACTATGTGATAGTTATCTTTGTATCTCCTGTGCCTAGCACGTGGTAGTACCTAAAATTTTTTTCTCCCTAGAATGAATAACAGAGATGCATGGCTACACTTATCCCCTCCTCAAAGACCTTCCCCTTTCCTTGGGGCTAGACGCCACCAAATTTTCCAAGAAGCATATCTGGCCAGACTGGGAGAACTCCGAATCTTTTCACTCCCGCGGCTGCCTTTTTTGCTGCATTTTGCTTCATGTGCGTGAACCTCCTCCACTAGGACATCTGAACACTTAAGCGATTATTTAAATATCTAAGACGGACAATCACACCTTTACTACAGCAAGGACCTGGGGGGCAGTGGAAGGGTCTTCAAGCTGTGGGTTCCGGTAAAGCAGGATGACTCTCAGCCTTCCCCAAGCCCTTACTAGATCCAAGCTCACCTCCTGCCCCTGCAGACCCCGCGGTCTCCACTGTTTGCGCCCCAGCTGCGGGGCTGGAGGCAAATCCAAACAGGAAGTGTCAGACCTCATTCAGGGATTCCTCCATCTTTACACTATTTGGAGTTGGCAGTAGCTCCTTACTTAGACGGGCCATCCCAGGCTGGGCTGTAGGCAGAAAAGGAGCAAAGCCTACGCTCCGGATTCCCCGCGGAGGAAGAGAGATAACACCTGGGGCGCCAGGACCGGCTAGGGAGCGCCGAAGGGCATTTCCGGGTTTCCTGTCCTAGTAAGTGTCCTTCCCACAGAGGAGCCGCAGAGTCGCGGCCAGCCCACAAAACTGGAGCTCATCTTCCTCACCTAGTTCGTTACCTGCTTCCCCCAAGCAGTTGTCCTCTTCTTCGAGGATGATCTCCATTGGCATGGGCAGGTCCCCGTTGGGCCCGGACATCCTGAAGTCCACGACTGTTAGGGATTCGGGAGAGGACGGAAGCGGGACAATAGCGCGGAACTCTAAGGGTTACAAATGGAACGTGACGCACACTTCGGGACCAGCTATAGGGACTTGGGGGCGGGACCTGTCTTCCAGCTGTCCTTCGAGAAGCCTAGGAAATCGCGGGACAGGTAACCCTCAGGGAGGGAAGCTGGCTTCCTACGCTCTGGGACTGGTAGCCAAGGCGGAGGGCCGCCGGCCTGGAGGGTGCTACTCAGTTCTTCAGGACGGCTGACCCCAAACTTGTAGAGTTCCTGAAGGCTCCCTGCGTGGCGTAGGAATAAAGTTTTCGTTTCTAGTCGCAGAAAGGAAGAAGCTGAACCGCGGGCGAGTGAATTGAGAATCAAATGTTCTCACCCTACTTGTCCTCCCCGCCCCGCTTCTAGGTGGGGAAGAGGGGCACCTGGTTCTCAGTGGGTCAAAGTTATTTTAAAGCCGGGTTTGGCATCTTTGGGCGCCTTCACGGATGCTCAAAGTCCCACTGCGTCCCTTTCCCCACAAGTCGGACACTTGTTGCCTAGGAAACCTATACTAGGCCATGTTACTGCTGCAAGAGATTGGAGGGGCAGAAGGAGAGACACCGTTTCTGCCTCACCTGGGCGTTATATGAACTTGTTGAGGAAGTACTGCGGGGAGGACAGAGTAGGAAATCAAGGCTTAGACAGAGGATTAGATACTTTCAGGGCTGAAAATGGAATTTTGACATTCGCATTGGGATGCACTCCATCTTCACCCCAATTGTAAAATGTAGAATTCCCTCAAGATTCGAGTTAGGTTCCTCTTTGTATAGGAAGCCTGTCCTGATCCCCACCCTTGCTAGTGTACTCCTTCTTCCATGATATATTTATTATGTCTATATCTCATACTTATACTTTTCTGTGTACTCAGAAAGCTGCTTGAGGGCAGGAAAGAAAATTTTTTTTGGCTTTGAGTCTCCAGTGTCAAGCAAACAGTAGATGCTTTATATTTGCTTGTGAATGAATAAATGAATGAATGAAAGAATATTCTGGCAAGCACGACACTTTGTTGTTCAGTTGTATTTGACTTTTCATAATCCCATTTGGGGTTTTCTTGGCAAAGGTACTGCAATGATCTGTCATTTCCTTCAGCTCATTTTACAAATGAGGGACTGTGGCAAAAAGGTTAAGTGACTTACCTAGAGTCATACAGCTAATGTCTGAGGCCACATATGAACTCAGGAAGATGAGAATTCCTGACTTCAGGCCTGTCACTCTATCCACTTCAACACTTAGTTGTCCCAACATGATGCATACTTGACTTTTTCTTCCCAGATCCAGTAGAGCATCTTTTTTTCCCCTTTCAGATTATCTTAAAATTCAAACTCTACTTCCCAAACTTTCCTATTGACCATCTGATTTAGAAGCTTCAGACCTATTTTGATATTAACCCATCCTTCTATCCCTACCCAGAAATCTTAAAGGATAGACATCTGTTGGTAGATGGAGTTCATTCTCCCCTTTCTTAAGTTACAATCAGAAACAAGTTCAGTTGACTTGGACCAGGACTTGGAGGAATTAGAATGAGCATTCTCCTCTATTTGGTATTGCTGCTTGAAGGTAACCAGCATCAGTTTCCCTAGGATCAACATCACATTGTCAGAGGAACAGATCTACCAAGTAGTAATAACATTCTCACTTAGGTGTAGAAGTTTCACATTTATTATCAAAAACGTCTTAAATTTAGTTAGACTAGTATCTTAGAGATCATCTAGTCCAACACACATTTTACAGATGAGGAAACAGACCAAAAGAGATTACATGACTCTTGACACAAGTTGGGTGGTGAGAAAACTCACTGTATCCATATTCAGTTTTAGACAGGTGTCCCAGGTTAAGGCCTTCCTGTCAAGAAGACCAGAGTTCAAATCCAGCTTCAGTTACTATTTCTCAGACCCTGGGTAAATTAACCTTTATTTGACTAATTTCCTTCATAGGTAAAAGGGGGAATAAAAATATGATCCACCTCCCAGGATTGTATGACTATGGGTAAGTCACTTAACCTTTGTATGCCTCAGTTTCCTTATATGTAATATGGGGACTCTAATAGCACACACCTCCTAGGCTTATTGTGATGATAAAATATTTGCAAAGTGCTAGCTGTTTTCTGGCTGACAAGTGGAAAGAAGCCAGACCTCCCTCCACCCCAGCTTCCATTGCATTTCATACCCTGAAACTGAGGCCAGAGGTTGAGAATTATTTAATGTCTCAAAGCCAGAGGATTTGAACTCAGGTCTTCCAATTCCAAACCCAGTGCTTTCTCCCTCACTCACCCTCCACGTCCAAACCACATTCAATTGGAGTCATTTAGCAAATATGATTTGGTGCTAGCTAGCCTGGATGACAATTTATCACAAGCCAGGGAAATGCTCTGGATGACCCCTGGCAGTGGCCCTTAAACCAAATGTTTCCATTATGGTTATGAATGGCCTGATCTCCGAGTCAAGAATGCCCAGAGTTCTAGTTCTTCAATTGCTTTAATGACCTTGGAACGGTCACTGAAGCTAGTTTCTGGGTCCGCTACACCCTCTGTAAGGGAAGCTAGCCGATCCCTAGGTTACCTCCCCTCTCTACAGTCGTCATTCTAAGCCTTGGGAATTAAGAGTCTAGGGAATTCCAGGATCCTCTGCAGACCTAGGGACACGGATGAGAAAATGCCTGTGTACGTGGTCACCGAACAGACCGGCGGCAACACCGAGTCTTAGACCACGTTCCACGTTCGGAAGCACGGTCCGGACCGCCCACGGCGACCTCTCTTCCGGGGCGTTCCTGTGGCAGTTTCCTAGGACGAATCCAGAGCCTGGGGAACGATGTCTCTTTAAGGTCAAAGCTTCCTTTGTTTTCCGAGCCCGCCCGCCTAGAGTTCGCAGCCCATGCGCAGTGAAAATGGCTGTGGCCGTGGCTGCCGTACGCGCGGGCTGGCGCTGTGCGAGGCCGGTGAGCTGGAGGCTGGGTTGTAGCTCCGGCCAGAGCCGGGCCAGGCTCTCCGGAGCTGCCGGGCAGTGGCCCGGGGCGACGCCTAAAGGGGCCCCGAGATTGCTAGGGGTAGCGGCGCTGGCCCTCGGAAGCGCCTTGGGGATCTGCCACACTGTGCGGGGTCGTCTGAAGTCCCAGGAGCAGCTGGCCGAGCAGGCGGCCCCCCAGGTGAGAGAGAGTTGGGACGGGGCTGATCCCCAGGTGAGCGAGCGGGTGTGGGGTGGGACTGAGCCCCCCAGGTGAGAGTGCAAGGGAAGGGCTAGAGGGCCCACCCCAGGTGAGGGAAAAACCTGGAAGGGTCCCTCAAGTAAGTCTGCGATCC
>NC_058131.1:284728708-284739741 GCF_016433145.1 Gracilinanus agilis
CTCACTCCCTCTCCTCTCCCTCTTTCCCTTTCTCTCTCTCCCCTCTTCTCCTACCCTTTCCCTCCTCCTCTCTCTCTCTCCCTTTCTCCCTCTCCGTCTCCCTTCCCCGCCTCCTCTTTTCTCTCTCTCTCTTTCCCTCTTCCTCTCCCTTTCCCTTCCCCCCCTCTCCTTCTCTCTCCCTCTTTGTCTCCCTCTCTCCCTCTCTCTCTTTCTTTCTCTCCCTCCTACCCCCCTCCCCCACGTGCATTTTTCCTGTTATTGTGAGCTGATGCAGTGTGTGAGACAACTCATTGGGCCACTGAAGGAGAGGGCATTCTTCCCCCATAGGCATCACCTACAAGATGATGTTCGAGAAGACCTGTACCAGGCAGCAAACCAGTGGGTGGCAGCAGTTGGCAAAGACAGGCCCTTCATGGGGGGAAAGGAGCCCAATCTTGCTGACTTGGTAAGAAATTGGAGGTGTCCCAGGGAGGGGTAGGAGGCATCTCTGGGCTAGGATCCCCTCTCCATCTTTCACAATGTTAGATCTGGAGTCTGAGAAACTGGGTTCAAAGCTTGGTTTTGCTATTTCTGTCTGAGGTTATCCAGGTGTGACAATTCTTGTAGCATCTTAGAGTCTCATGTTCCTCCTCTGTAAAATGAGGAGGTTGCTCTATAAGGGTCCTTCCACCTCTAAGCCCATGGTCTGTGATTTACTAGTGCCATGGCCTGGGGCAAATCATTCAGTTTTCTGGAGCCTTAGTTTCCTCATCTATAAAGTGGAGATCATTTTCCATAGGACTGTTGAGGAAAGTGATTTTTAAATCTTAAAGCCCTTGAAAAATGTGCCTTGTTAAGCCTCTGGAAATGAGTGGGAAAAGTCCCAGTTACCATGCCATGCTTGTCAGTCCCTTTAGGGCTAATGCCCCAGTGCCTTCTAGGGGACCCCTGCCTTTACATCCTGAGTTGTTCCTCTAGTTTCCCTGAAGCCTGGCCCACTCCCAGCTTCTTTTTCCTTCCAGGGCTGGTATCAGGGCCAAAAGATGAGACTCCTAAGTCACCTGTCCCCTAAAGCTGGAATTTTTAAAAACTCTCTGTCTCTTGAGGCAGTTTGTTGGATCCAAGATGCCTCTAACAACTTCTCTTCTCCAACTGCCAGGCAGTGTATGGTGTGCTGCGTGTGATGGAGGGACTGGAGGCCTTTGAGGACATGATGTGCCACACCCGAATCGGGCCCTGGTACCTTCGGGTGGAGAAAGCGATTGCCGAGGCCCAAGGAAACTACTGATTGTCCCTTGTGCTTCTCTCCCACAGGGGGCCTGAGGATAAGGGACCTGTGAATTCTAGAGCCATAGGACTGGCCATAAGCAGGAAGGTGCTGCGAGGCCTACTGGTCCACTCTGGCTCTCCCTCATCTAGCTCCCTGAAATCTATTGCTGAGCCAGCCTATTTTTGATCCTGGGTGAGCTGTTAGAGCCCCAGAGTAGGGAGCTGAGGAATGAGCAGAGTCCTTTTTACGACTGCCCCTGATCCCAGGAAGGTTGAGTTCTCCACCCAGAGCTCTTGGACTGTCACTATTTATTTCTGGTCTTCCTTAAGGGCTTCACAGACCTTTGCCAGCCTGCCCTGGTGGCTTTCTCTGGACTCTGAATGTCTAGGTGAAGGGCCTTGAAACACTGAGGGAGGGGCATAGGATAGTCCTAGTATATTTTCTGAGAAATTGCAGGGTCCCTGCACTGGGGGGGCCAAATGGTTCCTTATGGCCCGCGTGTCCTTGCTTTCAATTGCAGGGGTCTTGGAGGAAGGCCTCTTCAGCTGTGAGTCATGTTTGCAATAAAGAAATGGTTTGCTGCTTCAAGACTGTAATCTGGATTTTTGATGGAATTATAAAATATGATCGGCAGAGAAGTCTCTTACTAAGCTGAGCCCAGAACAAGGGTTCTTGGCTTTTTGTGTGGCAGGGACCCCTTTGGCAGGCTGATGAAGCCTATGGATCTGTTCTCAAAGTAGTGGTAAGTTTGTCAATAAAGACATAATATTATAAAGGAAACCAATTAAATCAAAATAATTATCAAAAAAAGGTTTGAGAGCCTCTGGCCTAGAGGAACCTAGAAAATAAGGGGAACAATTGGACAGCCTTCTAATTCTCTTACCAGGTGAGGTAGACTCTTTTTCCTCTACCTATCTACCTTTAGGGATGGGATAACATTTTCCCTCTTATGAGAGTCCATCTATATGACTGTGCTGGATGAGGATTTTGGCCATCATTACCATGTTCATACCTCTTTAACACTTTAACTTTAAGTAAGTTAAAATGACACTGAAAATGTTGAAGTCTGGGGGCAGCTAGGTGACTCGATGGATTGAGAGCCAAGCCTGGAGACAGGAGGTCCTGGGTTCAAATCTTACCTCAGATACTTCCTAGCTGTTTGACCCTGGGGCAAGTCACTTAATTCCCATTGCTTAGCCCTAACTGCTCTTCTGTCTTGGAACTAATACTTAGTATTAAGTCTAAGACAAAAGGTAAGAATTTTTATTTTTAAGAAAAGAAAATGTCCAAGTCATAAAGAGGAGATTTGTTCTGGAAGTGATGCAATCTTGCAAACATTGAATAATCTGAGGAACGAAAATCTCTAGAACAGTGATGGCAGTCCTATGGCACATGTGCCCAAAAGGGCACACAGAGCCCTCTGTGGGCATGCCTGCAGTCGCCCACCATACTAAAGAGCCAGAGGGACTCAGGGCAGAGCTGTTCCCCTCCTCCTCTCTATATACCTGGGGACATTCCTCACTTCCCTCTCCTCTCTGCCCAGCAGCCCAATCAGAGCACTTCCTCCCTCCCCTGTCTGGGGTAAGGGGGGTGGACATAGCACTCAATCTCTTGACAGGGCCAACACAGCGCAGATTTGGGGGTAGGATGAGGTAGGGGCTGGCACTCCATCTCTAAAAGGTTTGCTATCACTGCTCTATAACTACTTGTATTCCTGCTTTCTCAACCTTTTAAAGTCATCATGAGAATGAGCTCCACATTTACCTAGGGTATTTTTAATGGAGACATGAAAAGGCAAGAGAAGGCCTTTGCTGACAGCTGGTCTTGGGACTCTCGCCCTCCTTATACTCTTTTTTTTTTTTTTTTTAAACCCTTGTACTTCGGTGTATTGTCTCATAGGTGGAAGATTGGTAAGGGTGGGCAATGGGGGGTCAAGTGACTTGCCCAGGGTCACACAGCTGGGAAGTGGCTGAGGCCGGGTTTGAACCTAGGACCTCCTGTCTCTAGGCCTGACTCTCACTCCACTGAGCTACCCAGCTGCACCCCTCTCCTTACACTCTTAAAAATTATTGACCCCCACACACACACCCAACCCAAGAGCTTTTTGTTTATGGATTATATCTATCAACATTTATCATATTAGGAATTAAAGCATCTTAGTATTATGAAAATAATTTTGATAACATGGATCCCTTAAAAGGGTCCTAGGGTCCCCATGGTATACTTTGAGAACCCCAGGATGGAGAAATTAATTAACTATATAAAAGAAAATGTGGTCTTAAAAGCCCTCTTTTCACAAAGAATTTCTCCTGGATATGTTAAGATCACTGGAATTTCCTTAATAAATACAACCACAAAGATAAGCCTGTTCAGGGGAGACATGAAATGGGGAGACGGATGTATGCTTACCAAAGGTGTGTACTACTGTCATGGAAGATGCTCTTTGACTGGTCCAGATGGAAGAGAGAGTTATTGATGGAATCCTCCAAATCCCCCAGCTTGTACTTGCAGTTGTTCTGACTGCCGCAAGCTCAGAATATCAGAGGATTCCCCAGTGAATTCCATGGATGCTCAGAAGAGATTGGCCTCGAAATTTACACAGGAAAAAGTGGAATGAAAGAAAAATACCTATCATCCAGTGTATGTCATGCCAATCTATCACATTAGAGCTTTGGTTAATCAGAAAGCATTTGTTAAACACTGTGGTAAGCACTTTTTTAAGTCCTGAAGATACAAAGGTGAGAATGACCCCTGCCCTCTGGAAGCTTACATTCTAATGGGGAAATGACTTAATAAGGACAGTATATATGAGTGGATTGGAATGCAATCTTAGGAGGGAAGGCACTAGCAGTGTGGGGGCAAGATGGCATGGGTGGCTGAGAGAGGCCTCTTGCAAAAGGTAGGACTCAAAGCCAGGGATTCCATACATGTGAGACCACCTATGTTGCAGAGGCTGGGGACCAGAGGCAGAGTTCTGGTGGAAGAGGTTGGCAGAATTCATGGAGGAGAATAAAGGATAAGAATACTGGCAAGGTTAGAAGGTGCCAGGCTGTGAAGAACTTAAAATCCCAAGTGACTTTATATTTGCTCTTAGGGGGTCATAGGGAATCACCAGATTTTAATGACTTACAGTAATGATGTGGGTAGACCTATACTTAAGGAAAATCACTTTGGCAACCAAAGATGGGCTAGAGTGAGAAGACCCGAGGCAGGCTTGGACAAACACTGAAGAAAAACAATGAATTGGGGTCAGAATTAAATAGGGGTAAAAGAATAGGCTAAAATGAATGTAGAAAGTTGAAAAGTGCTTTCAAAGATCTGACTGTTCCCCAGAACCCCACCCTTTTTTTTTAACCCATACCTTCTTAGAATCAATAGTGTGTCATTGGTTCCAAGGCATGACAGTAAGGGCTGGGCAGTGGGGGTTAAGTAACTTGTCCAGGGTGTTATGGGGAATATTGATCTATTAATAGGTGTTGATAGTTATTGATAAGCTATTGCCTATAGGGAGATTCCTTTGATGTCAGTTGAGGAACTCGGCTAGAGACCAGTTATTAAAAAAAACAAAAAACTATTTAACTATAGGCCATTCATTGGTTTCTCTAACAATTTTTTCCTTCTCCCATTTTGTCAATAGTTCATCGAGCAGGGGGCAGCTGGGTGTAGTTTAGTGGATTGAGAGCCAGGCCTAGAGACAGGAGGTCCTAGGTTCAAATCTGGCCTCAGACACTTCCCAGCTGTGTGACCCTGGGCAAGTCACTTAACCCCCACTGCCTAACCCTTACCACTCTTCTGCCTTGGAGCCAATACACAGTATTGACTCCAAGACGGGAAGTAAGGGTTTAAAAAAAAATAGTTCATCAAGCAAAATTTCAAAATCCAGATAATCAGGGTCAAATTGCTTCACTATTTTTTCAAACTTTTATCACAGCCACAGGTTCCTCCTCAAATGAAGGACTCTCCTTCTTAAAGTTATCTATATCTTGTTGTGTAAATCCCTTATGATGTTTAACATTAATGAGTTGGTGCTCTGGGGTTACTACTGAGACCTCACACAGTGGGGAAAAACCCTGCAATATCATTATTTAATTCCATGGATTCTTTGTCTATCTTGGTGCCCTTAAAAAGTATCTCAATCATTTTGTTCTGCCTCATTATGACATTCTCCTGATATTCCAATCGCATGTCCATTTGCTGGTCTTTCATTTGTTTCTTTCTCCATATTGTCATTAAGTTTAAGATATAATTTATAGACATCCTAACCATAAGCCCTAATAGTATTCCATAACCACCTATTGGAGTGAACTGCAATATATCCAATAGTGTGAGGCAAAGAAAATCCAAAATTGGTTTTGGGAATGGGATGTCTTTGACATACCCAGGAATCTTCCCTGTAAATATCTGAGTTATATTCCCCAGACCCATATTATTCATTCTAATCATTGTTGTTATTAATTTGTATTGCCTTTTTATAATCTCTTTTCTTTAGGTTCTTCTCTGTATAGGTTCACTACTTGTTATGAGGAATATTGATCTATTATTAATAGATGTTGATAATTATTGATAAGCTGTTGCTTATAGGGAGATTCCTTCTGGATACTTTGTTTTTACTAGGAATTCCTGAAACTGCTCTCTTCTGGTTTTCCTCCTAATCTAACTGAACCATCCTCAATTAAATTTTCTGATTCTTCATCACCAACCATGACTATTCCCCAAGGCTCTGTCCTGGTTCCCCTTTAATCTCTCTACTATCTTACTTGGTGATCTCATCCACTCCCAAAGATTCACTTACCCTTTCTTTGCAGATGGTTCTCAGATCTAATATCCAACCATAGTGTCTCACCTGTTTCATTTTTTAAAAAACTCTTACCTTCTGTCTTGGAATCAATACTGGGCGTTGGTTCCAAAGCTGAAGGGAGACAAGGGCTAGACAGTGGGAGTTAAGTGACTTGCCCAGGGTCACCCAGCTAGGAAGTGTCTAAGGCCAGATTTAAACCCAGGACCTCCCATCTCTAGATCTGACTCTCAATCCACTGAGCCATCTAGCTGCCTCTTCTTCTGCCTCATTCTTATATCACCATCTGCCTTTTTGAATATCTCAAACTGGATGTCCATTTTAAGCATCTTAAACTCAATACGTCCAAAGTGGAATGTATTATTTCCTCCTCCAAACCCTCCTTCTCAAGGACACCAACATCTTTCTAGTGACTCAGACTCACAATCTTTGTCATCCTTGATTCCTCTCTTGCACTCACCCCACAGACCCAATCCATTGTCAAATCTTTATTTTCTATCTTGACAACATCTCTCATCGACTTCCCCCTCAGTCTACTCATATAACCACCACTCTAATTTGGACTGGCATTATGTCTTGCCTTGATAATAGGGTATCCAATCTCCCTGCCACAAATCTATCCCCACTCCAATCCTTGTCCACTTAAACTCCTAACTGATTTCTCTAAAGCATAGCTCTGACCTACTGTGGCTCCGTATTATTTCCAGGATCAAATAGAAACTCCCCTATTGGGACAGCTAGCCTAGAAACCCAAGCCTAGAGATGGGAGATCCTATATTCAAATTTGACTTCAGACACTTCATGGCTGTGTGACCCTGGGCAAGTCTCTTAATCCCCAATGTCTAGCCCTTAGCACTCTTTTGCCTTAGAGCTAATACTGAATCAATATTGATTCTAAGACAAAAATTAAGGGTTAAACAAATTAAAAAGAAACTCTTCTGTTTGATATATAAAGCTCTTCATAATTGAGTCCATTTTAATCTTTTCAGAATGTTCTCTCCTTCATCTCTACCTATATATTTCTCTGAACAGGAATGCAACTCAAACCCAATTTATTCCAGGAGGTCTTTCTCAGTCCCTGTCATTTCCCAAGTCCTTCCCTTCTCTTATCTTCATTCCCTGGGCATGTACCTAATTATTTAAATGTTACCTCCCCATTAGAAGGTGAGCTCTTCAAGGGCAGGAACAAATTTTTGTTTGGTTTTCTTTGTATTTCCACTACTTGGCACAGTGTCAGACACAGAGAGTAAAGTGCTTAAGAGAAGTTTGTTGATTTGTCTGACCATTTATCAGGCTACAGAGAAGAGGCAAGTGGGATACACTGGTCCTCCAGAATCAAGATTTTTATCTTCATCCTTATCTATAACCATTTTGTTGTTTTCTTTTCTTTTTTTTTTTTTTTAATGGAGGGAAATAGATGGATTGAGAACCGTGGAGGCAGAATTGACAAGATTTGGTAGTGGGGGTGAGGGGTGGGGAGGATGGAAGAAGATACAAAGAAGAGACAACTCCAAGATTGCAAACCTAGGTAACTGGAAGGATGATGAGGTCTTCAGACAGAAATAGGGAAGTTTGAATGAGGAATGGAGTTTTCAGGGAAAGGCATGAATTCTCTCTTGGACTCCAGTTGAGTTTGAGATGCCAATGGTACTTCCAAGAGGAAGGAAGTGATGTGGGATTAGAGCTCAAAAGGCTGGATAGATATAGACTTGGGCATCACCTAAGTAGAGATGACAATTGAGCAGGTGAGAGCTGATGGACTCACTAAGGAAGAGAATATAAAGAGAAAGGAGAATAGGGCTGAGAATAAAGCTTTAGAGGATATTCAGTAAGCAGGAAAGAGAAGGATGATAATCCAGGAAAGGAGGCTGGTGGGGTTGTCATGAGGCTTAAGTGGTTCCCTAATAGTAGACAGAGGTCAAAAGCCAGGGGTATCGAGATTCAGTCCCTCCCCTGGCTTCTTCCCTTTTATCCTCCCCATGGGCCATATAAGGCTGGAATTGCTTTGTGTCTAGAAGGGGATACCTCAGAGGGCACTGACTGCATGTTCCCCATCAATGTTGGGGAAATTCCCAGACTAGGAAGAGGTATCCAACACACATTTATGAAACACCTACTACATGCCAGGTCTTGGGCCACAAAGACAAAAACAAAAGCCCCTGACCTCAAGGAGTTTATATCTATTGGGAGCAGGAGGGGAAGATGGGTGTGGAGATAGAATTCACTCCCCAGGCTTGTCCTCCCCAAGCTCCTCCTACCTACATCCCATTTTGTCTGTGTACCTTGCGGGATGCAGACAATGCTCTCGGGGTTGGTGCAGCAGTGGAACAGGGTCCTTGGGAGGGGGAGCGTTGGTTCCTGTGGTGCACTTGCTCGAGGGCTCTGGTGGGCTCTGGTGGGCTCTGGCGGGCTCTGGCTGGCTGTGGATTTTGGCTTCCTGATTCTGTTTAGGTAATTTAGCTAGGAGATATTTTCTGTCTCCTTCCTACATTTCCCTCTTTTTGCTTTATCTCCATTTTTATTAAAACTTAATTGGGGGGGGAGGGCGGCAGCTGGGTGGCTCATTGGATGGAGAGCCAGGCCTAGACATGGGAGGTCCTAGGTTCAAATCTAGCCTCAGACACTTCCCAGCTATGTGACCCTTGAGCAAGTCACTTAACACCCATTACCTAGCCCTTACTGCTCTTCTTCCTTAGAACCAATACATAGTAGTGATTCTTAAGACACAAGGTAAGGGTTAAAAAAAACAAAACAAAACTTAATTGTTAAGAGCTACTGACATACTCCTGACTTGGGAGTTAATTTTATAGATGGCGATCACAATCTTTTTTTAAATTAATATTATATTTAATATTTTACTTTCATTATTACGTGGGGAAGGCAAGTAACATCTACCTAAGTAAATATAAT
This sequence comes from Gracilinanus agilis, assembly GCF_016433145.1. Taxonomy (NCBI): domain Eukaryota; kingdom Metazoa; phylum Chordata; class Mammalia; order Didelphimorphia; family Didelphidae; genus Gracilinanus; species Gracilinanus agilis. The sequence continues at coordinate 284,737,663 of NC_058131.1, forward strand.
AAGAGTTAAACTGAAAAGAAAGAGAATACTAATAAGGAAGGAGTGTCCCTGAGCTGAAACCTGAGGGAAGATAAAAGAGTTTAAGAACAAACATAAAGATCCTGTACAATCACCAGGATCATCCTCCAAAGGCATCATTGTGGTAATGGGCTGCCATCTTACTCTATTAATATTGGGGGAAAACTATTCATATTTTTTGTTTTCATTCATTTCCTGATATTCTCTCCCCATACCCACTGTGCTAGATGGTGCAATGGGTAGTATAGGGCCTGGGGTCAGGAAGACCTGTGTTTCCAAATAGGCCTCAAATATTTACTACCTGAGTGATTCTGGGCAAGTCATTTAATGCTGTTGACTTTAGCTTCTTCATCTGTCAAATGATCTGGTAAAGAAAGTGCAAACCACTCCAGTATCTTTGCCAAGAAAACCTTAAAAGGGGTCAGACATGACTGAAAACAACTAAACAACAACATACCCACTGAACTACAGGAAAACAGTTAAGTAAATACTGACCAGTAGCCACATGGCCAATAGCCAATATCACTATACCCATAGTCCCCCCACTTTTTATGGGGGTGAGGGCATGTTTCATCATCTATGCTCTGGGACTGAGATTCATCAGTATGGCTCAAATGAGGTTTGAAATTCTCATTTGTACAAAATAAGATAGGGCAAGAATGTCAAATAGAAATGAGGGCCACTAAACTGTATATAAGGATTCCTGTGAGCTATATTTGACTTAGAAAACCACATATTAACATTATCTACATTTTATTATATTTTTATTTATTTTGTTTAATATTTCCCAATTACATTTTTTTTAAACCCTTGTACTTCGGTGTATTGTCTCATAGGTGGAAGATTGGTAAGGGTGGGCAGTGGGGGTCAAGTGACTTGCCCAGGGTCATACAGCTGGGAAGTGGCTGAGGCCGGGCTTGAACCTAGGACCTCCTGTCTCTAGGCCTGACTCTCACTCCACTGAGCTACCCAGCTGCCCTCCCAATTACATTTTAATCTGGTTTAGTCCCTGGGTGGCTGAATCTCTGAGGCAGAGTATATATCTATAAAATAGAGGGATTGATTAGGAACAGATAAAAGACAGTTGTGAGACAGTGTGGAACAAAGGAAGGAGTAGCTGTTCTAAATCTCAGACCCTGGGTTCTTTTTGGTCCTGTTTCTGAAGCTCTTACCTGAGTAATCTTGGACAAGTGAGTTGGCTTCCCTGGGGTCAATGTTTTTTCTATAAAATGAGGGTGTGTGGAGTTGGGAATTTGGGGGTTTCTTTTTTTTTTTAAACCCTTAACTTCTGTGTATTGGCTCATAGGTGGAAGAGTGGGCAATGGAGGTCAAGCGACTTGCCCAGGGACACACAGCTGGGAAGTGTCTGAGGCTAGATTTGAACCTAGGACCTCCCGTCTCTAGGCCTGCCTCTCAATCCACTGAGCCACCCAGCTTCCCCTGGGGGTTTCTTGATACAGTAAGATGCACCTCCTTTGATCACTAAAATAATCAGAGAGGTCAGGATAAGATGCAGATAGATGTGTCTTTATTGTGCATTGTGCAAAGGATGGAGACATTGTGCTTAAGTCAGAGACCCAAAGGCAATGCCCAAAGATACAAATGAACTTCCAATTTAAAGGAAACTAATATGATACCCCCCACCTGTGCAAAAGAGTACCTATTAAAGGTTTTATGTGAAAGACTGAGAAGGGGAAGGGGAAAGGGAGAGTGAAGTTGGTATCTAATTAAGCTAATGATTTAAACTTAACCTCTACTTGGAGTTTCTATTGCTAGCCAGAAATAATTGAGAATAATACACTAATTTTCACTCCATACAAGGGAGTTGAGAGAATTAGATTCTAAGGTCCCTTTCAGCTCTAAATCTGTGACCCCATGATGCTGTAGTTGCAAAGAATTAAGGAAATCATTCCAACAGCAGCAGAGACCTTCCCCTGTCACCTTTGATTCCTAGGAACTTTTAGGCTCCTCTAGCTGGGTCTTCTTCCTTCCTTCCTTCCTTCCTTCCTTCCTTCCTTCCTTCCTTCCTTCCTTCCTTCCTTCCTTCCTTCCTTCCTTCCT